>NC_137972.1:18774827-19079827 GCF_963924665.1 Micromys minutus | reverse complement strand
GCTAGAGGAACGGCCCAGCCACTAAGAACGCTGGCTGCTCTTGCAGTGGACCTACATAGTGGCTCATAACCATCGATAATTCTACTTCCAAAGGATCTGACACCCCCTCTGGCCTCTAGTACCCACACGTGGTGCATAGGCGTGTATGGAGACAAACATTCATATACAATAAATAAAATTAAATACATCTTTTTTAAAGAAAGGGAAGACAAACGTGAGGAGCTCAACATACACAACTCAACTGAAAGCAGCTTTGGGTTGTTACTTCCCTGGCCAATCAGGACCACACTGCGCTCCTCTGGTTCAGTACCTTAACCTGGAGAATAATTCGAATCCTTTCCAAGGATTCTTTGCATTCTAAGATCACTGTTAGAACCTGAGCCCTAAGAGGAAATGGAGCAAGCCTGATTAAGAAGACACACCCAGGGGTCAGAGAGATGGCTTGGCAGTTAAGAGGACATGCAGCTCTTATTGAGGACTGACGTTCAGAGCCCAACAAAAATACTTTTCTCTCATCTGTTTCCAGCACTAGAGGCATCCAGTACAGGAACAACAGATGAGATAAAAAGTATCAGACAGGAAAAAGAGAGAAGTCTGCTTTGCATATGACATGGTTGTAGTGACTCCTGAAACTCTTCTCCTGGAGCCAAGCAGTGGCTCCAACAATGTTTCAAGTGGCTAAATAAAAGCACCATGGTCTATCGGCTACTGGAGAATACATAGGCACCGAAACAAAACACCGGCCATCTTTACAGTCACTCAAGGGGAGGGGGAGGAAACTTTGGAGTGTAAAATGTAACAAAGCATGGTCAGGACTTTGGCTCAGCTCATTTGGGAGGCTGTAGTAAAACTCATCGGCCAGGATGGAATTCATTTCTCACGGTCTGGGAGGCGGGGAAGTAGAAGATCAAAACACCAGCAGATTCCGTGTCTGGAGAGAGCTGCTCTCTGCTTCACAGATGGCCGTCTCCGGCTGTGTCCTCACATGCGGGACAGTAAACAAGTTCCTTGTGTCCTGTTTTGTCGGGTTATTATTGTTCCTGTATTACTCGGGGTTCTCTGGGAGAACAGGACTGACAGAATTGACTCAGAGGGTATTTATCAATTTGGCTTACATGACATGGGCTGGGTCGTCCAACAGCCGCCGTACTCATAGCAGAAAGGCTGAGTCTAGTCTCCAGTCAACACTGAAGGGATGCAGAGCAGAGACAGCAATGGAAGCAACAGAAGTAGGTCAACTCAACTCACCCATTTAGATATGAAGCCAACAAGGCAATTGCCAAAGCCTTGAACTCAGGGCCCCTTTAATCTAAACTGCTATAGAAAGATACCACCCACATTCAGGGTAGATCGACCCCCTTCAAATAACCTGCTTAATAAAACCCTCCAGCAGCTCATCTCTCGGCTGCTTGAAGATCCAGTTGAAAACCATCATCCCGGGCACTGACCACAACCATGACCTAGTCATCTCCCAGAAGCCTCTGGGACCTCTTAAGATGATTATATCCTCAACTGTCAGCTTGACTACATCTGGAGTGAACTACAATCCAGAAGTGGGGAGCACACCTGCGATCCAGATCTTGAGGCAGGAAGACACCGAGCCTTTCATCTGGACCTTGAGGAACACCTTTACTCTGAGTCACACCTTCTCCTGGACGCCTGCAAAGGACAATGGAGGAGGAAGGGTTGGTTCCTTCTTCACCTGCCTGTGCCCACTTGTGAGCATATCCACTGGAGCCTACTCCTTTGGTTTCCAGCCAACACAGAAGACCGGCTGAAGCACCTGGCCTTGTGGGACTGAGCAACTACTAGATTCTTGGACTTTCCATTCACAGCTGACCATTGATGGGTTAGTTGGACTGCAGATTGCAAGTCATTCAAATAAATTATACACACATACATGTGTGAATATATATACACACATATACACATACATGTCTGTACATATAGTGTAATATATATATAAATTACATACACATATATACATAAATACATATATACACTATACATATATAAACCACAGACACACATATATACATAATTACATATATAGTGTAATAAATAGCATATACATATATAAATCACAGACACACATATATATGTATATATAGTGTAATACATACACATGTAAATATACATACATATATAGAGATAGAGACAGAGACAGAGACAGACAGACAGACAGACAGAGAGAGAGAGAGAGAGAGAGAGGTTTATCCATGAGTTCTGTAACTCTAGAGAACACTGACTAATATACATTGAGAGCCAAGCAACATATTAATTTAAGGAGTTTATTTACTTTGTGTTGCTATGGCAAATATACATAAGGAAGCAATGGTTGTATTTAACTCAGGGTTACACAGAATTTCAGTTTATCTTCGGTGGAGAAGGTAAGAAAAGTAGCTCAGTCCATGACGGTGGGAGTATTGGGCAAAAACCTCACATCCTATGAATCAGGAAGCAAAGAGTTTTGGCACCAGTGCTAGGATTTGAAGGGTCTACCCTTATGACTTCCCTCTGTTAGCCAGCACCACCCTCCTTTCCCAAAGCAACACCACTAACTGGGAAATACAGGTTTAAAACATAAGCCCTTTCCAGACTTAAACTATAACATATTATTGTTGTTTAAAGTTTTATGGTCACCTCAAAATGCAAAACATATCTAGTAAGAATTCATGAGTCCCCCAGTCATGACCCTTTGGACACTGAATTCAAGACTTCTGAGACTCAAGCCCCCATGAAATCACAAAGGAACTTATGTGCTTCCACCCTAAAGTGGCACAAGGCACACATCCCCATCCTAAAGAGAAGAGAACAGAAGGACCATAAGGAAAGACTGGGCCATAGAGAGGCCCAAATCCAGCAGGAAAAACACTAAATTCATCAACTCTGTTTCCAGTATCCAGAGCACATTGGTTTGAAACTCAAGCCACAATGTTCCTTTTCTCCAACGCCCACTTGGGCTGGCTCTCAGTGCCTGTGGTGCACTAGGCAGACACGCTATGATCCTGACATCTCTCTCCAACATCCTCAGGCCTCCACTGCAACTTAGGGTTTGTTCATCTAGCTCTCGTGTGCCCTATGCAGGAATTCTGGCCCTGCTCATTACCCGGCTTCCCAGTTTTTTTTTTCTCCAAAATCTGCAAAACTTCTATGACGCCATAATTCTTGTCATCTTCATGCCTAAAAACTTAGCATCACATAGATACTGACAAGTTCTAATGCCAGCTCAGGACATAGCCAAAGCCCAAAGCCCTGCCTACTGCCCCAATACAAAGTACATGGCTTATCTTTGACAGTGCCAAGCTCTTTGGCAATACCAGACATGTGTGTTTACCTTTATTCCTCTACAGCTGTAAACATATTCCCTATGTGTTTATCAGAACCTTCTGGTTTTGCTTTCTGTTCCAACTCTCACCATGAACTTGACTAAAAGTGCCCAGTTGTAATCATGCCAGAGTCCAAGTGTTGTGCTGTCTGAAAATTCCCTCCACTAATTTAATTGGCCTCTCAATGAAGTTTTCAGGTCACAGGCAGATTATGCCTATTGTGCTGGCTAGAGTTTATGCTGACTTGCCATGTCTCATCTGAGAGGAGAGAGACTCAATGGAAAAAAAAAAATCCCTCCATAAGATCAGGCTATTGACAACTCTGTTGGACATATGCTTAATTAGTGACGGCAGAGGGCCCAGCACATGGTGGGTGGGGTAATCCCTGGTCTGGTGGTCATGGCAGGCTAAGCAAGCTATGGGGAGCAAGTAAGTAAGCAGCACTCCTCCATCAGCTCCTGCCTCAGGATCCTGCTCTGTTTGAGTTTCTTTCCTGACTTCCTTCAATGATGAAGCGTACTGTGAAAGTGTAAACCAAATAAATCCTTTCCTCCCCAAGTTACCCTGGTCATGGTGTTTTGACGAAGCAAAAGAAACCCTAAGACAGCCATATTCTTTGCCAGAACATAATACAAATAACCACAAGTTTGATTCTTAAGGGACTCCTTGCTCTCATTGGAAACCTCATGAGCACAGTCTTTTCTGTCCACATTTCTGAGCATGTTGTGGCATACCAAACTCCCACCAGAATCGCCCATTAGGCTCTGCTCACAGCATCCTAGAGATTCTCTAGCCTGCATCTCCAGACTCTTCCAAGAACCATTTCCAAAGCCTAAAGAGTACAGAATAAGATGTATTACAGAAACACCTGCCCCAGCCCCTGCCGATCTGTCTGTGTTAAGTTACTTCTCCACCTCTGTGACCACAATACCCGACATAAACACCGTAAGAGATGAGCAATTTCTCTTGGTTCATTCTTCAGTATATCTCACTCCATTGTGGTGGGGAAAGCCTGGTGAGTTCGGCAACCAAGGAAAGCGATAGAGGCTGCTCACATCATAGCAGACCAGTCTGAAGTGGTAGGCTAGACCCTTCAAATGCCTGACCCTAGTAGCTACTTCCTGCAATGAGACCCCACCTCCTAAAGACTCCACAGACTCCCAGCTGGGGATCAACACCCAAAACATGAACCCGTGAAGAGCATTTCAGATGCAAACCATACTGGAAGAACACAGGTTATAGCAAATTCGTATACTGAAGACTGTAAGACTCTGTTAAGAGAAAGCACAGACCTAAATAAGTGCAGAGACATGCTGTGTTTATAGTTTGGGAGGCTTAATAGAGAAAAAGATGTTAATTATCTTTCAAATGTATATACAGGTTTAACATAAATCCCATCAAAATCACAGAATTTTTTTATGAATATAGACGTGCTTACTTTTCATATGGAAAGGGAAAGAAACCAGAATAGCTGGAACCACTTAGAGATGGGAAAATGGAGTGGGAGGAATCTGTCTACACAAATTTAAGGCTTACTATCAAAATAGAGAGAGCTACAGCTATCAAGACTGGGTAGTACCATCGGTGGGACAGGCATGCAGCAACCTCACAGAACCAGAGAGAACTATGCAGCAGGCCTAAGGTTGACATGGGTGTGGAAAGTTAGATGCAGAGGAGGAAGTCTCTTCAATTCGTGGTTTTGAGCAACTGGAAGTTTTGAGGGAAAAATAAAAGGCATATTGCCATATAAAAATTTACCTGAAAGACACCACGGACTTTACAGTTGTAAAGGAAGGGCAGGGAGAGAAATCATCACACTCTAAGGTTAGAGAACTCTCAGCCATGACCCCAAAAGCATGAATTGAAAATCAGACCAATCATTATGAGTTGTGCTCCACAGCTAGTCTGTGTGTGTCTATGTGTGTGGCATATGTGTGTGTGCGCACTTGGGTGTGTGTGCAAGTGAGCGTGTATTCCTGTGTATGTGCGAACACTGATACCATGTATCTACCACAATCACTCTCCAACTTAGTTTTTAGCCAGGGCTCTCCCTGAACTCAAAATTCCCCAGTTGGCTGCTGGCCAGGCAGCTCAGGGATCCCAGCTGTCTCTGTGTCCCCTGTACTGGGGTTACAGGTGTGCATACAACCTTCCCAGCTTTTATGCAGGTGCTAGGATTCAAACTCAGGTCCTCATGCATGTTTGACTGCAGAACAGATACTTCTGATTGACGCCCAGCACGGAGAGAAAAGGAACAAAGAAAGAGGAGGTGAGAGGGGTGGAGGAAGGAAGGAAGGAAGGAGGGAGGGGAGAAGAAGGAAGGAAGGAAGGTAGGTGGGTGGGTAGGGAAATAGAAAGGAAGTCAGGAAGGAGGAAAAAGAAAGTATTTGAAAACCACTTGTCTGAAAGGGACTCGTATCTAGAAAATAGTGAAAATGTTTAAAACTTCAACAGAAAAAAAAAAATCCTCAATTTAATTCATGTGAAAAACAAGAGCAACCCTTACACCAGGGACTGTGCAGATGGGAAAGAGGAGCCTGCAACGGCTTTCACCTGTGACCATGGAAAAGCTCGTTCAAAGCATCACCACGGCTAAGTCAGAAGGACACAACCAGGATGGCTCGAAGAGCTTATATTCTCTATACAGAACTGCTGAGGTTGCAAAATGGGACAGCCACTTGCAGAGACCATTCGTCAGTTTCTTTAAAAGTGTGACTGCTGTGTGACCTGGCAGTGGCACTCCTGAGCATTTATCCTAGAGAAATGAAAATCCAAGTTCATGGGAGGAGGGGGGAAACACAACTGTGCAAAGCCAGTATTACTGGCTTTGTTCGTAAAAGCTCAAAAGAAACACAGCTCTCACCCCCTCCACGACTAAGTAAACCACAGCCTCCCTTGGCATGCTACTGGAACAGAAAGAATGATTGGCTCATGCCATAGCCAAATGAGTGACATTTACACAAAAAGCCAATCACAGAAGGCCTTAGTCCATGTTTCCATTTATGGAGTGATGAGTTTGGACAAATGTTGCCCAAGGGCCCATATGGATTTGTTCCCACAGTAGCACTTCTGAGAGATGATAGAATCATTATGATTGAAGCCAGAGGGGCATTCTTGGTCACTGAGGGCATATCCCTGTTCTTTCTCCCTCCTTTTGTTCCACAGAGTGAGTGCTTTACCACTATGCGCCCCTGGCCATGAGCTCAAGGCACTGAGAGCCACCAGTCATGAATCCTCCAAAACTGTGAGCCAATACAAACCTTTTCTCTTTCTAAGTTGATTGTCTCAGGTACTTTGTTACAGTAAATGAAAAAGTAATACACACTGGTAGCTTCCCAGAAATGGCCACATGACAGTTGCCAAGGATAAAGCAGGGAGATGTGGGGAGGAGAAAAGTGAGCATGGCTATTTTATATTACAGATCCTAGAACAAAAATGCTGGTTCTTGGCTCAATCCAGGTCATTGGTCTGGCTGAGCTATGGTTTGTTAACACCGAAGGAAGATGGATACAGGATCCATGAGACTTCCCTTTCTTGTTTCTTACCACTGCGTATGAATTTACATTTATCTCAAAACTAAAAATATAATGTAAAAATAATCCACCAGTACAGAATCATGAAACCCACAGCAATTCTGTCTGGACATAGAGACAAGGAGATCATGAAGGAGACAAAAGGAAAACCCAACAGCACAAGGCAGTTTCAGAACCGTGGGTGCCCTGGCCCTGCTGAGAGATGGCAGGAAAGACATTACCACAAGAGCTGAATTAGAAATCTCCTTCAGCCTGAACCCATCCCAAGCTAGCCCAGATCAGAAACAAGTTCCCACCCCTCCCTGGCACAGCCAGGGGCCGCTCTGACGCAGCCTGAGTAATTGGATCCATTGCTCCACATGTGTTTGCAATCTGAGGGCTTCCTGTGTGTTCGCAGGCCCTTAAATAACTTTGCTTACGGGAAAGTTTTGGCTTGGAAAGCCAAGCCAGCCAGGCTGGAGTTGGAGAAAGAGGCATCAGTTCAAAAGGCAATGGTTTTCAAGACTGCAGCCAGCAGGCTGGATGGGAGGGGATTGCAACGAGAGGAGGGGGGAAGGGCTCACGGGGGGGGGGGGGCAGTGACTAGTGACTCAATAGGCTTCAGAGGAAAAGCACTTACTGCATTTCCTTGGATCTGAGAAGAAAAATCATGTTTCCTTTGTACTTCTGCATATCTGCCTTTGCACCCCACCTGTCCAGAGCCCCAAGTCCTCCTGAGCCACAACCTGGATGCTGTCCCTTCCCCAGCTGGATAACACTGCACCCTGTGCAGGCTGACCTTTGCACATGGCCCACTTCACTTGATCCACACATCAAGAGGCACACAGGCCGGGGACTTCTTCTCTGCCAACTTCTAACTCATGGCACTGGAATGACTCACCAGGTAACAGTACATTAAAATGACTAGAGTTCTGTTCCCAGTACCCACTTCAGAAGGCTCCAGCTCCAGGGGGATATGCTGCCCTCTTCTGGTTGCCATGGGCACCTGCACTTATGTGCACAGGCGCACGCGCACACAAACACACATACATACTTTCAGGTATATGTAATTTAAAAGTAAAACGGGGCTAGAGAGATGGTTCAGTGGTGAAGGACACTTGTCCTTGCAGCGGAGTGGGATTCTCAGAATACACATGATAGTCCATAGCCACCTGTAACTCCAGCTCCAAAGGTTTCAATCCCTTCTGCTGGCCTCTGTGGACGCTCCGTGCATGGAGGCAGAGACCTCATTTACAAAAAGCTAAAACTAGAAATAAATATTTTGGAATAATGGTAAGATGAAATGAGAGATGACTCCTAACTGATGGTTGGCACGGTCCAAAGGCTGGCAGGGAGCAGGCGACCAGCGCGACCTTCTACGCGACATCGGATCTCATGTCTTATGGCACAGCACGGGTGTAAAACTAGAAAGCACTATTATGTGAGGATGAGCAAACTACCTCCAGGCTGGTTAGCCACTGGCGGCCTGGCTATGGGTGTCACACGACAGAATTCCTTGTCCTGGCAAGGCAGGGGGAGCAGCCTCCTGAGTAAAGGTGACCATGTGGCTGATTGTCCAGTCGTTCATCCCATCCCTTAGCCTTGGCATGAAGATCGCGTGTGGGTAGGAAAGCCACGCAACAAGCGAGCTGCTCCCCTCCCCCAGAAAGCTCAGCTCTCCTTCCTGACCTGTGAAGGAAACACCTTTAATGGTGTGTCTCGCAATACGGATCGAGTTTCCCATGAAAACCAGGCTCGCACTAGGAGCTAGACCATATCTTTCATTTTTCCCCCACCCTTAGCCTGCCTGATGAAGTATCTTGCCTCGTGGTTACAAAATGGCTGCTGTCTGCCAAGGCATCACAGCTGAATTATGGGCAGGAGAAGGGCAGAAACATAAATCAGAGGTTGCTCTTCTCAAAGCTTTCTCCTTTTCGTTGGGAAGAAATGCTTTTATGAGTTTTTGCATAATACTCTCCGGCACTATACCATACAATCACCAACAGAGGGCTGGGACTTTTACAGCACATCTAGGCTGTGGAAAAGAGGAAGGGAAGGAGTGTGGAGGGTGATATTTCAGTAGTAGATTGCTTCCCTACCATGGACGCAGCTGTGGGTTCTACCCAACATTGCAAAATACAACATAAAATAAACATTTTAATAGGGAGGGGAGGGAGAAAGGCAGTGTGGGACAATCTAACACATCTGTCATGATATTTTAAATCACTAGCATGCTGTGGCACACAGTGGGTGCCATATACAAACGTAAGTGCACATGATCTGTGCCCAGCAAGCCAGCTCACCAAATGGCTTCACTCCGGGGAAAACTGCAGATCACACCATGCAGAAATGGCTTTTACGAGGAAGAGACTAGGAGCATGCTTCTCCCCTCCCCAGTCCTACAGAACCACTTCACGAGGCTTGGTATTCATGAGGCTTGCGTACCAGAAGAGTTGGAGACAAAATAAGTCAGGAAATGTTGGCTTTCCTCACTGATGAGTTGCTATACCTTTCTTCCACCAAGAGGAGCCTAGCATCCTCTTCCACTCTGTGGTGGCCACGGGTCCTGAAGCTACTCCAGCCCTGCCCAACTTCATAGGGAACAGTCTGTGGGCTGGGAAGGGGAAGCCAGGCATTGGGCCACTTCTGTGATGTGACTCAAGCTAAGACAATAGAAAGGGAATTGGCAGCTGTCCTGCTTCAAATGCATTAACTCATGTGGATCTGTGAGCAGGATCTTTGCATCCCATATGCTGAAACTGGGTCTTATTGAAACTGGGAAAATGATCAAGTCATCCAGCCAGTAAGCAAGGAGTAGAGGCATCAGCCTGTCTGGAGCCTTCCTGCCTCCAAAAGTTTTGTTTTGTTTTTAGTTCTCAGTTTTAGGCCAAAAAAAAAAAATTATATATATTTGATTGCAGGCATCTCCTCCAACATCAGCATCTGGTAAGAGGGTTGTTACAGAATCTGCCACATCAGAGCCCCTGGTCCTCGGGGAAGACTGGCCTCGTGTGTGGTAAAGGGGCCACACTGGGTGGTCTCTACATCCAGATTCCATAAAGTCCCAGTTCATCAAAAGGAAGAGTAAGAACCAGAGGCCCCGAGAAAGCTGGAACTGGAAAAACACTGTTGCTATAATTTTCTACAAAATGTAAAACAAACTTTAAACTACAAACCACTATGTCCTCAACTTGTTCATTAACTGCAAGGTGAAGTAAATTTGAGAAATAACAAAATCTAAACTCATCAACTCATGATCCTTGGAAAATATATCCGTTCCTTGGTAATCCCCAGTCTGGATTGTCAGTAAAACACATTCATATTGGGTTTAAAATTTTACACAATCAGTGCTTACACATAACACATGTTCAGTAGTTGGATTTGTTAATTTTCTCATTACTATGACAAGTCACCAGACAAGAAGCCACTTAAGAGACAAAGGGTTTATTTCAGCTAGTGCTGGAGAGGAAAACAGCCCATCCTGGTGGGAAAGTCCTGAGTGGGTGAGCTTGGAGAAACTGGAGGAAGAGAGAGTTGAATGTCCACACCCAGCTAGCTTTCCCCATGTTCTGAAGTTCAGGGACTCAAACTGGGTTAATGATGTCATCCACCCTTAGAGGGGCCTCCCACCTCATTTAACCTAACCAAGACAACCACACATCCTGCTAGCAAAGGCTAACCTAATCCAAATAACCCCAAATAGTTGATTCTAGCAGGGTCCTGTGATTGACAGTATTAATTACCACAGTAGTCGTGCTATTTTGGTTTATATCATTCTGCAAACTGATCATTGAGATTAGATAGATGATAGATAGATTGATAGGCAGGCAGACAGACAGACAGACATATATGGATAGGTGATAGGTAGATAGGTAGGCAGACAGACAGACAGACAGACAGACAGACAGACAGACACACACACACACACACACACACACACACACACACACACTTCAACCAGGTGTGATGGTATATACCTGCATCCCTAGCACCTAAGAATCAGAAGTGGGAGGATCACAGGTTGAAGTCCAGCCTGGGTTACCTAGGAGACTATCTCAAAAGAGAACAATTAGGAGGAAAAATATAGCACCTTGGCTACTTGGAATAAAGTACACGTTGAGCGAACTGATGTAGCAGGCACTGTTGGGGCCACAGTGCTTCCTGCCACTGTAGACTTGGCAACCTCATGGCTTGGGTACAATCAAGCAAGGAAAAGAAATGTCAGTGATAGCAGTAAAAATTGTCATAAAGGACTGAAGAGATGGCTCGGTGCTGGCTGCTCTTTCAAGGACTCAAGTTCAATTCTCGACACCCACATTGGGTAGCACAGAACTAGAAAGCCCGGGCTCTCTCTGGCTTCCCTTGGCACCTATACCCCCTGTCCCGTGCATACAACCTCCAAAACACAGATCATGGTGGTTTGAATGAATTGTCTCCCATAGGCGCATCTATTTAAACACTTGGTTCCCAGTTGGTGGAACTATTTGGGAAGATTTAGAAGATGTGGCCTTGTTAGAGGAAGCATGTCGCTGTGGCAGGCTTCTAGAGTTTAAAGACCCATGCCATTTCTAGTTTGCTTTCTCAGTTCTTTCAGTCCAAGATGTGAGCCTTCCCTCAGCTTGCTGCTCTGGTAGCCACGTACAGCTTGCCTCCAGGCATCCCCATCTCTCTAAAACCATAAGTCCAAATAAACCCTTTGTTCTATAAGTCGCCTTGGTCTTGGTGTCTTATCATAGCAACAGGAATGTAACTTATACATACATACGTCCATACATGCATATATGTTTATATACATGTATATACACATTAGATAAAAATAAATCTTTAAGATTTATAGTAAGATTTACAGTAAGCAATGGGAAAGAACAGGGGCAAGTAATTAAGATGGCCCTTCTTCGATCACAAGGGTGAGGGAGGGCCACTGGGGAGGCTTTATGAGAGCCCAGGGTCATCATGACAGCTCATGTCCTGCCATTGTCACACATATTTCTCCTCCCCCTTCTATCTACAAAGGGAATACTTCCCCGGGGCTCACAGTCTTTCACAGTTATCCTTCCTTTCTGTCCCCTGTGACTAAACCTTTTGACTTGTGACTCTCAGAACAGACTGAGTCCCTAATGAAGGAACAGATGGGCGATGGGAGTGTCCTGGGTCACATGTGGACAGGCAGCAGCACAGAAGCCCTGGTTTGAATTTCACATTGAGTTGCATTGCATTATGACCTTTGTGATCACTCCCAGGAGGCTTGGAGTCTTCTATCAATGAATTAAAAGGAAATCCAAGTTCCTGGAATCCCCAGGCAAGCTCCAGAGTCAACCTTCCTATGAAGATGTCCTTGAAAGGTCCCCCTGCAGAAAAGCTGACTCCCAGGCCAATAAGAGCAGAGAGACAGAGTAAGACCGAAGATCTCTGAGCTCTGACATAACCCTCCAGCCCCTGCTCCGTGTCACTGACAGACCCCATGTGCACAGGTCTCCAGGCCTCCCTTGTCAAGCCTGGGTGCAGGCCCCGCCTTGTCTTCATCCAGACCTCCAACCACACAGTAAGAAATGAGATACACAATGATGAGGGAGTTCTGGAGCTAAAGGAAGTGGATAGATTTGGCTTCTGGATGCTACAATTGACCCTCAGGACCTTCTGCCTCCTCTGTAGTTCTGAGTTGGCCCTCCCTCACCCCCTAGCTTCCACGCAGAAGGATAATCTAAACAATATTATATGATGCTTCTAGAGAGAAGCCAAGGATGCTCTTGGCATGGCAGGATGGGAAGGAGCCAAACTCTGCTACCATTGGCTAGTCTTCTGGTCCTCTGCTCACCCATCTTGGAAAACAGAGAAACAGGAAAAATCTGGGAAGCAGATCATGGAGGTGCCTGTGGTCCTGATATGTAAAGGAAGCTGAGATGAACAGAAGAAAACGAGGAAGCAAAGCACACACGGCAGCGCCTCTCCCAGCCCTACAATCAACTACCGTGACCAAAGCAACTTAAGGGAGCCAGGGTTTCTTCTAGCTTGCTCCACGTTACAATTTGTCAGCACATGGGAGCCCCAGCAACAGGAACTTAAGTACGCTGGTCACATCACATTGACAGCCAGAAACACAGAACAATGGACCTCAGCACCTACCCTGCCCACCATCACAGCCCATGTCCTGCCCACAGTTTCGTCTTCCCACATCAACTAATTCAAGAAGGCAATCCTGCCTAGCCATCCACCTTCCAGGTGATTCTAGGTTCTTTCAAGAGGACAATTAACACTGACCACCATTCTTAGTCATGGGCTTTAAGGGATTGGCAACTCTAAGTGGCTGCTGGCTGCTGGCTGCTGGCTGCCGTTTGATCACTGGCTGACAATTTCTGTCCCCTTTCTCAGTCCATTGTTTCTGGATCACAAATGTCAACTTACTTTCTCTAAGATTTCCAAATGCTCAACAGATGCTTGTGAAGCTTGATCTTCATGATCAACTTGACTGGATTAAGAGACACCTTGGAGACACACCCCTGGCTAAGTCCATGGGAGAGTTTACAGGTTTACCGATAAGGGAAGACCCACCCTGGATGTAGATGGAGCTACCCCAGAGTGTTGGGTCCTGAATTCAATGAAGGAGGGTAGAAAATCAGATGGATACTGGCATTTGTCCCCCTCTGTTTCCTAATTCTCCCAGATGTAAGCAAGCAGCCTCACTGCTCCTGAGTTTGTCAGCTATGTAGTGACTTCAGTGAGAACAGGCCTCAGCTCCAAAGCTGTGCTCAGTTCTACGTGCAGCGGAAGCAACAGAGCAACGATCCACGGTCCGCAGATTTGATAAAGGATGAGTCAATGCGGCAGCCCTAGTCTCTCACACAATAACAATGACCTTGAGAAGGTTTCCCGAGAGCTTGGCATGCTACCGTGGATTTCTGGGAACTCCTTGGGTGGGCTGGAGCAGACTGGAAAGTAGAAAGGACAATAATCTCCCACATCCTGTCAGTGTGCTAGACATGATGTTCAGGAACCAGCAGATCAGACTGGGGAACGCCTTTCAACAACAGCCAAGTCACACTGCTGTCTTCGAGCAGAGCCTGCTTGAGCACTGTGTAATTCATTCCACACTCACCACCCCATCACTGGACTGGAAGAAGGAAGAATAGTGGTACCCAGGCTTTGCTCTGTATCAGTTCCCTACTGACCTGATGTGGTTCCGGAGTGCCCAGAGCCAGAGCAGCATCGGTTTTGAATGCCATGCCCATACAAAGAGGATGCTGCTTCTGGGTAGATGCAGTCCAGTGGAAATAGCCTACTAAGTGCTGGCACTACCTCTTGAGCACAGCACTACTTTGACTCAGAACTCGTGCAACCGATCCAGATCACAGTGGCCTGACACACTTCAGTCAAGGTCTCAGCCAGTTTTGCTCTGATGGGGTATGTGTTCGATAGTGGGAGCTCAGTGGGGCACACAGGTGTCACCAGGTGGAGGAAATCTAGTGAAGCTGACTCCATAAGGAAAGACACACATGAGAGACACAGCTCATGTTAAAAAGCAGACAGCCAGCAGGATGAGGGGCAAGAAGGCAAAGTGGGCATCTTATGGTCTCTGTGAGACCCAGTTCTACTGAAGAGGTGAGATGGAACTATAGCTAAACACACTAACAGTGCAAGCATGAGGACCAGAGCCCAGATCTCAGGAGCACAATGCTGAACACATGGTATGAGCATCTGTGACACCAGGGCTCCTTCGAGGAGACAGGGGACCGAGACAGAAGAGCCTCCGGAAGATTGTGGGGACAGCTGGAACACACAGCCAAAGTTTCCAGATGGGAGACAATAACCAAAATTGTCCTCTGACCTCCACATGTACACCATGTATGCGCACTCTCCTCCTTCCTCCTCTCTCACTGTCTCTTCCTCTCTCTCCCATGCCCTCCCCCCACCTCTCTGTCTCTCACTCACTCCCCCCCACATTCCTGTTGAACACTTAATGTTTTGAAAACCAACCAGCCAACCAACCAGCCAACCAACAAAACCCATGTCCCAAGCTCTGCCTCGAAAGATCAGAAGAACCAACCACATTGACAAAGCATAAGGGTATTTCTAGACACACAGCGAAGAAAGGTCAGTTGTGTGTTCTGAGCAGTCTGTTGAGCCATACCCAGGACGGAAACCTGTGGCCACAAGAGCAAGCAGACTTGACAGGAAGGACATCTCACCAATGAGCACCCACAGGGTGTGGCTCTAGTCACACTGCTCAAACTTGGCCACCATCCCCACAACAACCAGAGCCTCAGACACCATCCTCACAACAACCAGAGCCTCAGACACCATCCTCACAACAACCAGAGCCTCAGACACCATCCCCACAACAACCAGAGCCTCAGGCACCATCCCCACAACAACCAGAGCCTCAGACACCATCCCCACAACAGCCAGAACCTTAGACACCATCCCCACAACAACCAGAGCCTCAGACACCATCCCCACAACAACCAGAGCCTTAGACACCATCCCCACAACAACCAGAGCCTTAGACACCATCCCAACCACAGCCAGAGCCTCACACACCATCCCCACCACAGTCAGTCAGGGCTTGAGTTAGCTCACACTGCGGCCCTCATCTTCCACCTGGATAAAGAATGTTAGATTCCAGCTAAGTGTTTTGAAGCTGGGTCAGGACACAGCCTTTATTCAGGACCAACCCAGTAGTTACAATGTGGGTTAAAAATGACAAAATGGAGCCTTTTGCTCAGACTTCTCAGAAATTTCAAGACAGGGACAACAGAACATTCAGTGGGGTTCTGGTGCATCTGAGCCTGGAGCATTGCTAAGTGGCTCTGATCACACACCCACAAAACCACATCACTTACAGTTGAGACCAGGGACCTTGGTAGAACATCTGGTTAAGAAGGGGGGTGGAGTCTGGAGAGATGGTTTGGTGGTTAAGAGCATTTTCTGCTCTTCTAGGGAAGCAGGGTTCAGTTCGCAGCACACTTGTAACTTCAGCACCAGGGGTTCCAGTGACCTCTTCTGGCCTTTGTGGGTACTGCATTTCCAGTGCCCTCTTCTGGCCTTTGTGGGTACTGCATTTGAGTGGCATAACCTCACACAGACTCACATAAAAATAAAAATGAAGAACAGCTGGAAACAATGGAAGGAAACGATGGAAGGAAACGATGGATGCAGACAGGAAATACTGATGCTGGCTGCTTAGAAAGTAAGATTAGATTCATGAGGAAAAATCTCCAGCCGAACCATGGATCAACTTCATAGGGAAAGAAGAATGTCAGGGAGCCCCCAAATTTGAATTAGAAGGGAAAGCCTTGGAACTTATCAACTGGATAAGGCAGAATACATGGGTGGGACCCTCCCAGTTCTCACGATCTTGAAGAAATACCCAGACAGGTTCCTCCCAGGCTAATCTGCTACACTTTGCTCTGCTGAGGGGCCTCAGAAGCAACATCAAACCATGTGAGTTGGAGAATAAGACAGGGGAGAACCTTGTTTAACTGTGTCCCCAGGAGAGGCAGAGCCTGACCTTCAAGGTCAGGTCACAGACTTTGCCCTGAAGAGGCTGGTCCCCAAAGCCACCGCAGAGGGCAACAGTCCTTGAACACATACCAGGAAGGTCCATTTAGCATGAGAAAAAGCATTGTGGTTTAGATACCACGGCCTATGTAAGAGCTATTTTTAGGCATTTTTGAGATAGTCCTATGGTCAGGTAATGGATCAATTTATAGATGTTGCTCAGAGAAAAAAGGTGTAAAAAAAATCCAGTGTAAAAATGTTCTTCTACACAATTTCCTCATTTCTCACTTTGTGTTGATTTAAACCTTCTTCATCTCTGTTCCGCAAAAGAGCAATGTGAGCAGTCTTGTTTTTGATTTCTCGTAACCATTCACATTCCTTAAACAAAAGAAAATGGCAAGACTAGTTTGAATAGGTCTTATTCCACTCATACCTAAATTATGACCTTTCCATTGGGCAATTGAGATTTTAAAATATTAATGGAAAATTTAAAACTTGTTTCAATTTGTGGACATTCGCTGTGTGTTCTGCCCGCTAGGGCATGACTCAACCGGAACTCATTCTGATGTGATCAGCAACATGGGGGCTAGCTACTGCTCAGCTTATATGACTAGTGGTTGATCGGCTGGACAGTGTGGCCCTGAAGCCCTTGGTTATGTTTTAATTAACGTGCACAGCCCAGCCATTGTCACTGATGAAACCACCGTGGAGTCTGCCTAATGAATGTAGGGCTCTGCACCTGTGACTTCCTTTGTGATGGCCCCCTGTCCTGTGCTTCCAGACTTGTCATTCTCTCAGGCATATTGTTCCAGAAAGGGGAGAAAAGCTAATTCACCACCTAATCAGAACTGGAATGATTTTAATCCAGGGTATCGGCATATTGAGATTTATTTGGTTCACACATTTGAACTTCCTGTCTGAGGTGCTTTTCTGTTCTTTTCTCTTTCTTCCATGTCTGACTTTTGTTGGACTAAAAGTGAGAGTTTTAGGCACTGTGGATTCTTTCCTTTCAGCAATGTTGGCATTTGTGTAACTTAGTTATGATTTTTTTAGTCATATTTAATTCTTTTCAGCAGATAGTTTTAATTCTAGCAATGAGTGACCATCAGTGGACAATAACTTTTTTGTATATTTATACATACATACACACATACATACATACATATATACATACATACACACACATACATACATACATACATACATACACACACATGCGTGCGCACTCTCTCATATGTAGTACAGACACACACACACACACACACACACACTTGTGTGTCTAACAACCAAGCTAAATCATTTCTCTCTTTCCAATTTTAGGAATTTATCTGAAAAAAAAAAAAAACTTGGTAAGTTGCCAGCCACGTACATTCATAATGTGATTTACTATTTAAAAAAATGTGTTCTCAGATAACACAATGATGATCTTTGACTCTAAAGTGTCCAGGGACTTCTTCAACCTTTTATATTGATTAAATCTACTGTGATGCAAATAGGTAGATGTTGCTCATAATGACTTTAAAACATTGTATTCATATATAAGCTAACCAATAGTAAATACATTTTAAAACAGTTTTGAAAATCTTCTTTTTAAAAAAGTCATATAAAATGTTATGGAGCACAAAGTTCCAGTAAAAATCTGTAAGGTTTTTCTTCCTCCTGGTGGCTACTGGACAGACTATGTAGTTAGTGACTTCCACACTTCCTTTCTCACTTTCTCTCTCCCTCCCTCCCTCCCTTCCTCCCTCCTAATGGCTACTGGACAGACTGTGTGGTTAGTGGCTTCCACACTTTCTCTCTCCCTCTCCCTTTCCCCCACCCTCTCTTTCTCTCTCCGTCTCTCCTTCCATCCCTCCCTCCTAATGGGTACTAGACAGGCTATGTGGCTAGTAGCTGTTCTACACTTCCTCCCTTTCTCCTATCCTCCCTCTCTCCCTCCTCCCTCTCTCTTTCCCTCCCTCCTTAACTCCCCCCTCTCCCTCCCTCCCTCCCATGCATGTGACCCTTGATGCAGTAAGCTTACACTCTAGTTGCAGGCTATAGGTGCTCCCTAGAGAAGCTAGGAGTGGGTGAGCTTTCCCCAAACCCGCAGCTGCACAGATTTAAGTGTCACTTTGCTTGTTGCTTATACATTCGCTTAGCTGTCTTCTTTGCTGTGTCTACATGTGTTTTTCTGTGTTTTGCTTTAAAGCATATTCTCCGGATGGGAAAAAGCAGGCTGGGAGGCCTTTGGTGTGGAACACCAAGAAAGCAAGCAAAAAATCAGACCTTGCACAGTGCTCCTGATACTGCTAATGAAAACCAATCATTGTTACAGGTACTGATTAGTGTGACTAGTGTTCCTGGTGTCACAGAAGTGCACCCAAGAGCAGCTCCAGCTTCTGCAGTAACATCTCTCTCCTGGGAATTACGCTGACACTGTGAGGCTCCACCACCTTTTCTCTGCACACTAAGCATTAGGAGGCATAGGTAGAAAACTGACAGATTAGGCTTCCACGTTCACGGTCAAATACAAGCTGGTCGCCACTAGTCAACAGTTAGGAGCTGACCACCCCCAGTCTTGTGACAATTAGCAATCAAGCCCCATATCTACCGTGGATGAAGAA
Source organism: Micromys minutus (assembly GCF_963924665.1). NCBI lineage: Eukaryota > Metazoa > Chordata > Mammalia > Rodentia > Muridae > Micromys > Micromys minutus. The sequence goes on along the minus strand of NC_137972.1, from coordinate 19,060,885 downwards.
ATCAAGGCCAGTTTCTGCTCTCCAGGGTCAGGAGGAAGCACCACCATTAAGGCAAGCAAGTTGTCTGTGATGTGCATTCGTACTGTTCCCACTGCCTCCAAGAGCATGACCGCTTTCTCCTAGAATGGCTGGGCACCAGGCCACACACAGCAATTCAAGGGCCACAGGAACAGCTTAACCAAGCAAGGCTGGCAGCGGGGCTGGAGTTGGGTTGTCAAGGAAACCTTCTTTGCCTTGCAAGTCTCCTAGGTAGTGATTGGGGAAAGTTCTGAAAGACAGGCTGGTGCTCCAGAGTGGAGAAATGCAAGTTGTACAGTTCCCGACCTGTGAGCACTTGAATGTCAAACCGAAGGTCCACATGAACTCAGAGAGCCAACTGCAGGCTACATTCCTCCTTGCTGCCCTGGGGTTGGGGGTGGGGCGCTTTCATGTTCTATGCCTGCCTGTTCTGATACCAGGGCCCTTAGGCACATGCAGCTGTTAAACTCTCCAGATGTGTTAATACCCAAGTGCACATTCGAGGAATTCCAGCACCTGAGAGGCAGAGAAGGGGGATCAGAAATTCCAGGCCAACTGGGATGCTCAGTGGGCAAAAGCAGGTGCTGAGTGGAAGTCAAAAACAATGTTTTGTTTGGGGTTTTATTTTCTTCGGTTTTTTTTTTTTTTTTTTTTTTTTTTTTTTGTTTTGGTTTGGTTTTTGGTTTTGGGGTTGTTTGGTTTGGTTTGGTTGTCTGTTTGGAGGGTGTTTGGTTAGTTGGTTGATTGGTTTGTTCGCTTTCTTCTATTTTTTTTTCATTCAACCTAGACTTTAATTTAAAAACTCAGCATTTGATTCCGTAACTGGAATTTGATTTGTGTCTGTGTTGCCCCGGATGTCAGTCCACTCTGCTCTCAGACGCCTCTGCAGTCTGCAGGTAGCTCTGGCAAACCCAGTATCTGAACTCAGATGAGCACAGTGTATGTGAACAGTGGCCACACCAAGGGCTGGGCCTACGGATCTATCGGCAGACCAGCGCTGTCCAGGACACCTGAATCCTGCATTCCACACCCCTAGCACCGCATTCCCCCAACCAGCACACACTAGAACTGGGACACAGAGATGCCAGAGTGCAAAGGATCACGCTATTAATTTTTATGTTAACGCACACAAACTTTTAAGTTCATCGAATTAAATAAAACATCGCTAAGATGAATTCGATGGTGTTTTACATTTTGAACTTGCACAGACAAATCAGAGCCGCATGTTTTAAAGGGCTAGAGGGAGATGTTATGATTTTTAATACGGCGTGGGATGGCTTGATAAAAGCCAATTAACCCACCTATTCAGCACCCCCAACACTTGACTTTGTGTGTGTGTGTGTGTGTGGTGCGAGCATTTTGAAGGTTTCTCTCTTCGAGTTATTGAAATACTCTGTGTTTGTCGATGGGCACCTGCAGTTTCAACACGGTTTTCGACAACTCTGGTTGAAAGCTGACGGCAGTGCAGAGTTCTCAGGAAAGGCCTTTGAAAGGGACTTGGCCTTTCTAGAGAAATGAGTTCACTTCTTTGAGAGCAGGATGTTACAGCGTTTGCCCTGCTCTGCCCACTTCCTCTTTCCCAGGTACCACCCCTTAAACCTTATTCTACCACGGGGCAAGTAAATACAGCCACGCCATCCTGGACCTCTGTCGCCATAACCGTGAGCCAATACGCCTCTTTTCTAAAGTAAATTACCCAGCCTTGGGCGCTGTGTGACAGCAAGGGAAAACAAGCTGAGATATTAGCAATACCCGACATGCCAGAGACCCCCCTCCCCCTGACATTTCTCTCTCCGGTCTGAGGGTCTGTGACCTTTGCCCTTACCCCTCCCCTCCCTCTATTGTCATATGTTTAAACATGGCTCCTGGAAACGTTCAACTTACATATCATTGGGGATTTTTGTTGTCATTCGTTACTGTCGTTACTCTAATTATTTAATGCCACTAGAGATATTACTGGAGAAGGAATATGCTCGTCCAGATGTTTCCTTGTGTCCTGGTGTCCAGGGTCGTTAAAAAATTCTCCAGGGCATTTTTTAGTCTTCTCTCTCCTAATTATTGTTATCTATGAATAACTCTGATGAGTACCAACTCCCCCTCATCCTTACCCCACACACCGCACTCCTCCCTGCTCCAGCCTACCCCACGCCTCTCTCCTTCCCCACATGGCTCCCAAATCTCCCACCCTCTTTTTGGTTTCCCTCCTCTTTATCATGCACTCTGTCTTGTGTTTATTTACTTATTTATTTTCTCCTTTTTTAAAAATCAGATACTCTGAATTTACGCTTGAAATGTTTCGCATGCCTGTGCCTGTGGTGGCCAGAAGAGGGCACTATATCCTCATGACTGGAATGACAGATGGTTGTGGCCCATGATGTGGGTGCGGAGAATGGGACCTGGATACCCCAGATGAGCTGCCAGAGCTCTTAACCCCTGAAGCACCTCTCCAGTCCTATCTGCCTTGGATTTTACTGGCAGCTTCTCTGACCCTTTATGTCCATCCCTGCTCCTTGGAATCGCCTCATTTGAGGTCAAGTCCAAGCCTTTATCCTGGAATCATTAACCCTTCCCAGTGACCCTAGAGCCAAGAAGCCAGAGAGATGAAGCCTCACTAACTTTGGCCTCCAGCTTGCAGAACTTCGAGTTAAATGAGCCTCGATTTGGGGGATTTTGTTGTTGTTTGTTTGCTTGTTTGTTTGTTTTTGTTGTGTTTTAGAACCCCGTCTTGAGTATTCTGTTCCAGCAACAGAAAATAAGCTAAGGCCTCATCTGTACTTGTCAACTGTGTAGCACATGGAAATTTGCACGCAGACTGTTCATTAGAAGGTACTTCTGGCACAACACCTTAAGACGGAAGCAAACAGGGATATAGGTAGAGAATAGGCTTGAATTAGGGTTTTCTTCAGGAAGCCGTGGAGCTGAAGAGACCTTCAGAGCCCCTAGAATAGAACCAAGAGACTTGCCTTTACGTGCCCTGCATTAGTCGGGTGGGCCCAGCATCCATGCATCCCCCACGGGTCTAGTGTGCCAATCAGCTTTTCTTCACTGTGGTGAGGGGCCTGCTACAGAGGACGACCGGGGAGATGGAAGTTTTCTTTGGCTCATGGCTGCAAGGCTCCTCCGTTTATGTTGTTTGGCTACGTTGCTGTGGTCCTGGGGTGGGAACATGTGATAGACAGGGCTGTTCGCTTCCCAGCATCCAGGAAGCAAAGAGAGAAGGGGAGGATGCCAGAGTTTCAACATCCCCTGGAAGGGCCCTAAAGATCTTCCATTTAGCCCATCTATTAAAGGTTCCAACAGCACCACATTTTAGGATCAGATCTTCCACACTCAAGCCACTGGGGGATATTTAAGATCCAAACCATGACCATTGACCTGGCTTAGACACGCCAGCACTAAGTAATTGTTTTCCAAGTCTCCAAACGTGTCCCAATCTTCAAGACAAACCCTACTCCCTGACTTGAGCACCCTCCTCAATTCTCCCCCTGTATACTGGGCTGCCACTGACCCTTCCTCCAAGTTCTGTGACCCTGCAGCATTCGTGGTCCCTCTCGATGGTGTTAGTTTCCTTCCCTGGCTCCATCTCTTCTGTAGACCCTCAGCTCCATCTTCAGCCCTGACTGCTCCTCATTTTCTGTACCACCTTTACCTCACCTCTCACTGCTTCTCTCAGTCCATCTCTTGCTTCCCTCTCCTAAGACTTCTAGAATTACTTTTCACACGTTGGTTAGCCGCCTTCCCCAGAGTAATCTCAGCCCTGTTGGCTCCCCTATGAACTCATCTTTGTCCACTTCAGGCTCTCCTATGGATTACCAAAGTTTCCAGCACATCCCCCTCCCAGATCCCTCCCTCAATCCCCAGGCCCCTCCCTCAATCCCCAGGCCCCTCCCTCACACCCCAGGTCCCTCCCTCACACCCCAGGTCCCTCCCTCACACCCCAGGTCTCTCCCTCACACCCCAGGCCCCTCCCTCATACCCCAGGTCCCTCCCTCACACCCCAGGTCCCTCCCTCAATCCCCAGATCCCTCCCTCACACCCCAGGTCCCTCCTTCACACCCCAGGTCCCTCCCTCAATCCCCAGATCCCTCCCTCACACCCCAGGTCCCTCCCTCACACCCCAGGTCCCTCCCTCAATCCCCAGGCCCCTTCCTCAATCTCCGGGCCCCTCCCTCAATCCCCAGGTCCCTCCCTCAATCCCCAGATCCCTCCCTCACACCCCAGGTCCCTCCCTAAATCCCCAGGTCCCTCCCTCAATTCCCAGGTCCCTCCCTCAATCTCCAGGTCCCTCCCTCAATCCCCAGGTCCCTCCCTCAACCCCCATATCCCTCCCTCAATCCCCAGGTCCCTCCCTCAATCCCCAGGTCCCTCCCTCAATCCCCAGGTCCCTCCCTCAATCCCCAGGTCCCTCCCTCAATCCCCATATCCCTCCCTCAATCCCCAGGTCTCTCCCTCATACCCCCAGGTCTCTGCCTCACACCAGGTCCCTCCCTCACACTCCCAGGTCTCTCCCTCAAATCAGGCCCCTCCCTCATGCTACCCCTCATCCCCCATCCCCCCCACGCCTTAGCAGGCTCCCCCTTCTGCTCTGTAAATCTCTCTGCTGTATCTTTTCCTTCCACCACCAGCATGCCCAGTTCGTCTCAGAGAGATTACTGCCATGACCTCCGTTGAGCCCCTCCATCTCACTTTCTTAGTCCATCCTCTATTGCTCCAACAAAACACTTGAGACTGAACAACATATAAAGAATTAAAGTCTATACTCCATGTTCTGCAGGTCAAAGAAAAAAAGAAAGAAAAAAAAAAAAAAAAAGACAGGCATGTCTGTCAAGAGCCTCACGTGAGTTAGGGCTTGGTAGCAAGTGAAAGAGGTAAGTTATTCCTATATGATAACCTTTGCTCTGTACACACACATGTTCATGCATCTGTATACACATGAACACATGAACACATCTGTCCACACATGAACACCTGGACATACACACAATAAAAATGAAATAAGAAAGAACCCACTCTCGGGGTAGCCAGTTCACTTTGGGAACACAAACTCACTTCCCAGAGAAACTAGCCCTGTGGCGTGAGTCCCCACCACGCAAACGCTCTGAAAGGTCCCATACCCCTGAACCCCCAACTCTCAGGATGAGTTCTGAAGGAGACAAAACACATCCAAAAGGCCATCCCCAACCCCATATCTCCTGTGAAGCCCATTTTAGCAGCCAGCTGGGGCGATCAGCAGGCTGGCCTCAGTAGCCAGGAACCCTCTGCTTTCCCCGACTCGTAAGACTGAGTAGTCAACTTCACTGGATTTAGACTCACCTAGGAAACACACCTTTGGGTGTGTCCGTGAGGATGTTTTCAGAAGGGTTGTGTGTGATACGGTCCACACTGAGGGACTGTGTGTGATACTGTTCACATGGGAATCTGAATAACAAAGAAAAAGCAAGCAAACGGGGCACCAACATTTGTCCCTTCTGACAGACATGCTGTGGCTGTGCCGTTCAGTCTGTGATCACCTGCACACTCACAGAACAAACCCTTAAGTTCCTCTTGTCAGGTCTGTGGTCAAGGCTGGCTAAGCACGGGCTACTCCTCTTGATAAATCACACAGGGTGCTCACCCACTGGCCAGGCAGTGGGAGATCAGCAACTCCTCACCCTTACCACTGCTGGCTGCCCTCCTACAGTGTTCCAGTACAGAACCGGATCTGGCTTTTCTTTGCTTCCAAGGAGGGTAAAAACCGATGGCCCACGGGATTTTGATAAAAGTGTACCTTGTGTCTCAGGAGTGAGGAGAGAAATGGGAGGCTTGTCCCCACATCCCGAGGAACCCTTTATGGGTTCACTTCTTCCCGGATCCTGGGATTTCCCCCCACTTGAGGAGAACAAATCTAAGTCAGAGACAGGAATTACTGATGAGAGGGTGGGACTGGGATGGAAGGCCATTCGCCTCTCCTCCTCCTCCGCCCCACTCCCTCCTCACAAGTTTCCTGGAGCCACTTCAGCACCAGTGCAAGGACTGAGAGCTCCGTGCGCGCTGAATTGAGTGGGGAAAAAAAAAAAAAAAAAAACTAGCTCCAAACAAAGAGCAGCCCCGGTCCCGCCCGCCCCGGGCCTGTGGGCGCGTCCCTCAGTCTGAGTGAGAGGGGCGGCCTGCTGGCAGCCACCACGGGCCAGTGGGCAGGGACCGCAGGGTGGGGTTGGCGGCTGTGGCCAGGACAGCAACAGCCACTGCTCTGGATTCCTGATCCCGCGCTGCATCCAGCCTGGCGGTTGTGGCCCGGTAAGTGCAGGTGGCGGCGAGAAAGGAGCACGCCGGTGGGATTGGCATCAAGAGCCAAGCCGAGGGGATTTCCTGGCATGGCTCCTCCAGCTCAGCTGCCCGTCCCCATCTCTATCCAAAAGGGGTTCCGTGGCCAAGAAAGTTGCCCTTGACTGAGGATGGGGCAGGATCCCGCGGTGGGTGCGCGTGTGAGTGCCCCACTGTGCTCAGCGGGGTGGGGGGTGGGGTCGGTACCACTCTGAGTGTCTGCCTTGCCTTTCTTCACTGGATTGCCTTTAACTTTGTGTGCTCATACAGGGTGCCCCGTCCATGACTGGCCCTCCCCAAAATTCCCCTCTTTGTTAACCCCAAAAGCCAGGGGCTGTCTCTTGTTTGTTAGTAGAGGCAAGGTGCCAAGACCTTGGCTGCTGGACCCCATGCAAAGTGGGGTCTGCTAGCCGCTGGCAGCTGCTGAGTCTAAGACACTGGGGTATTGTTCCCAGGCAGTCTGTCTTCCCAGGCTGGGCTATCCACACAGCCAAGCTGTGTACTTGTGGAAACTTTTGGAGTAAGGCAGGCCTTGTCAGCGGTGTCTACCCTCTTTGCTGGAGAGAGCGGGAAAGATAGCGAGGAAGATTCTGGAATGTGGTGGTTTTGGTTGTACTATGCAGTGCTCACCTGTGTGTGTGCTAGTTGTAAAATAAAGAAGACTGATTAGCATCATGGGCTAGATGGCAGAGAGCACAGGAAGAAGCAACCAGAGGTCTCCACAAGTGGCCCAAATTGAGGCAGAAAGTTGGAAGGGATAGCAGAGGAAGAGCCAGCTTCTAGAAAATTCCTAAGTGCACTCCAGGGGGGTAGAGTTACAGTATCCTGGGGTCTTGGGGAGAGGAAGAGGGTAGGATTGAGCCCGACTAGATGGTCTGTGTTTAATTAATGAATCATTAGGAAAACAGCGGGTGGAGTTTGGCAGCCTCGGCTCAGACCAGAACTTAGTAGGGAATTTATCTACCATGACTATGCCACCACACTGCTTATTGTAGGCTTATTGTACACAGTGGGGCCACGAACCAGGCCCTACTTGTCTCTTGGAAGGTTGGAGAAACAATGTGGGGATGCCTGGGATAGGGCTTTAAGCAAGGGGACAGTGCTGGGAACACACGTGTCAGCTGGTAGCTTGGGAATGTCCTGGTGGTCTGCACCTGCTCAGTCGGTGGTGGTAGAGGGAGCCCTTACACTCAGCACGAGAGGGATGTCTGTCTGGAGCCTGTGTCTGGACTCTTGGTTGTAACTGTGGAAACTGTAGACAGGCCCTCCATAGTTTCTGTGTAAAGATCTTCTGCAGCACAGAAAGCAAGCAAGCAAGCAAACAACAACAACAACAAAAACAGGCTTTGATGGTCTTCATATACTCTGAGCATCTTACTTCTGCAGAAAGCTCACTTTCAGGAGAGTGTCGGTAATGCGATCTGTCATCTTGCTCTTAGCTATAGGACTCACCCCTACAGTTTGCTCCCCAAGGTCACGGGTTTGGGATATTACCTGCAGAATCCTGCCTTTCGTAGTTTAGGGACTTTAGACCCAAGTGCAGTCCTGGGCCAGAGTCAGGAGGTGGGAGGGTTTCAGCATTGATATGAAGACAGCACCTGACACCAAGACATGGTTAGGTAGCTGTGACCTTAGGTGTCACCTGTCACAGAGACTTCCTCCAAGTGACTATTAATGTTTGTGGAAGGAGAGAGCCCTGGGTATGGGGGCCGAGAAACACAGAGTTAAGTATTATCTGGGATTGAGTCTGCGTCTTTGCTTCCTTCCCATTGGTCAACAATCAACATCAGTACCAGTCTGATCCTGGCTGCTGTGGCTTCTTTTTATTCTGGGTGCTTTGAGAGCAAAGATGCACTGAGCAAAGAGAGCAGGAATGCTCTCTGAGTTCCTCTGGGCTGCCAGCTTTTCTGCTTATACCTGCTCCTGTTCTGGTTGACCCTTGTGGGCTCCCAGGCTCTGATAAAATACCACATACGGGGCAGATGAAACGGGGGAAGAGGCGACCTGTATGGTGTACTCCCTGTATTCGTCAAACGTCTGACATGAGCCGGCACTTGCATGTCAGGGATCCATGAACACACAACTGCTTCCCCTAAGCTCTAGTCAAAGAGATGAACCCCCACTCTCAGAAAAAGATGGAAAAACACCAGCATGGAAACCACACGATACTCACAGGCCCAGTCACACTGGAGCGCAGGTAGGCAGACCCCTTTGCCCTTCATCCCGTGTGACCTTCTATGAGTCCCCTGCCTCACTGTGTTTTAATTTTCCTCTCTGTAGATCTGGGAAGTGATCTCTTCTAGTTAAGTGAGGCATTGGGTCCCCACGTGTCTGATGAGCTCGGTGAGATGGAAGATAGCTTTGTGGTCAGAATGGTGTGCGTGAGACAGGTAACCACTGCACACCGCGGCTCATGGGGGAATGATGGAGTCCCGTGAATTATTTCCCACTGGGACATCTCGCCTGGTTCCTGCTTATGGTGACTCTGTTGGGAAGGATTGGAAGACGTGGCAGTGTGGCTTTGTTGGAGGAGACATATCACTGGTCTTTTTTGCAATTTCAAAGGCCCATACCAGGTCCAGTGTCTTTCTCTTTCTCTACTGGCTGCCCAAGGATCAGGATACAAAGCACTCAGCAGTGGCCCCAGCGCCATACCAGTCTGCTTTCTAAATGATGATCATTGAATGGCCTCCAAAATTGCCTAAAATTGTAACACCCTCCCCCCCCCCCCCAGTTAAACGCTTTCTTTTATACGGGTTGCCTTGTTCATAGTGTCTCCTCACAGCAGAATGACAGTCATTAAGATACTGGCCACTCCTCCTCAGGCGCACCTGCAGGGCACAGCCACCATCTGACAGCCTCAGCCTACCTTACCCACAGTCTCTCTTGAAAGTCCCAGGAACTGGGACTATTACAGAGGGCTCTGGGAATGTGAGACAAACATCTCTGGGCAGGTACCCGCTGTGGTCTGAAACAGTGAGCAGCTTCCCTTTTTAGCAAGGTTGTCGGGTGAACCCCTTGGGGGTTCTCTACCCTACCCCATGAGATTTCATGCTTTAAGAGACCTTTGCCGATCAATTTTTAACACGCACGAGATATTTGTTTTAGTTTTTAAAAACCTAAAGGACCCGGTACCTGGTGGTTTAATTGTGCCGCGTCTGTTCTCTTTGCTGTGTTATTCATTTCCATTTTAGACAATCAGTCTGGGCCCCTCACTAACAGAGCAGGTTCAAAGATGTTTAAAGAGAAGAAAAGCAAATGTTGGGTCGGGTGCAGCAATTCCCCGGAGTGTCTGAGGCCTTCAGAAATGGAGAAAGTTATGTCAGACTGTGAAGTCCGTTAGGCAGGTAGGGCCTTCACTTCTCTGAGTGTTCTTGGAATACTGTGGTGAGGCATTGGATAAGCACCAGCCTCCTGGGGCTTGGAGATCACTGCCCCCTTCCCTGGTTTTGAACTTGTGTCCCTCAGAATCAGCTAAAGACAGGGTGGGATGATTAATTCTTTTAGCCCTACCAACTAGCCAAACATTTGACTAATGAGAGGGTAAATATCCACTGAATGCTCATGGCGTGGGCATTTCAGAAAGAGTGCTGGTCATGACTTATGAGGTATCATGGGAAGAATTCATCCACCAATCAGAACCACTGTATAATTTGGGGGCCCCAGTTCAGCATGGAAACACAGAAGTCCACTTCACTGTGCAAGGAACACCAGTAAGAGCACAGAAACCTAAAGCCTTTCCTTTCTTCCTTGTTCTCCCTTGGCTCACCATACTATCATTTCCTAACACTGAATGACATTCTGAGTAAAGAAAGATTGGTTTTAAGTGACCAGCGTGACTTCTGCCACTAAGCTTTGGACCATGCGATCCCCGCTTAAAATAGCAAACGTCGGGGGTATTGGACTTGTGTGGAATCACCCAAATCCCACACACAGTGCACACACAGGTCATGGGTTCGCTTTGCTCCTCCTAAAAGGACAGCAATGCTCGAAACTGGTTCCGCGGCACGGGCTGGTCCACAGACACAGCCGGCAGCAGCTTTCAGCCTCGTGCTCCTGAGGAGGAGGGAAGGGCTGAGGAGAGCAGTGACCCTGTCAGGCGCCGTCTTCTCACCCACTGTCTGTGTTGGTTGTGTTTGCTGTGCTGGCTCTTGCAGGAAGCAGCGGTACGTGAGAAAGACGAGGTGTGGCAACCTGCTTCTCGGGATGCTGACCTTGCCAAGAGCACTGGAAGCAGTTTCTGGTTCCAGCACAGAATCTCAGGACAATTGCAACTAACACCTTATGTGGACTCTTGGAATCCTGGGCTCCTGGCATGTGGGGCAGCAGCAAGAGAGGGGGTTGAGGAGGTGAGGGGTGGAATGTGTGCAAATGTGTCCCTTCCTCACATCCGTGTCCCGCTGGTGAATTGGGTTTCACGCATAAAACACAAGTTCAAAGGTGACATTGTTAAACATCTCAAGCTGCCAACGGCACAGCAGCGATCCCAGCCCGGGGCCCTTTTGAGCCCATGGCCTTGTGAGCCACCCTGGTTGCATGACCATGAAGCTGCCTGGACCCATAATCTGTCCTTCCTTTGGGGTCACATTATAAGATGGTGTGCTGGCCAGTGTTGTGCCAACTTGACACAAGCTAGAGTCATCTGAAGGAAGGGAACCTCAATTGAGAAAGTGCCTCCAGAAAATCCAGTGTTTTATTAATTAGTTATTAATGAGGGAGGTCCCTATCCATTGTGGGTTGTGCCATCCCTGGGCTGGGGTCCTGGATTCAGTAAGAGAGCAGGATAAACAAACCATGTAAGGAAGCCAGTAAGCAGCATTCTTCCAAGACCTCTCTCTGCACCAGCACCTGCCTCTAGGTCCCTGCCCTGTTTGAATACCTGTCCTGAATTCCTTCCGTGAAGAACAGTGATATGAAACTATAAGCCAAACAAACCTTTTCTACCCAAGTGGCTTTGATCACAGTGTTTCAAAACAGCAATAGTAACCCTAACTAAGGCAGGTGGTGTCCCAGTTAGGGCAAAACAAGCCCTTTCAACAGAATGGGAACATGATGGAAGTTTCCATTTCTGTGTGTGGGTCTCTGCCTTTCTGATTTCATCATTTACATTGTGTGGTATGTGGCGTGGTGTGTGTGTGTGTGTGTGTGTGTGTGTGTGTGTGTGTGTGTGTGTTGGGTGGAGGGGAGAGATTGCCTGCCTGGAATTCACAAAGCATAAGTTCAATTCTCAATGTCACTAACACACACACACACACACAAGAAAATACATAAACAGCTCAGAAAAAAGCCCAGTGCGGTGGCACACGTCTGTAGTCCCAGCTACTCAGAAGGCTGAGGCAGCAGGATTACTGAAATTCAAGGCTAGCCCAGGCATCATAACAAGCCCTCTCTCAAAACAAAACTCCGAGAGGAAACAGTAAGGGTGGGGAGGAGGTGGGAGCAGGACTCTCCTTGCTCTCGGTCTTCAGGTTACTTGCTCACTCTCTGAGCATGCTCACTTCTGCACCAAAGCTGAGCAGATAAGAGGGGTAAAGACTTGGTCGTCGGGAGAACGTTCTTTGGGTTAAAGGGAAGAGATGATCAGAGAAGAGGCCATGAAAAGGAAGTTCAATTTGGTGTTGGTTCGTCCGCAGGCAGAACCATAGAGCAGCAGACTTTCTGGAAGATAAAAACTACTCTGTGAGGGGGCAGATCTGGTGAGACAGGAAGTGTGAGCAGATGCACAGGGAGGGAGGAAAAGCACAGGTCACCCGAGCAGGCCCCTGAGGACTTTCAATCCCAGTAAACCTGAAATTCTACTCAGGTTCTTAGAGAGTAGGAACCAGTAGTAGAGTAACCTAGGTGGGGGTGGGGGGGTCAGGGAAAGCAGGCCTCCCCTTTGTAATGCCGAAAGGACAAGACTAGAATAGGCAGCAGTCCCAGAAAATGGTGCAAGTTGAGCATGAAGAGGCCATGTTATTGTTGTCCGTATTTCAAATACTTTTCTAATCACTTTATGATTAGATAGATGAGACCCAAAGGAAGCGGGGTCTATGCCACTCACATTTCAAAGCAAAGGATTGTGACTATGGAGTCGTAGCAGCAGATTGGCTCCTGTTCCTGACAAAAAGGAAGGAAGTTACCAGTCACTACATAACACAAGAAGCCTAGCAAGGCTACAGCCCTCAAAGGTCTGTCCCCAGTGGCCCACCTTTGCTACATTCTTGCCAAGGTTCTACGGTCTTTCAAACAACGCCATCATCTGGCCACCAAGTATCCAAACACATAGGCATTCCACATGCAAGCCATGGTCCCATCTGTGAAATGGGATAACAGTGCCTCTGAATGTCAGTCATACAAATGCAGCGTCCATGAGAAAGACTAGAATCCCAGTCCTCCGGATGAGGCAGGGGAATTGAGAGCCAGCCTCTGCCACAGAGGAAGGTCTTGTCTCAAAAGACAAAGGGCAACAAAACCCATCGACTACACAAACACTGACTCTGCAGGGCCAAGGCGATGGCACATGGAAGAAGCTCTGTCACACGCTTCCCCTTGAAGCTCCCACCAATGGGATGAGACACAGTCACTACCTACTCTAGGGGAAAAAGACAGTGGGCATCTTTTGGCAGGTGCACTCATTAGCCTAGTTTAGGTCCTGATATACTCTTTACGAAAAGAAATTGCCTTGCTGGGTTACTCTCAGTCTGTGTCTTTGTTCAGTACTAAGGATACTCATATAGTCTCATATAAATGACCCAGAAGCTACATGTTTAGAGGACAGGAATACATCCTTTCCATGGGTTGGGGGGAGGAGAGACTCTCCACCAGTGGACAGACAAGTTCACCTCCTTTCCAGACATGTAACATACCCTTGTGAATTATTTCGGGGGAGTTTACAAGTTGTATTTGAACCCCTGAACAAACCAATAAGTGCCTCCCACAAGTTAATGAAAGATAAACAGAGGGTTTCTTCCTCACCTGGGACATGTAGGTAATTTCCTCAACCGTAGAAGGAATGGGTAACGGTGATACAGGGATAGTAGGTTGAACATAATCAGGAGACTGGTTTAGACAACACTACCTCTTTCTCTTTGGGGCAGAGTTGGGGTAACACTGTGGTCATTTTGGCCAGTGTCCAAGAGAATGCATTTCTTTGTCCAGAAAAGTCAAATATCTTTTTTAAAAGGCAAGTGTCTGTGTTCTTGGCTCACTTGCAAGGGGAAGAAGATTCTAGCATTTTCCTTAGGAGTTATCAAGTCCTTAGAAAATGCATTTCCAATGACTTGGGATGGAACGCCACGGTTTATTTACCAGGAGCCTTAGCAGCTTTCACGCTTGCCTCAGTGAGTAGCATCAGCGGATTCCCATCTGAGCCCCAAAGTGAACACCCAAATTGAAATTTAGACACAAGACTGTTCTTACATTCCCAGCACAGACACTGTCTTATGCATCTGTGTTGTGGGGGAGACAGCAAACTGAGCCCAGAGGCTGGACACCTGGCACCCCTGGCTGCAGAGGAAAACCTGCCTCTGGCAGTGACTCTGAACCTTCTAGGTCTGGCCTTGCACCTGAGACATGGCCATTATTTTTGGAATGGGCAGGCTTGTCTGTTGCCCCTATAAGGAAAAGAGTGTCAGCAGTCCTTAACCTCGGGTGAGGGAGCCTTCCAACTTTTGGTTCTATGGAATCCCTTGGAACTGGGGTAATCAGATATAACATTTTTCACATGACTACAGACTCTCTCTCTCTCTCTCTCTCTCTCTCTCTCACACACACACACACACACACAACTCTTAGGAAGGTAATGGTCTTGGGGCTAACCACTAAGCCATGGTGTCTTGTTCCAGACATGAGACAGACACTATTTGGAAAGCAAATGAGAAATTTCGGGAATCCCTGTCTGGGAAGAAAGATGAGTGTCTGAATCGCAGGGGCACTTTTGTCCGATTCCCATCACCCGGAAGGGAGCGTGTGCCCATCTGGTTCACAGCCAGCAGTCTATGAGTACACAGAAGCAGAGAGTAACGAACACATAATGGAAGTCTGTAGGACAGTCCCTCCTCCTCCCTAAAGTGCATAGAATGGAGAGACTGGGGGTCCCTTTCTACTGTGCTGTAACTGGGGCGGGATTCTGAGTCTGGTTAATTTCTACCAAGTGCTATCACTTGCTGCAGGGTGTGGGTAGACATTGGGCAGCGCTGCGGAGTCTGCACTGGAGGGAGGGCTGCAGAAACTGCTGGAAAGGCGAACAGCTCTCAGACTGCGAGGCCCCAGCAGCCAGTCCCCTCAGTGCCCTCAGCCGAGGGCTGGGTCCAGAAAACTATGGCAACAGTGTGAGTCCATCCAGGAGCTGCCTTTGGGGGATGGAAGTGAGCCAGCACCAATCCCTGGCCCGCTGATGGGTCTAACCTGAGGTATTAGCACAGGGGTGGCTGCCCAGAAGTGTCCTGAAAACATTGTGGTAGGAGACACAACAAACTGAAGGACACGGGGGCCTTGAAGCTAGGAAATTCTTGGAAGAAAGTCACAGTCAGGAAGCAGAGTAGAAGTCTCCAGAGGCCTTGGGGGGCAGAGAAATGAGTATTTCAATGTGCGAGGCTCCTATCTTGGATGATGAGAAGGTTCTAGAAGTTTAAGAGCAAGAGGCAAATATATTAGGAATGTACTTAATGCCACAGAATCGCATGTGTTAAAACCGTTACCATGGTAAATTTTATATTGTGTAGATTTTATCAGGATGAAAATTAGGAAGGTGGGGGTGGCTGGAGCCCAGAGATCAGCAGCAGTCAGACCATCTGTAACATGGACTGCTTCCTAGGTGGCCTCATAAGGCCCTTCAGTTCCTGTTGTTCCTGGGGTCATTTGACCTTGGACAACTGTGCTATGACAATACTCATGAAAGAATTAAGAGGCATGATCTCAGAGCCCTAGAGCTGAGGTTGAGTTGTGGTCCTGGCTTTGGGGTGCATCGGGAGGAGGAGCTAGTAATAAGAGGACCTTAACTGGGGTGGTGCTCAACACCCTCTTTCAGCAGCAAAAGTGCACTTGGCCTACAGTTTTGTATCTTGAAGTCTACTGAAAAAGTCATTTGGAAGAACATACTTCCAGAACACCAACTCTGTCTGGTACAGATAGAGAAACGGAGGCACAGAAAGGGACACATAGCACCTCAATCACTGTCATCCAGTAAGGAACAGAGGCAATCCCTGACGCCTGGGTGTCTGCTTACCCACTCCCTATCCTGCCTTGAAGCCAGTGGACTTCCAAGAGGGCCCCATAAAGAGTCCCTTTCTTTGGTAATCCTTTGAAGCAAGGAGTTTTTTCAGCCCCTCCACTCTCCTGGGTCCAGGTGCAACACCCCCTACCCTTCAGCCAAGAAGCCGCCAGTGTCTGTGGTATGGGCTGTGAACGGTGCCTAGCCTGGGTGAAGCAAAGAGGAGCCTTTCTTCCAAGGAGATCTACTTCAGTACCAGTAGGCTGGTTTTTCAAGAGTGCTCAGACTGTGAGTCAAGGTCCTAAACTTCCGGAAGAGTGTGGCTGAAGCTTAAGATGGGCAAATTCAGCCCGCTCTGCAGCAGTTTCTCTAGGTGGGGATAGGGGTTGGCTTCTCACCCTAAGCTCTATCTACTTTCCCTGGCCGGATCTACACATGCAGATGCCAGCCTAGAACTGATGCAGCCGGGACTGATGCAGTTGCCGGGTGGTCTGTTGTGGGCTCTCTGCTATGTCCAATAGAGGCCCATGACATCAATTAATATGCCTGATGGTCCCTTCCGATAACCATATTTCCAGACTTTTTTGAAATGAATGTTCACTCCCCAGACTCAGACTCTGAGAGCCACTCGAGTTTCCTTCTTAACCTCCTAAGTGGTATGTATAATTCTTATCCCTGGTCTAGAGGGGACAGACCCCATTTCTTATAAAATCCAGGTCAAAGCCTGGTATTAACCCTTATCCAGCTCCTTTTCCTTTAAACTGTCACCGAGATTCCCTCTTCAGCTCTCCTGCAAGTACATCTTGGCCTTGAACTTCATACACTCTGATATTTCAATTGATATTACTCTGCCTGTTGCTCCAGCACTGAGGGTTTGCAGGTCAGATGGCCTCATTAATTTGTTTCATCCTTTTTTATCTCTACCACGTAGCTAGCACTTGTGTACACATATGGGGACCTTAGACAGTCAGTGAATTAATAGACTAATTATCTAATCTCAGGGGAAATGGTACATAAATAACTACTCAGTGCTAAGTGAAGAGAAGTCTGAGGCAGGACAGTAAAAGGAAGAGAAAGAGTAGATCCCCAAGATGCTCACTGAAGAGGATGCAAAGGGGGTTAGGTGGCATAAGGACAAGGGATGACATTGGGCAAGGAGGTTGAGGGTCCCTTCAAGAGGAGGACTAAGACAGAGGGGGATGGCAAGAAAAACCAACAACTTTACTTTGAATGTATGGTAGCTCTGGATGAGCCTGGATCTCAGCAGCCTGTAATAGCTGTTCATAAGTTTCCGTGAACAGAACTATATTTAGTCATGGTCCACGAAGGTAGAGGGTTCAGGAGCATCACATGGCTTCTGGAGGGCGCCTTTATGACGTGTCCTCTCAAGCTGCAGACAGAAGGGTAAGAGGAGGTGAGGGACAGTGAGCAAGAGGAAGCCCAATCTTGTTTCATAACAAACCACAGGAAACAATTAGGCCACCCAGTGAAAGTGCCACTAATGGGTTCTTATCTGGTCCTCTTTTTCTCTCTCTGCTGTATTGAGGATTAAGCTTCTAATTCATAATCTTTGGGGCCATCTTCAAATCATGGCAATTATGGCTCATTGGAGACACTCAAGAAGAATCAAAACAGAATGAGACCATGAAGCCAGTGAGGCTGTCTCTTAGTCACTGATCTATTGCTGTGAAGAGATGTCATGACCACAGAAACTTATAAAATGAAGCATTTAATTGGGGCTGGCTTACAGTGTCAGGGCCTTGGCCATTAATATCATGGCAGGCAGCATGTGGACAGATGCTAGGGTGGTATCTGAGACCTGATTATCCTGATGTAAAGGTAGCAGGCATCAGGTACAAAATGGGTTCATGTTGGCTTTTGAAACCTTAAAGCCCACCTCCAGTGATGTACTTCCTCTAACAAGGCCATGCCTCTTAATCCTTCTAATCCTTCTCAAACAGTGCCACTTCTTGATGACTGAGCATTTAAACATAGGATCCTGTGGGAGCCATTCTCATTCAAGCCATCACAGGCCATATCACTGGTCACTAGTAAGGGTATTTCAGAAGGAAGATATGGTCAGGGTTGTAGCTCAGTAGCTTAAATGCAAGTCCAGTATCATAAAGCTCTGGGCCCCATCCCCAGCACACACACAGAAAGAAGGGAGATTGGGAAATGAAGGTGGGCCAGTGTCTCGCTTCCATGGAGAAGGCTAAAAAGCTACCTCCTTCCTTGGCAATTAGAAGTCACTTTAGGAACTATGGAGAGGTGTTCATCAGATAGCAGTGAGTTCAGAATGTCTGGTGAAGGAATGACCTCAGACCTAAGTGGAAAAAGAAGGGTTAATCTTTCCTGTCAACATGGCTGGACTTAAACTCACCTAGGAGACTCGCCTCTGGGTGTGCCATTGAGAATGTTTCCAGAAAGCTTTAACCGATGAGGGGAAAATCTACCCTTGAATATGGGCTTCACCATTCAATGGGCTTAAGTCCTGGACTGAATAAATGAAAGAAAAAAGAAAAAGAAAGCCAGCTGAACACCAGCATACCCGTCCCTCTCACCCCCGGCCATGATTATGGATACAGCATGACCAACCGCCTCATACTTCTGCCACCATGTCTCTCTCACCATAATCAATTCTATCCGTTAAACTTTGAACCAAAATAATCCTGTCTTTCTTTATTTTCTATTGGATTTTTAAAATTTACATTTCAAATATTATCCCCATTCCTGGCTTTACCTCCAGAAAACCTCTATCCCATCCCCTCCCCCTGCTTCTATGAGGGTGCTCCCCAACCCACCTACCCACTCCCTCCCACCTCCTTGCTCTGACATTCCCTTACACTGGGGCATCAAGCCTTGATAGAACCCAAAAAATACAGAGGCAGATGCTCGCAGCCAACCATTGAACTGAGCTTGGGTTTCCCAATGGAGGTGTTAGAGCAAGGACTGAAGGAGCTGAAGGAGTTTGCAACCCGGAGGAAGAACAACATTATCAACCAACCAGAGCTTCCAGGGACAAAACTACCATCCTAAGAGTACCAAAACCCAGCAGACATGGAGAGACCCATGGCTCCAGCTGCGTATGTAGCAGAGGATGGCCTTGTTGGACATCGATGAGAGGAGAACCTATGCCTTTCTTAAGTTGCTTTGGTCATGTATTTAATCTTAGTTACAGGAAAAGGGATTACATTATTGACAAACTAGGAGACAGGACCTGGGAGCACATGGGAGGTCAGAGATACAGAAAGCACTTGAGTAGGCACAACATGGAACCTGAGCGTGCACCAGCCATCATTCTTTCTAATGGAGGTCAGTTTCCCTTTATCCAGAGAAGACTGTGTCTCTCAGAGAAGCAATCCAGTGAGGAAAAACAATGCTGAGCCGCTGAACCAGAACCCAGCAGGACAGTAGCTGGAAAAATAAATGTCTCCCAGGTAGCGCTCCGGGATGGGTCGGTAGCTCCACTGCTTGGTCATTACAGATCACACAGTCTCATTTCTTTCCTGCTCATGCAAAGACCACTGTGTGTACTCAGACCAGCCAAACCGGCATCAGAGGGACACAAATGTCCACCGTCTGCCTCAAGACTTTCTGAATGATATTTCTAGGGAAGGGTCCATCTCCCAGTGGTATAGTGGTAGCAGTTTACAGTTCTGGGGACTGAGACACATGCCTAGCTCTCCTTGTGGTTCTACACAGCTCCTGAACCCTCTCTGCATGGTCTTTGTTACAGTCCTACAGCAAAGCTGGGGAAAGTCTAAGACTCCAAAGACTCACCACCAGGGGTACTCAACACAGTGTTGACTACAGTGAAGGGTTGCAACTTGGGCTTCCCAAGGGGACTTGATGACCATGGATTTCAGAGCAACACACAGTTAGAGAAACCCACCAAGGTGGGAAGGATGGAGTAGGAAGATAAAGAGGCTTAGGGAGTGTGCAAAATTGCAGACAGATGGCGTGACATCAGGGCCTGCATTTAGCATCTGCATTCTTTTAAGTAAATGGAATGTCACTGATAGTTACAATAGAGAGACAATGGTTATCACTGGCATTTCCCCAGACAGAATAAGTGTAAACAGAAAATTGTGTGAGAATAGGAAACATGTCACCTGCTAAAACTGCCTGAACACCCTCAGCTTAGTGTGTGGCCTTCATCTGACCTCGGTGGCCCTTTCTGCATCTGTGACAGGAGATGGGTCTGATGCCCGTTGCGTGGGGTCCTTGTGAGCCTAAAGGAGATTTACTTATGATGGATGCCGAGTTAGACCCAGCGTGTCGTGTATGGCAGCCGTAACTGGGATGCAGAAATGATCTGAGATAACCGTGATCAAAGCATCTGAAAGGTACACTCAGTAAGGGAGGTCTTTCTTGTAGTCCAATACACAGGAAAACTGAAGCTTGGCATCATGGAGAAAGCAGTGCACAGGGGTGGGGCCAGAGGCTAGGTGTCCTTAAGTCTCCTTAAATCACAGGGGTTGGGGAAGGTGACCTAAGCACCGAGATAGATGTCACCATCTTCACTTGATGACCTCATGCCCATGGTGATGGCCAAGGCTATGTGGGTGCCCTGACTGTAAGTCGCCCTGGCTGCTGCCTGCCTTTCAGCACATGGAGAATGTGTTCCCTGCTGCCCGGTTGGAAGCCACCAGTTGCTGTAAAAGGACTTTCCGGTCCGTAACAGTTTACTTTGTCACATAAAAGTCTTGGCTTCTTGCAAGGGAATCATCATGGTCGGCCAGGAGCAGGGTCTCTCTGGAAAACATCTGGTCGGAGGCGCTGGTGAGCAAGGCGGACACAGGAAGAGGGGACTTGTAGTACATTCCCAGACGGCAGACACAGGTAGTATGGTACTTGGGCTAACCCAGATGCTGTAACTGGGGTCTAGAATGTTTCCAAAGGGCCTGTGAGTAGAAGTCTCAGCCCCCAAGACAGTGTTATTGTGAGGGGTGATACCTTCAAGAGGTGGAGTCTAATGTAGGCCACTGGGGTGTGTCCTGACACCTGTCCCCCTCCACCAGAGGGCCAGAGTGACATTGCCTAGCAACTGCATGCATAGAAAGTCCTGAAACCATGAGATAAACTTAACCTTTCCTCCTTTTAGCTGACTTTTGTCATAGCAACAGAAAGTTGACACAGCACCTACTTTCCACTGTGCCTCCCCTTTCTCCCTGGAGGCTGTTGGCCACTATCCTGAGGGGAGAAAGGGGGCAGAGGCAGAGAGCAGGGTCTGGGTGACTGTGAGTACTGAATGGCAGAATGGCCTCTGGAGATTGCTGCAGTGAGACAAGTTTACCTTATTGCTTCAAAGATAGGGTATATATGGGCATGCTCAGGGGTACAGGTGGGAAGTGCTAATTGGTCATGGTATCAAGTGAGCAGGAAGGGCTGATTGGTTGCAGTACAGCACCTAATTATCATGTGGGAAGGAATCCAGTGTGGGATGTGTAAGCTGAGTTATGCAGCTTGCAGAGAGCTCTGTGCAAGGTGACTTTAAAGATAAGCCCAGAGACCTGTGTTCAGAGACACTCCAGAGAAAAGCAGGCAGAGACAGGGAAGCCCCACTGAGAAAGAGGGTCCGCCATTTTGCATCCTACTCAGAAAGCCATATGGTTATGGTGGACTGCTACCTTAAGAGCAATGTCCCCAACATTCCACTGTCCTTCATTGAGAATGGCCTTCAAGATCTGGGTCCAATCATCCCTTGAACATTTCAGCACATGAAGTTCTTGAGAACACTCCAGCCCATTTAATCCTCAAAACTACACAGAAAGGAGGCAGAGTTGGCCCAGCACCATCTCCAGTTTACAAAGCAAGATGCTGAGGCCCTGGAGGCCATTCAGCTTGCCAAGGATCACAGTGCTGGAGGTGACAGCCGGTGCTCACACCCAATGATTAGTGCTGCTGCTGTTTGTTTATTCACTGACACTTGTCATGTGTGCCGGGGACTTCCTCTGTCCAAGATCAGACTGAAAATTTTAAAAGGGAAAAAAAAGAAAGTCAGAACCACTTGGCAGAAAGTGACAGCAAACAGAACCTGAGGAGACTCTGTGTGTGTGTGTGTGTGTGTGTGTGTGTATGTGTGTGTGTGTGTGTGCGTGTGTGTATGTGTGTGTGTGTGTTTGTATACTTGTGTATGTACACTGTGTGTGCATGTATGAATATGTGTGTGCACATGTGTGTACGTGTATATGTATATGTGTATCAGTGTATGTGTGTATATATGTATGTATGTGTATATTTTTTCATGTGTGTATGCATGTGTGCATGCATGCATGTATACACATGTATGTATACTTCCATAAGCATGTGTGTATGTGTACAGCGTGTACATGTCTGTGCATGTGTACTTCTGTAAGCATGTGTGTACACGTGTATATGTGTACATGTGTGTGTGTTTGTGTGTGTTTGTCTGGGTCTATATGAGTGTGTGTGTATGTGTGTGTGTTGCATGTGCATATTACTGTGGAACCTGAAGGGAGCACACAGCTAAAAACAGGGCAGGGAGTGGATTCCCACATATAATGCACATTGGCGCAGAAAATAAGGCCAAAAAAAAAAAAAGTCCCATCCTGCACTTAGGAAAACATCTCAGAGAACTTAGACACTAAGAATTCTCACTGCCAGGATCTTAATTCAAGGTCCACCTACAGCACCATCCACGAGACTCTATAGTTAGCAATCAACCCTTAGACTGATCCAAACAGTGGCCCACATCCATCCACGCGTGTGCAGCAGCTAACATCAACACGCTGACACAGTGGTGCCTCCCCAGAGACTCAAGCACATGCCTACATGCCTCACCGTGAAGTTCAGCACCAGAGGGAGGAGTCCAAGTCTCCAGCCTAGGCAGCCACGACAAGGAAGTGAGTGGCTCTGTCCAGAAGGTTCTATGAGCATTGGCTGCTTTCTTTGTAGTGCATGGATGGCCATGGTGGCTCTCTTGACTCGGGGGCCCTGCTGCCTCCTACAGACCTAAGTGTAGTCTATGCCCAGGACAGACACCATGGTTTTACTTCTCATATGAGATCATCAAGCTAAAGGAATTGGAAGACAAAATTTAGAGCTGCAGGGGACAGGCCAACTGCACTGTTCTGCTAAGGCTCATCCTCAGCATCCCACCAGGGGACTGAGCAGCAAATTAGGGACACACAGGAAGCCTCAGCTTAGCTTCCTTCTCTAGTCCTCAGTCAGGAGTGGGAGTCTTGTATAGACACAAAGCCACAATGTGACTTCTGGCTCCTCCCGCTGTCCAGGGCTTGGCTTCAGTTCTCAGTGAAGCAGACAGACTGGAAAAATGACTCTGTAGAGAAAAAGGCCTTGCCACGAAAGCCTTAAGACCTGAGTTTAGATCCCCAGAACCAACGTAAAAAAGAAACAGAAAATAGTACATGGTTCTGTAATCTCAGTGTGGTCCTTCTGGAAAATGGGAGGCAGAGGCAAGAGAGTTGCTGGAAGTTTGAGGGTCAGTGACTATAAATAAGAGTCTGCCCTTGTTTCCAAATAAAGTGAAAAGTGAGCACCAACACCTAAAGTTGTCCTCTGAATACAAACACATACACACAAACACACACAAGCACACCCATACACAAGCACACCCACACATAAGCACACCCACACACAAGCACACACAAACATACACAGGCACACACATACACACATAAGCACACACACATATAAACACACACAAAACACAACACACAAGCGCACACAATCACACACAGGCACACACACATACAAACACACATATACACATATGCATACACACATACACACATGCACATACATACACAAACATGCACAAGCACACACAAACACACAGGCATACACAAGCACACACATACAAACATACTCATACACACAAACACACACACATACAAACACACACATACACACACAATTCAAATAGACACACATGCATACACACATACAGGCACACACACACAGAAGCACATGCACACACATCTAAGGATCACTGTGTCTCCTTACAAACATCCCTCCTTCAGCTTTCAGCTCTGAAATTACTGAGAGCCCTTTCAGCTTCTTAGCCTTGTCAGAACCATAACTGACTTACCAGGACGGCAGGCCCATCTGGACTCCACCTATGGCTTCTCATCTTTTGAGCTCTTTGAGACTCCTTTCCTGGGAATGGCAGGGGGCGGGCTTGCAGAAGAGAAGGAAAGAGTAGTCCCAAAGTCTTACAAATGGTGGCATTATACATATATCCAGTCCTCAGGAATGGCATGGAACATGACATCACTACCCAGGTATCTGCTCTTGCTTTTCTGAGGAGGCTTTGTGGTGTGCTTGTGACCTCAGCAGCCCCAAAATCCAGCTTTGTTGCTCTGTCAACACCACAACCCAGGAGAGACGTCTGAAGCCACTGCTCCACAGGGATTTGTGAAAGGGTTTGAGCATTTTGGTGGAAACTGTCTTAAATATAAGTTCCATGAGAGGATATGCCCACACTGCATGGTTTCTACCTTACCTAGTTGATACCTGACTGTCCCTAGACATGATTCCCAGGATTCTGAGCCAAAATAAATGCTGAAATCAGAAGCATCTTCAAGCAGGATGAGACAAGTGCTTCCTGATTCGGGCCTCAAAAGTCCCATCTTCCAAGAAGCATCACTGTTTTAGGAAATCAGGGTCATTGGTCACTCTTTGGCTGAGTCTTGTCCCAACCCTCAAGAGCTGGAACCCTAGGACAGGTTAGCCATCTATGTGTCAATGAGTCCCTGGGTATCCACGTGATCTCTAAGCAACCAGGTGAGAACCACTCTAAAGTACCCACTGAGCCCAACAGGCAGTGAGGACTAGGCACAGTGGGAAGGACTCTAAATCTACCAGGCCACAGATGTCAATAATAGGATAGGCAATAATCAGCCTGTTAGCATCCACCATAGCTAAGGCTCTGAAAGGGCCTAATCCCTTCCTGAGGCCCTGACGTCTGCTATGACCCTCTGATATAGCAACGTTAGCTTGCAGATAATGGAAGGATAGGACAGCCCTTTCAGGGATGGGAGCTCTCTGAACCTTGATGTTGTTAGGTGGGCAGGGAATAAAGCTGTTTAGGATTCCTGGCCTCTTAGAGGACAAAGAGGACAACGGCTTGTTGAATCATGAGGTCTGGCAAAGAGTCATCTCTTTCATACTCAGGTATTTGTTTGTGATTTTGCATCAGAGGTTGATATGAAAATGTCCAGAAACATCTGTGATGCCTCCATCAGTAAGGCAAAGGCAGGAGAATTGTGAATTCCAGGCCAGACTAGGCTACATAGCAAGACCCCATGTGGTGGTTTTACTTACTGGCAACTGAGCACAACCTAGAATCACCTGAGAAGAAATTGTCTGCATGGGATGGACCCAAGAACATGTCTGTTGGGAATAATTCAATTCATTTAGTTGATGTGGGAGGAACCAGCCTACTGTGGGCAGTACCATTCCTTAGTCAAAGAGTCCTGCACTATGTAAGAGTGAAGAAATTAGATTCAGCACAAGTAAGCCAGCAAGTAAGCTGACTCAGCTCTAGTCTGCAAATATCCAATGTCCCAGGAGGCACAGAAAGGGATCACACCTATATTTGTAAACTGTTGACCTCAGTCCTCAAGCCATGCAAGTCAGCACAGAATACTCCACGACTATCAATGAAAAAGCCAAATTCTAATGACTACCATCCTGTTCAAGACCTATGGGAAGCTAATTGCAGGGTGATGGATATACACCCTACATTGCCTAACCCTTATACTTTGCTGAGCTCATTGCCCCTGGACCAAAAGTGGGAGTCTGTTCTTTATCTAAAAGAAACTTTTTTAGCTTACCCCAATACTCTACGAATCAGGAATACTTTGCCTTTGAACGGTGTGACCCAGAGGAAGGCATCAACAGACAGCTCACTTGGACCCCCCTTCCCCAAGGCGTTAAGAACTCATCCAACATCTTTGATGACACTTCACATAAGGACCTAAGTGAATACCAGGCTAACAACCCAGATATTACCCTTCTCCAATATGTAGATGATCTTCTGATGTACCAGAGTCCAAGGAGAGTTGCCAAAAAAGGGACTCAGAGACTCTTGCAGATTCTAGGGGACATGAGGTATTGAGCATCAGCTAAAAAGGCACAGCCTTGCAAGTCTGAAGTCACCTCCCTCAGTTATATCCTGAAGAAAGGCCAATGATGACTCTCAGGAGAATGAAAGAAGACTTGGTCTTAATATTCATACTCCCTATACTCCTTGATAGGTGAGAGTTCTTGGGGTTTGCAGGCTTCTGTA
Source organism: Micromys minutus (assembly GCF_963924665.1). Taxonomy (NCBI): domain Eukaryota; kingdom Metazoa; phylum Chordata; class Mammalia; order Rodentia; family Muridae; genus Micromys; species Micromys minutus. Next base: position 19,035,095 of record NC_137972.1, on the reverse strand, counting down.
GACTATGGATTCCAGGCTTTGTCAAGATAGCTAAGCCTCTATATGAAGCCACCAAGGAAACTAATGATTTTATCAGGACTCAAGAGCAACAGAAGGCCTTTGAGAAGGTAAAACAGGCCCTGTTTTCAGTTCCTGCTTAGGGCTACCAGACATCACTAAGCCATTCATTCTATCTGCATGTTGATGAGCATGGAGGGGTAGCTAAAGGGGCTATGACCCAAAAACTCTAGGGCCATGGAAACAGCTGGTTGTTTATTTATCAAAGAAACTGGACTTAGTGGCAGCAGGATGGCAACCTTACCTGCGTATTGTTGCAGCCATGGCACTGTTGCTTAAAGATGCAAATAAATTAAATTTGGGTGAGTATTTGACCATGACTACCCCCTCTCCCATGCAATTGAAGGGGTACTCAATCAGCCTCCTGATCGATGGCTCAGTAATGTCCACATGACTCATTATCAGACTTAACCACCCTGGTTGGGTTACCTTCCAGCAGCCTGTTTCCCTGATCCCCTGGACTCTCCTACCCAATCCTAACTTGGACTGCCCACTCCACCAATGTTATGAGATACATAGTATATAACCTGATGTAAAGGATTCTCCTCTGCTGAAGGCAGAGTGATCCTGGTTTACTGAAGGGAGCAGCTTCATCCATGAAGGTCAGAGGAAAGCAGGTGTGGCAGTGACTACAGAAAGGGAGGTAATCTGGGTCCAGTCTCTTCCCCAGGCTCTTCAGCTCAAAGGGCTGAACTGATAACACTAACCCAGGCACTCATCATGGGGAGATGATGGGCTGTTAACATCTACATAGACAGCCAATATGCATTTGCCACTGCTCATGTGCCTAAAGCCATTTGCCAGGAATGAGGGCTCTTCACAACAGAAGGAGAAAATATCAAAAATAAAGATGAAATTCTACAACTCCTTAAGGTCCTGCCAAAACAAACAAACAACCAAACACAAAGGTAATCATTAATTGCCCAGGGCACCAAAAAGGAATGGCATCAGTAGCTAGAGGTAACAATCTGACAAGGCTAACAAGGAGGTAGCCTTACAGAAAACAGCCATCTTAGTGTGGGCTACTGTCCTACCCAACCACCCAATCTCAACCAGTCAGATCAACAGGTCTAAACAAAAGAAGAGATTAAATGGGCTAAAAACAAGCCCAAGAGTCAATGTCTAGAGGATTGGGGTGGGGGGACTGACTGAAGCTAATACAACGTCTTTAGCAAAAACCATTTTCAGAAAAATCTACAGAGTCACCCTCATGGGCATCAAATGAATGGCAGATTCGGTCAGACAATCTAAAGTGACGTTTAAGAACATACAGAGCACTCCTAAGCAGATAGCATCAAATTGTAAAGCTTGCCAACTGACCACTACTTCCAGCAATCCCAAACATCCAGGATCCCAGATGCAAGGTAAGACACTGGGGACCTATTAGGAAATTGATTTCACTGAGATCAAGCGAGGAAGGTACAGCTATAAGTATCTGCTGGTATTTGTGGACACTTTCTTCAGATGGACAGAATTCCCAACTAAGACTGATACAGAAAAGCTCGTGGTCAAGAAATTACTGAAAGATATCTTACCCAGATGTGGATTTCCTCATATGATAAGGTCAGATAATAGACTGGCATTTGTGTTCAAGGTAAGTCAGGATATAGCAAAATTCATTGGGGCAGACTAGACTGACCCCAAAGTTCAGGACAGGTAGAATGACTATAACATTAAAAGAGACTTTAACTAAATTGATTTTAGAGACTGGCTGGTTCTGGATGATCCTCCTTCCCTTTACCCCATGCCAAGTAAGGAATTCTCTTTACCAGAAGAGACTAACACCTTTTGAGATCCTGTATGGTATCCTAGCCCCCACTGCAGACCTGGAGGGTGATGATTGAATATTTAAGGTCAGAGCCACCCAACGGGCTCATAAATATCCTTGGCCTAAATTACATGCCCTCCATGAAGCAGACCTGGTTCTGGAACTGCACAAGTTTCAGCCAGAAGACTGGGTGTATGTGAAGAGAGTTCGCCAAGGCACACTTGAACGCAGGTGGAAAAGACCCCACATCATCCTGCTATGTCAACCGCTATCAAAGTGGACAGAATCACTGCCCGAATTCACTACACTCACGCCAGACCTACTAACCCACTCTCCACTAAAGAACACTACCTCATTCCAGTTCCAGAATGAAAGGTTCAAAGGGGTACCAACCCCCTGAAGTTAAAATTGACTCAGTCCTGAGTCTACTGTCCCTGCTAACTGTGTGTATTACAGATGTTAGCCCACACCAACCTTTTGATTTAATCTAGATGACTGAAAATCCAGAGACTGGCTATCGTGCCCAACTGGCCTGTACAAAAGGTTCAATCAAAACGTCTTGGTTTCTGGACTTGGTTTTTGATTTGTGCCAGCTAGCCGACAACTCATGGACCAACACCCAGCAGACTCCTCAAGATTCATAGCCTAAAGGCTGATGAGTGCGTTTTTAAAAATGTCCTAGGGGGATAGAACTACCAAATGTGGGGCTCCTGAAAAGTTCTACTGTGCTGCCTGGGGATGTGGAACATTCGTCACTGGAAATGGAGGATGGAGGATGATGAAAGAGGATCTTATCACAATTTCCTGACAAGGGGACAGCTCCAAAGTTATGCTCAGGTTCACTGACAAGGAAGAACAATCCAAGTGTCTTGGTCAAGGTTTCTATCCCTGCACAAAACATCATGACCAGGAAGCAAGTTGGGGAAGAAAGGGTTTTTATTCAGCTCACACTTCCATATTGCTGTTCATCACCAAAGGAAGTCAGGACTGGAACCCAAGCAGGTCAGGAAGCAGGAGCTGATGCAGAGGCCATGGAGGGATGTTACTTACTGGTTTGCTTCTTATGGTTTGCTTAGCCTGCTTCTTATAGAACCAGGTCTACCAGCCCAGGGATGGCACCACCCACCGTGGGCTGGGCCCTTCCCCCTTGATGACTAGTTGAGAAAATGCCTTACAGTTGGATCTCATGGAGGCATTTTCTCAACTGTGGCTCCTTTCTCTGTGATAACTCCAGCTTGTGTCAAGTTGACACAAAATCAGCCAGTACACAAAGGAATGGGAAGTCAGGAAATCTTGGGGTCTCCAGATTCACAATACTGGTGGGGGTTACAATTCCAAGTTACTCTTTAGAGTCAAACTCCTAATAAGGCCAGCTGCAGGCAAACCAGGAGCAGCAGTAGGCCCAAGTCAGATTCTAGCACCAGCATTGCTCCCAGCATCTTTTAGACCTACAACCACTTTACCACCAGTTATCCAATCTTGGGGACTCTCTGTTCCAGAACGCCTTCCTGAACAATCAGAATCAGCAGATCTCTTCTAGTCAATGATGGTAAATGCCTTCTAAATGCTGAATGCTTCCTAGCCAGAACTTACACTTCTTATTGGTTATGTTATAATGTTAGACCACCCCCATGAAGGCATAGGATTAATAGTGGGATACATTCCTGAAAGGGATTCTGCATGTAGGTGGTCTCAGGAAGGTCCAGCTTTAATCCCCCAAATCATATCAGGACAGGGCATCTGCCTGGGAAAGGACCCCTTGTCACATCAACACCTCTGTAATTGGTCCATTCCAAATGGATTATCCTCCCAGAACAGGCATGGTGGGCCTGTTCAATAGGACTGACCCCTTGTGAGAAAGGGGCGGTTCTTAGTTTTTCTACCTCAAATGGGTTTATATCTTGGTTCAATTAGTGCCCCACATAACCTATAATTCAGAGAAAATGATATTGAGAACTTTAGTAAGACATATTGAGGGAGACCTTATGAGACAAAGGAGAGAACCTACCTCTTTGACTTTAACATTAATTCTAGGGGCAGGGCTAGCCGCGCTAACATTACAGGAAAAAAATTATAACAGTTTAAAGACAGACATAGAGAAAGATACCTAGTGCCTAGGAAGGTCCATTTCCCATCTGGAGTGTAATGTAGATTCTTTAGCTGAAGTGGTGTTAGAAAACAGGCAGGGCTTAGACTTGGTATTTCTGCAACAAGGAGGGCTATGGGCCGCCTTCCATAAGGAGTGCTGCTTCTCCATCAGCCATTCTGGAGTTATTCATGAGTCATTGGCTAAGGTCAGGGAAAACCTAGATAGGCACCAAAGAGACTGGGAAGAACCCAAAAGTTGGTATCGTTTATTATTTGATCCCTCCCCTCAGTGAACAACTCTTATTTCCACCCTAATAGAACCCTTAGTCATTCTTTTACTTCTCCTTACCTTCAGACTATGTATTCTAAACAAACTTTTCCAATATATAAAACATAGACTGGGAATCATTCAGTGAATGGTAATGAGATCTTACTTTCAACAAATTACCATGGAAGTTCTAGACCTCTAGGAGCCCAAGATTGATCTCAAAAGCTACTTAATAGAAGGAAGGAGTAAAATGATTAGTTACAGAATAAACTTCATTTAAGTTAATGTCCTCAGATTAACATGGCTCCCACCCTTGAATTCTGAGAAACCCCAGGGAATGTTCTTGGCAGTTGCCAAATACTTATAGCAGCTTTAGCCAGCTAATAACAGGGTGGGCTAAGAAAACGTGATTCCTTCCCAGATCATGATGCCCCTTTTAGATGTGTGGATCCCTGCCAGAGGTTTGACCAGATGCTGTGAACCAATCAGCCCAAAGGCTAACAACATTTCTTTTCCCAATCATGTAATGCCAAGGCTCGGAAATCCCTGCTTGCGCTTTTTCCCTTTATAAACCCCATTTCCCTAGACTTGGGGCGGCTACTCTCCTGTCCTGCTGTCTCAGAGACGTTTGTGGTCCAGGCTCAATCTTGAAAAAAGACTCGAGTGCTTGCATCAGAGTCGTGGTCCCTGGTGGTCTCTTAGGGGGTTCCGTGATCTGAGCATCTCACTGGCACATGCTGGCACCTATCTTGGTCTTTGCTGTTTTCCCTACCAGAGCAAGCAGAAGTAGCTGTGATTTATTACGCATCCACACATGTGGCTTAAAGAAACTCCCAAGTTTGCTGGAGATGGCCAGCTTTGCTACAGTGTAGCAGTTCCAAAATGATCAGAGCTCCAGGGTCTTCGCACAGGTTGCATTGCTCTTTTGTTTGGGAAACAAATTGGCTACTTGAAGTCCAGCTGTGATATCAGCAGGCCGAGCAACCAGAAGCACAGGGTAAAGAAAGCTACAGCCTTTCTCACTTTGATGGTGTGTCTGGCTTATTCAGAGATTAAGAGTGGTGCTTATTAATGGCAGTAGGACTGATCTATCAGAATGATGTCACAGCTCCAAATCTGTATGTACTCCGTAACATAGCCAGGACATGTATGACCTGAAAGCTAATAGTGTTGGAGAGGAGTTGACAAATTTCATATTAATGCAGGAGTCTGCAGAAACCTCCAATAACCAGAGAAAGAGCTAGCACAGAATCAGGAACAAGTTGACCTCACTGACCTCTAAAAACCGATCCACATTCTTTCCAAGTACAGGGGAACCCCTTCCCCCACAAAACCAATGCCTTCAAGAAACTGATCTGAAGCTGGATGTGGTGGCACTGGCCTTTAATTCCAGTACTCAGGCAGGCAAATCTCTTTGAGTTCAAGGCCAGCCTGGTCTACAAATCAAGTTCCAGGAGGGTCAAACTGCTCTGTCCACTCTGATCTCCTACTGTTTGCCTGCCACCCTGACCAGACCTCACAGAAAGAGAGAAGCAAAGAGAGTCCATGCCCAGCGGGCCTTGGGAGCTCCACTGATTTCATAGCCAGCCAGCCAGCCAGGGCGGTGTTGAGTCAGAGATGGAGCATCTGGGAATAGAAGGAGGCTCTCATTTACCATTTATTGAGCACATATTATGTGCTTAAGCCTAGTTAGACCCTAAACCCAGAGGATCCCATGGATCTCTCTGAGTATCCCATGGCAGATTATTACCTGTGCTTACTGGTGAGGATGTTGGGTGGTAGGGCATTGACTCGCCCACAGCACACAGTGGGGACTTGAAGCTAGCGGTCAGCATGTGGTCTCCCAACTTCTTCTGGTGGAGCCAACTAGGCCTGCTTCCTCCTCTGGGACCTGGGAGTTAGGAACAAGTGAGGTGGCCCTGGGAGATCAAGGTCTCTTCCAGAGAGGTTCACGAGAGGTCAGAGATCCTGCTCAGATCTGCAGCTTTGCCCAGTGTGTGAGTATGCGTGAGCAGGCGTGAGTATGCTTGCATGTGTGTAGACAAGAAACACGTCCTGCAACGGGGGAGAAAAAACAAGGATCCTAGACACCTGTGGGCTAGCCTTGTGTCCTAATAACATGATCGCCCTTTTTTAGATGGTGCTTCTTCATCTAGGGCCCAAGTTACATATGTACACTGAGAGCCTCAGCCTCAAACCCACTGGGAAACACTGACTGGTTAAGCTTTCAGGTGCTGGGGTGGGAAGGAACGTCAAGGATCCCTGCGGTGTCCCCTGCTAAGCATGGTCATGTCCTCCACAGGCCCAGCCGCCATGGCGCACTGCAAGCCAGAGCAGGATGACTGGCTGCTGGCCCACCTGAAACACCTGCTCTTCATCTTCAACTTCTTCTTCTGGGTAAGCGAAGGCTATGGCACACCCCTCCCCACACCTACAGTCTGGCCATATTCACTGTGAGTCGCTGCCAAGGTTGACTTCTCCCAAGCTCATGACCATGCCGAGGTTCATCCAGCCAGAGCTTGGAGCCAGCCCTGCCCTGACTTATGAAGGTGGGAGGGATCCAGGCCATTGTTCTTATGGAGTCTAGGACACTACATCTACACTGAACTGTGTGTGGCCTCATCTGTCTTCCCTGCCACCAGCCCACTGTACCCGAGTTATCCTGACTGCCGAAATGATGTCCCCTCCCCCACTGAAGCCCTCTGGCATTGCCCTGGTCTCAAGAACTGCACTGAGACAGGAATGATTTCTATGGACACAAGTTCCCCACAGCAGTGTGGCCTCTCATTCCCAGAGGTGATTGATTACCTGGCTAATTAGGAACACAATACAATCAATCCCCAGATGGCCAGTAGAAATGTTACCTTTTATTCCAGCTCATTTATTAAGATGATGACTCGCGCTGTAATCCAGGCTGGCTTTGAACTGGTGACCCTCCTGCCTCACTCTCAAAACTGCAAGGCTTATAGGGGCTTGCTACCGCATCTGGTGTTTGTTGATTGTGTGTTTCATATTGTGCACTCGTTGGATGTGGGAAAGACTAAGAGGGCAGGTTTATAGTCAGCAGGAACCCTGGCAGCTGTGGGTGCTGTGGTCCAGGGCAGCTTAGCTGGGATCTCCAAGACTGTTTCCCTAGGTATAGTTTGGAGATCACCCCTAACCTCTAAGACTGAAAATGTCCCCAAACAACATTCTGATGAGACAGGGCTAGCCTCCAAGTACCAGGTTAGGGATCACTACAGACACACACACATACACACACACACACACACACACACACACACACACACACACAACGGGAAACACAGAGAAACCAAAGGGTCACACTGGTCCCAAGCTCCTTCCTGACCAAGACAGCATCTCAGGATAGGTTCCAAAGCATAGAAAACTCAGACAGCATCAGATTCTGCCTGTTAAAATGATAGACAGAGAGTTTGCTTAAATATGTTTTTTGCAAAGTTGCTGTAAAGAAAAACACAAAAATAAAACAACTTGCTCTTACCTTTCCAGGAAAGTTTTCTGGAACAGGGAGGCCCAGGGACACAGATCCTGGACACTTAAGCTCTGGGGCTGAGGCCTGACAACTAGGCCACATGCATAGCTTTGACCCTCAGATAAATCAGTGTTTAGAATTCTTGTAAGTGGCATTCTCCCTCCTTCCCTCCCTCCCTCCCTTTATTCCTCTCTCCCTCTTTCCTTTTCTTCATTCTTTTTTTTTGAATTTTTTTTAAGGTTTTGGGTTTCTTTTAAGCTTTTTTATTTGTTTTCTGAGACAAGGTCTCATACCGTAGCCCAGGCTGTCCCCAGACTTGTGGCAATCCTCTTAACCTTAGCTGGGATACAGGCATGAGTCACCACGTGTCTGGGTCAAGGTTTGTTGTTGTTGTTGTTGTTGTTGTTGTTGTTAAGACTTTTTTCCTGAACATACAAGTCTCCTGTGTCCACCCCAGATAATCTCCAAAGACTGACAAGAATCAAACAATGAATTCCCACATCTTACATGTGGGTTTCCTAGGGTGGCTAGGACAACGTACTGCAGTCCACAGAGGCATTAACCAGCAGGTTGTTACTTGAAGTTCTAGACCAAAAAGTCTATGATCCAGGGCCATGCTCAGGCCCCTCGAATTAAGTAGAATTTACCAGAGAATATGCAGGGAGCAAACTCTTCCCCCAAAACAGGTACCTTCCTGTTGGAGACACATCCCTAAATCCAATTGTTGTGACTTACCTGAAACTGCTCAGATGACAAAGAAGTGTCTGCGTGCCTCCCATGGGGTCAGCACAGCTTTGCTTTCCCTAAAGAACTACAGAGCAGGGCAATGGCCAAAAGCCAGCATGGAGCAAAAAGCCCAGGATGCCAGCCTGGAGGCCATGATGCCCAGCACTGAAAGGATGCATAGACACCCCAGTGACCATCCATTTGACTCCAACCCTCAGTGTCATTTGTGCCCTTATTGTATAGACGGGGACCTGGCTCACCAAGTTCAGTTGTTGACAGTGGCCCTGGTTATGTTTCCATTGCTTTAAATAGACAATATGAGCAAGGAAACTTACAGAAGAAAGAGTTTATTTGTGCTTTACAGTTTCAGAGGGTGAGTCCATGACCATCATGGCACGGAGCTTGGCAGCAGGCAGACAGGCATGGTGCTGGAGCAGCTGCTGAGTGCTTATATCCTAAACCTCAAACGTGAGGCAGAGAGCCCTAACTGGGAGTACATGGGGTTTTGAAAGCCCACCCCTAGTGACAGACCTCCAACAAGGTCACACCTACCAATCCTTCCTAAATAGTTCCACCAACTGAGGAGCAAGTATTCAAACAGATAAGCCTATGGGAGACATTCTTATCAAACCACCACAACAATCTAGCCACTAGGCAGTTCACTTTCATTATATATATGTCCAGAACTGCAAGACTTAAAACTTGCTATTGTGTGTTTTCTAATACAATTGGTGGTCTATATTGGTGCCCTGCTGTTGATCAGCTTCCTCCATTCCTAGAAGGTCACTTAGAGCTCTGGCTTCATGACCTGCATAACAGAGAAGGACTGTGAACAGGAAACATTGCTTCTGAAGCGAACCTGCCTGCATGGGGCATGGTGTCCTCTGAGACCTTCCTTCTTTGTCAATAATCCTGAGTGGGTCACATTCCTGCATCTGAGGAAAGCAGAACAGACCCCATGAACTCTACTCTCCCTGGCCAGGACTCAAGAGCTCCCCACCCCCACCCCCACATCACCCTGTCCCCCAGGCCTCCTTGGATTAGCTCTGACTAGGGATCACAGATGCCACCATTGACACACCTCCTTGGGTGACCCTGAAAAGCAAACATTCCCAGCTTTTCTGTGTGGCTGCTAAAGAGACATTTTTCTCTCCCTCCCCCTTCTTTAAATAGCTCCCATCATCCCTCTGTTCTCTAATTTATTATTTTAATTAGCTGCTTGGCTGTGTCAATAATCAAAACATCCCCAACCTCCCGGAAGCTCTGCCAGGCTGTGGCAGGAACCCGGGAATGCTACCTCTGCTCACAGCCTGTCCTGCCTTGGGGGGGCACCCAGGATTTGGTGCTACAGTTGGGGACCCCATTTAGAGAAACATAAGCAACTGAGATGTTCAAGCAAGTCAGAGCACTTGTTAGGCTAGCAGGAGGACCTGAGTTTAATGCACAGCGCTTATGTGCAAAGCCAGCTGGGGAGGCAGGGTGGAAACCAGAGGATCAGAGCACTGGGCTTGCTGACTGCAGGCTGGCTCCAGGTTCAGTGAGAGATCCTGTCTCATGGGAACTAAGGAGAAGTAGAACATCCCAAATCCTCCTGTGGCCTACGAGTATGTGTGGGCTTGTATACCTTCACACACACACACACACACACACACACACACACACACACACACAAAGAGAGAGAGAGAGGGGGGGGGGCTAGACAAACAGACAGACACAGAGACACAGAGACAGAGACTCAGGCTAAGACTGGGGGCAGGAACGTGGAAGACTTCAGCACCACCCAAGAACACTCCCTCTTTAGACCCTCCCTTGAGATCCAACCGTTCATACCTGCCCAGTCCCACAGGACCCCAGACTGGAAGGCTAACTGAAGGGTGCTTCATCAAGCAGCTGTGAGCAAGCCGCCTCCTGGACTCCAGGCAGGACATCTCAGTGATGTATATCTTTGGGTCTTGGGTGGAATTATCCCTTGGGTCTGGCGTCAGCGCCCTGTTTGGAGTGACTTGCTCACATCTCACAGTGCAACAGCATCAGCTGGGACAGCATGATTCCTAGCCCATTGTGTGACCATAAGAATGTCACTGAGGCCTGGACCCTAATTCCTCCCTCTAAACAACGACATCTTTTTTTTATTTTGTTTTCTTCCGTCTTCCCTCTTTCCCTTCCTCCTTCTGTGACTCTTCTCTTCCTTCCATAAGAACTTACCCTGCACTCTAGCACTGTCCAGTGTCCCAGGGTAAATGAAGATTAAGAAGCTAAAATGGAGACAGTGTATCCAGTAAAACAGATCTGTACAGTGCATAAGGATAGAAACAAGGTTCCGCTGGTCGGCGGACAGCAGGGCTTGCTGGGTGGGTGTGCATGACCCCAAACAAGCTTTCCTCTGGCTTCTGCACTGTCTTTGAAAACCGAGCCAGTGACGTGACCCTCTGCCTGTCCCAGCTCCGACCCTGTGATTTTGCATATGTCAGGGTAGGTAAGGTTCAACATAAGAGAGTCAGAGACCCGTGCATTCATTTCATCAGTAGAAAATTAAAAGCACGATGCTGCAGGTGGAATGCCACCCCAGATCTGCATGTAACAAGACCATCTCTAACAAGGTTGTTCCCACAGAAATGAGACAGAGCCAACGGCCAATAGGAACTCCTCATGGCAGGGCTGGGAGCGACACCTCCCTGGTATTTGAGAAGTGTTGCTCATTAACAGGATGCAGAGCAGCTTCCTGTCCCTAGGAGGCTCCAGCCTGAATGGGCACTGGGGTGCCACTGGTCCTCCTGTGCACTGGACTCAACCAGTGCTGTGAGAACTGAAGCTACAGACAGGGATCCAGCTGACTACATACAGGGAAGTCAGAGGAGGGGTGAGATTTAAAGGTGTCCTAACCAGGGCTGTGGCAGGGCTGGAGGCAGAGCACTTGCCTAGTGTATGAAAGACCCTGGCTTCCATGCCAACATGCCCCCCAAAGAGAAAGATATCCAAATATCCAAGGAGACCAACCTTGGTTCACACCAGACAATTCGTTTTTTTCCAGCCTGGTAACCTCCAGTCACATCACCTTTCCAAGCATGACTCTGGTAACTAAAGTCAGCGTCTCTCCACCAATGGCATCATCCATGAAACGCCAAGCAATAATGCATTGACTTAACATTCTATACCAGTGCCCCTGTAGGCCCTCCTCAGAGCCTCCTCATGGGCTGGAGAGACAGGAGAATGCCCTGAAGCCAGAGGGCCAGTTAGCCTGGTGTAAGCGGTGGCAAACCAGAGACCCTGCCTGTCTCAACAAAGCAGGAGAAGACATCTGACCTAAGGTTGGCCTTCCGCCTCCACCTCATGCAGAGAAGCCACACATGCAGATAGGCACGCCCACCACAGACGTGTATCATACCACACGTAAAGAGATTAAACATAATAGAATAAGAGACAAAGAGTGAACACTTCCTAAGAGGCCCCTAGAGCCAGGGAATGAAAGAAGGAAAGCTAACCAAGTGAAGCCAATATTTAAAGGTCCCAGGCAAATGCAGGAGAGTCTGGGCTCTGTTTGGGGGGGGGGGTGCAGATCGTTCAGAGGCCCGGCCCACCTCTGGGTAGAGGGAGAGCTGGGGGGGTGTTCTGGGACAGGAGCCCGGGCGGACCATACAGTGAGGACAGGGAGGTGGTTCTGACAGCAGGTGGAATCCGCGTACAGACATCACAGAGACATCAGTGCCCCGAGAAGGCTGTTGGGTGCTCGGGTGATATTGGTGTTGAGGAAGCTGCCCTGGAAGCATTCATGAATGAGGAGCGTGGTCCTGAGTGGGCCAGCCTCTCTACCTGACCCCAGACCTTCCTCGAATGTCAGAGAGCAGGTATTAAGCAGCCCTACTCTGCCCCCACCACCCCTGACACATGGCCCTTCACCCTGCGTTCCCTGCCTTTCCACAGCACAGGCAGCCCATTACAGGGGGCAGAGAACCTTGCCCAGGGCATCTTTCTTAGAGGTCCCGTAGCTTCCTGTGTCTCCAGCAGAGAAACCCTACCTGTGAAATCCTGACGATACAGATAGATATAGATAGATATAAATATAGATATAGATTGCCTCTCCTGTCCATCTCTTTACACACACACACACACACACACACACACACACACACACACACACACAATTTTCTGGTGCACTGGCTACAGGCCATGGCTGAGAAATTCAGCTACTGTTAGACAGAAAACCATCTCTGTCCTATGAAGAGCTGAGGCTACAGAACCAAGCTGATGCAAACAGCTGGAGAAACAAGATCTGGGGTCAGCGCTCTACCCCCACAGTTTCTGCCCAGTGACCCAATCTGCAGATAAAAGACACTTTGACTCAAAGAAGCTGTCCCACCCCACACACAATCATACAACCGAAAGGACTTGGCCCTGTCTTTCTGGCTTCTGCCCTCCTGTGACACCTGGTGATCCATCCCAATAAGGAACATTTTTACTTCCTGTTCAAAGGTAGAGGTGACCAAGTCCCATATGACAAATCAAAGTCTCTGAAGGAGTTATGAAAGACCCTCCTGCTCCTCATGGCTAGTGACAGAGTTAGTACTAGCCTCTCAGTAACTACCGTCTTCACTAGTTGGAACTCACTGAGAAGTGAGGCCCTGGGGTCCCAGAACCACTGATCCACATCATTCTCTTGCTTTCCTGGGATTATCAGACCCAGCGTTAAGCTTGTCTTTTGGACCTTGATTAGGCAGGATGGTCCTCCAGACCCTTCCGGATCCTGCATTGTGGCTGGAGACCCAGCTTCCCTACAAGATCTGATATTTTGCAAGATCTGAAAGTGGTAGGCAAAGCTCTCTGCTCAAGCCCTGAACCTAAGTCACCCTGGCAGCTTGCTGCTCTTAGGGAAGGAGACAGGACTTTGAGAAGCTTCCCAGGCCAGCTGTTCTATGGAACTTCACACAGCGCCACCTACTGGTGAGAGGGTAGAACGCTTAGATCTGTGCTGTGATTCTCAAAGGGGCACCGAGGAACTTTCTAAATGGCCCTGCCTGGGTCTTACTTTTAGGGGTTCTGATTGGCCCGGCACCAGGCCTGTTTTCTCATAGCTCCTCAGGTGATTATGCAGTCACGACTCCGAGGATGTGGAGAAAGCCTGGAGACTTATCTGGACACGTGCTTTGCCATGATTTACAGGCCGACTTCAGCTCTGGATCCCAAATGCATTATTTTATGTGTTAAATGACTTTTTTTTGTGTGTCAGATCCTGAGTGGCTCCATATACCCCAGCAGATTACCTGTCCACAAGCCAGTCTGAGCTTATCCTCCTGAGGGTCCGAGATATGGATGCTCATCTTACTGGTTTGGGAAAGGCTGGGGGCTCACAGTTAGCTCACCGAATATAAAATGTGTGTCTGTTTCAATACAGAGATTGTGCTCATTAAACACCATGTATAACATATTTTATGGCGTTATAATGCATCGTGATCACACTATCTCATGATGTTCAGAATCTCTGCTTGGCAGTTTCCTGTGCCTTTAGTTAATTTGTTTTGAAGGGGGGAGGAGAAGAAGAGAGGGGGGAGGAAGGAAGGGAGGGAGGAGGAGGAAGGAAAGGAGAGGGAGGGAGGGAAGAGGAAGAGAGAGGAACAGGAGAGAGGGGAGACGGAGAGAGAAGGAGGGAGGGCAAGGGAGGGAGGAGGAGAGAGTAAGGTAGAGAGAGGGGAAAGTGAGGGAGGGAGGAGGAGGGATGGAAGAGGAAGGGAGGGAGAAGAAGAGAGGGAGGGAGAGGGAGGGGAGAGGGAGGGAGGAGGGAGGGAAGGGAGAGAGAGGGAGGAGGGAGGGAAGAGAGAGAGAAGAAAGGAGAGGAGAGGAATGGAGGAAAGGGGAGGGAGGGAGAGGGAGAAAGAGAGATGGAGAAGGGAGAGGCTACTTCTTAGTTAATGCCCCGTGTTTGTTAGGCAAAGACCTCAACATGTCTCTTGGGCTGAAGTTTGCCGATACACTATGGACAAAGTACACATCCAGATAAGTCCTTGGAAGAAAGTAACTGAAGGGGCGTCTTTAGGCGGTGTAGATGAGAACCACCAATCTAGTGAGGCTTTCTCAACTTAAAAGATGGAGGCCTGGGGAGCAAAGACCTTAAAGGACCGTCTCCATCTCCCAGCTGAACTGTTCAGAGCCAAGACCCTCCCTCGAGCTTTCCAGCAATTCCGTTATGTAAGGGAACTGTGGGGGTGATGTTTTTACTTGGTGTTCCTAGTGGGCACGGAAGCTGACCAGCAGGGGTGGCCACTAGTCATTCATGCCTTGTTCAGCCACCCACCCAGACTCAGAACACTCATAGGAATTGTGTGGGGGATAGCTAGCTGTCACCCATGGGGTCTCAGAACATCTACTGTTTCCTGGGATCCCTGACTCTGAGTATGATTTGTAGGCTATGTCTTTGTTGCTCTTGATAGCACCAAGAAAAGTGCCAGAAAGTGTAGCGTAAGGTGCTATTCATCAAAAGGTGCACCCCAAGTTTAAAGAGGTTACAAAGGAAGGGGGAACTGTGCCTCAAGCAGTGGAGGGGAGGTTAACCTCTCCAGTTCCATGGTCCTCCGTGGTGCCCTTACGCTGGCTTCTTTTAGAGGTGCCAATGGGGATAAAAGGGTACTTGGAAAAAATCATCCATTTGAACAGCAGAAGCAGAGGATCAGGCACACCCATTTTGTCAGATCCAGGCACAGTCCTGCCTCTGTCCTCAAAAGACCTGGCCCTGAATTAGTCTCAGCTCTGAAACTAATGGTGTCATTAGAGGGAACACTGTTTGTCCCTGCAAGCCTCAGTTTCCTCCCCCATCTGCTACACCGGATGATATACCAGGCTCCATCCTCCCTGGATGACTGTAATTCTTAGATAAGAAATTGGCAGATTGCATGTCAAATGCATGATGTAAGTGCCTGAGGTGTACTAATTTCTAGGAACCCCCAAGCGTTGCTCTCCTGAGGTCTGTCACTGTGCAGAACAGAGAATGGGAAAATGACCATGGACTCACTGTGGTACAGATGGGGGAACCTTTTACAGGAATGAGCATCCCAGGGATGGGCAGAAATGGAGTGGGGGAGGAGCAGGCCCCTCTAGCTTTGACTCTAGTAAGACCTCTAAGGAAGTCTCCACTACTCGTTTGGAGGAAAGGGACCATTCTTAAATGGGGACCTGGAGACCTGAGGCAAGAAGAAGTTGACCTTCCTAGGGTCAGATGGCAGGGCTTCTCGGGAGTCCCCAAGTCCTGAGCAAATAGCTCTTCTATTCCATGTGTGGCACCTGTAGTGTACGCACGGAGTATA
Organism: Micromys minutus; assembly: GCF_963924665.1. Classification (NCBI taxonomy): domain Eukaryota; kingdom Metazoa; phylum Chordata; class Mammalia; order Rodentia; family Muridae; genus Micromys; species Micromys minutus. Next base: position 19,019,403 of record NC_137972.1, on the reverse strand, counting down.
AATGTATTCTTCTAAGCATCACCCCCACCAAAGCGATTCTTTGGCCCCATGATCCCTGGAGGCTGAGCTCCTAGCTGTACTCCAAGACAGCAGCTCTCAGACCAGCAAGTGAGCAGGGTCCTATTTCAGACCCATCTCAAAACCAAACTGGAATTTGATAGTTAACTCCCTGCCCATCCCATGCAGAAGTGTGAGGAGCATGGATACCTTGCCAAGGAGCAGCCACTGTGGATATGTCCTAGTTCTGAATCCCTCCTGGACCTCAGACAGGGCACTTTTCCTCAATGGGCCTGTTTCTTCAACTGCTGCCCAAATGTGAGCATGGACCAGCACGAAAGGCTCTCTGGAGATTTTTGGAAGAGGCCAAGGAGCATGTAGAGGAAGGGAGAGCCCAGACGGCATGGGGGAGGCAAAGGATCTTCATCCCTGGTCAGTAAGAAGCATAAAGTTGGGCTCAGACTTAGATTCGAAATCCCTCTGCATCTGTAAGGGGGCAGAGGTAGAGGGTGGGATGGGGGTCCTGGCAAGTCCACTGAGCATCTGAAATTTTATATAAACTGAAGTTCCCCCCCTCCCCGCTTTAGACCCTTTAAAGGACTAACTGACAAAGGGCCCAATAAGGATCTGTTGCCCAGTGGACACTAGTCAGCTGGCAGCTGGCAAAGCTTCAGATGCCACCTGATCAGCCTTGTTTCCCTGCAGGTAGGTGGGGCAGCTGTCATGGCTGTGGGCATCTGGACACTGGTGGAGAAAAGCGGTTACCTCAGCATCCTGGCCTCCAGCACATTCACTGCCTCTGCCTACATCCTAATTTTCGTTGGTGGTCTTGTCATGACAACTGGCTTCCTGGGCTTTGGGGCCATCATCCGGGAGCAGAAGAGCTGTCTCTCCACAGTGAGTGTCCCCCTGTCATTATGTGGAAGCTGTCTTTCCACAGTGGGTTCCTTCCATGGAGAGTGTGTGTAGGCCTGTGCTAGGTGGGGGCAGAGAAGCATTACATGTGTGTCCTCAGGTAGGGCACTGAGGATACTGAGGAGCCAGAGTGGGGTGGCTTCTGTGGGGTCTGTGGTGGTTCTGCTTCTTCCTCTTTCTCTTCCTCTTCCTCTTCTTCCTATTCTTTCTCCATTTTACACCTCTTCCTCCCCTAATCTTCCCTTTCTTCTTCTGCCCCTTCCTTCCTCCTTCATATTACTCTCCCTTTCCTCCTTTCCTTCCTTCTCCTCCCCATTGCCTCCTCCTTCCCCTTTTAGACTTTAGCAAGCAGTTTTCACAGATAGTGAAGACTGAAAACGGTGCTATGGTGACCCTCTATGTCCCTTCACCCAGAGTTCACCATTGTCCTTTCATGGTCACCCTTGCCTGGTGCACAGCCTCCCCATGTCTTGCTCTTTGTCGCAGAGCAGCTCCAGACACTGTGTTATCCGTGTTTCATATGTCTCTCAACCCTAAAGGTTCTTCATCACAGCTGAAGGCAGTCAACCCTAAAGGTTCTTCATCACAGCTGAAGTCAATATTCAGTTCTTAATATCATGAAATAACGAGTGAGCTTCTGATTTCCCCAGCTGACCTACAGAGTGTTGCTTCTTTTTAAGTTTGTTTAATTAGGCCCACGAGTTAGAATCAGCTGATCTGTTTCTGACGTCTCTTTTTATCTCTGAGGGTGGTCACCCCACTCTATTTGCTGAAAGACTGAGTCTTTCATTCTATATATTTCTAGCTTCTTCTTCTACTTCTTCTTCTTCTACTTCTCCTCCTCCTCCTCCTCCTCCTCCTCCTCCTTCTTCCTCATCTTCTTTCTTCTTCTCCTCTACTTCTCCCTCCTCTTCCTCCTCTTCCTCTCCTTCTTCTTGGATATGCCCCCATGTGTTGTTTAGTCTGAATTTATGGCAGTACAGTGGGGAGGCATGGTCAGACTTACTTGAATTGATCATTTGTAAAGAGGATTCCATGGCTGGCATGTGTAGGCTTCATGGCAGCTCTTCCTGGGTGTCTGGGTAGACACCCATAGCATCTACCCAGGGTCAGGAAAGAGGGCGTGGAGGAGCCAGCAAGGACCGGAGGCTGAGAACGCCTCGGGGCTCCACACACTCAGCTCTCTGACACCTTTGACTGTGACTGGCTCTGGCCTCCCTGTGCCCAACCCAGAATAACCCTAATGTTCAGAAGAGAAGAAACAGACAGAGAAAACTTTGGGAGGAAAAACCTTGAGCTTGGAGAGGAAGCCTAAGCAGCAGAATAGATCCAAGTTTCAAAGAGAAATCAGGCTGAGTTTGAAAGAAAGCAGGCAATGGGAAGAAGCTCTTGAGCTACCTATACCCGCCCTGCATCCCAGCCCCATCTCCACCATAGACCATGCAGTTCTGTCTTACACTCATCCCAGGGAGTGAAAGGCAGGGCTTGCAGCGGGGAGCCTGAAGCCTAGCCCCGCAGCAGCTCTCAAAGCAGCGACCTAGTTTTTGGCCTGGATATAAAAGCCGCTCTGTGCAGACCCAGCTGGATGGCGCTCCCATTTTGAAGAATTCCTTCATTGGACCCTGGGGGAGAGCTTGGATCCAGGGTGCTGGCAGGGTACATGGTGACATGTAGGCTAAAGTTCTTCAAGAGATGTACTCGGAGGCACTTTCCAGAGTGGAGCAAGGGTGCTGGGAGCAGCCACAGTCTGCCCGGTCATCCCTCACGTGACCTGGCGAGAGCAGGATCATCCCTTGAAGCCCGTATGAACTGGTTGTGGGAATACCATCCCTCTTCCCCCAACACGCACACCTAGAGCCAGAAGATAGTCAGGTGCCTTATATAGAATAGTCCACATATATTCAATATCCATATTCTCTTTAAAAATCATCTTTACCTATGTATACTACCAAACACAATGTAAGGGCCACACAAATAATTGTGCCTCCTCATTAAGCACCAATGGTGACATTCTGTACACACTAAGTACAGACACGCTGTAGCAGACCCTGTCTCTGCCACGTGCACCCAAGGCTATACAAAGCCAAGTCTTTCTCCAATAGATGGTGAAGAGTTGGCCACCTAAAGTCCCTGAGAGTCTTTGGCATATCCCAGATCTCACCACGCTGCTAGAGGAAGACACTGGGTCATAAGAAGTCAAGCAGAGAACTGTCCTATGCCTCAGTAACCTCGTGGGGACTGAGTCTCATGGCGATGAGGCTATCAGGCCCAGGGAAAGGACCTCTTTCCTTGGGAGGCTCAGTTCCTTGGTCTGTGTCCTGCTGTACTCTGAGAGGCCTGAGTTTCTAGATGAACTGTTGTCCTTGGTCCCTAGGACCTGTCCCAGGAAGGCAGGCTTCTGAATCCTGTGCCTCCTTCCTCCCTACCACGGAATGTCTTGCAGGGCATCTCGGGGAACATGAGGCAGAGGAGGAGCCATCTGCTGGGGAGACCAGGGCTCCCTCTCGATAGCCTAAGAAAGAATACAGACACCGTCCCTTTAGGACCCAGCTTCTGACTCAGCCATCCATCTACGGGGTGAGGTGTCCCCAGCAGCCTTGGGAAACAGCCTCTGCTGACTAGGCACAGCTTGCTGACGACACAGATGGCCACTGTTCACTAAGCACCGCCGCCGGCTGCTCCTCACACTCCACCACCCCTGTGAAGGCACTGCCATCTGTCCATCTGCATTGCTCCCAGCACCACTCACTGCTCACTCACTCAGGCCTCACACACCCACAAAGCTTCTAGGGCTCCTGGTGTGCACTTGACAGGAGCCGGGGAGCAGGTACAGACGGTGAAGTGACCTGCCCTGCCGAGAGAGGGGTCACTGGGAGGAGCGGCAGGCTCAGCCAAGCAGATAGGATGCAGAAAGCAGTCGTGTTGTCAGGAGAGTAGTGGGACACGCAAAGAGAGGCCAGAGGTGCCTTTGAAGGTTAGCAGGTCAGAGCCAAAGGAGATTGGGAAGGAAAATTATGGTAGGGCCGAGTCTTATCTGCTGGGCTCTCCTGGTTACTAGTTACTGGGGTGCTTACAACCTGATTATGGGGGTATTGAGGCAGTGGAAAAATACAATGTACACTTATAGAAAAAGAGTAAATGGTCCATCTCCTATGATCTGACTGACCTAGTAAACCTCCTGTCCCCAGAGGGACAAGATTTACTTTGGGCTAGAGCCCAAAGTTGTGAAATGGTTAAAGCCAGCATGCAGAACTCCCCTCTATAGCCCACTTCCCCCCGGAGGCAGGAGCTTCATGGTTCAACAGTCAGGTTTAGAATTTTCCCAGAAAACTACATAGAAGTAAGGGTATGTAGTTTTCCAAGTATGCTTCCAGCTTAGAGATACAAGACAGGGCAGGTTGTTGATCCACCTCTGACTGCATGTATGTGTGTGCACTTGCACAAGGGTGTGCATGCACGTGTGCACGCACACACATTCTGAATGTTTTTCAGTATATTCTGGAACTTTTTCAGTGCTCCACCTGGGGTGTGGGATGTAAGGCCCCTCTTCAGAGATTACCCACCCACACATTGCAGAGCCATCTTTCCTAATTGCATGCTGTCACCCTGGCAGCCCTGACTTATGCCACATGGCCAATATTTCCACTTTGGGGTAAACTGGGGAGCAAGTTACCAGGAATCACCTGCATTCTTCACATTTCATTTGGGAAAAGACCAGAGGTCCTAAGTCAATCTTTACAATAGATAAGGCCCTGCCCTGGAGTTGTGACTTCACCAGGCTTTGTAGGCCCAGGCAAGTATCTCTGACTAAGAAAGACGCGGAGAGTAATGTCTTTGGGAAGAGACTGATAGGAAAGTGTACTGGGTGTAAGAGGAAGCGGCCACTGCGTTTCCCTCCATTGGAATCTGAGCTCATGTCAATCAAAGTCCTTCTATTTGAGCCCAACAGAGCCGGTTGTGTGACTCTGGGTCTTTGTGAAGCCACTGCAAGGTCTGTGGGGTTTTTTTTGGGGGGGGGGGGACATTGGTGCTGATCTAGGAGTGGAATGTTCTCCAGTTTTATTATAAGGGAGCTATAGGTTCCCAGGACCTTGGCTGTAGACTCTGGGACTTCCTGGGTCACGGTTTCAAAGATTTAAGTGTCACCAAATAGAGTAGCACAGAGGACCACTCTATGGCTGAGTGGAAGGCAGAACAAGGCAAATTCGTAAGTCACAGGGGAGGACACAGTCAGGCTATGGGGGATGGGTCCTGGTACCTTCCTAACTTCTCACTGTAGCAGCTTCTATGGGGGATGTGTCCTCACCCAGGCTGTGGGCACGTTGGGAGCAGCGCCCTAAAAATAACTGCTAATTTAGGTCCCTTCTCAAAGGAGTTGTGCTATGATGTGTTGATTAGAGCTATGCTTTTATGATCTTTACATAATGTGGCTTCCCAGACTTTATGATGTTTCCTCATAATCCCTGCACTGTAGTGCCTGTAGTAATGGGGTTACTACAGTGCCTAGGAGAGGCTGAGTCACTGACCCAGGTTAAAGGTTGCATAGCAAGCTGGGAAAGCTGTAAAAACAAAACAAAACAAACAAACAAACCTGCTTTTAAGCACCATCCCAGATACATCTGCTATGGGTTCTAGTCTTTGTCCTCCTAGCTAACAAAAACCTCAGAAGACCAGATGGAAGCGTTGTGATTCAGAGACCCTGGTTTTTAGAAACTGGGTTCTAGAACTTACTTTTTTTTCATCCATCCCCTCCCTAAAAATAAAAAAATAAAAAAATCTCCTGACAAAGACCCAGTTTAGTCTGAGCCATCCATCACGATCTTCATTTGGCTGAAGATATAAAACTTTGCAGGGCCCACATTCCAGATTCTAAATATAGGCCCTTCCTTTGATCTAGATGGCATGGGTCCTGGTCATCAGCTTTCGGCTCAGATGGCCTGAATATTCATTCTCCCTCCCTCCCTCCCTCTCTCTCTCTCTCTCTCTCTCTCTCTCTCTCTCTCTCTCTCTCTCTCTCTCTCTCTCTCTCAGCTAAAATAGAAGACCTGATGTGAATAATTTAAAGCCCACCCCTTTTCCCTTCTTGGTTCTTATACCAAGCCGATCGCTGCTACGGCGTCCGAAAGGATGAGCTATTCCTGTTCCCAAGGACTGTCTCCTTCTTAAGAAAATGACTTTTAGGGGCTGCAGACATGCTAGGATGAAGGGTGCAGGAGTGAGGGCTATCTAGCCTTGGTGCAAGTAGGTCAGCCCCTCTCTAGACTTCTGGGTGATGCTTGGGGACACCCCCACCAGCATTCAGCTTGGATGCCCGTCATGCCAATAGCAATCTTTGATCTTTTCTCTTTCTCTTTGGGGACTACTGTGTGTAGAGCTGGACTCACTGTGTTCCTCCTTTGGGGATTCCTGCTGCCTCCATCGACTAAAGATTTCAAAAGGATGTTAACACAGAGGGAAAAAATAAATAAAGGCAGTTCTGTCAAGAAAAACAGAACACATCTGAAGGAACGTGTCATCTCTCTAAACCGAAACTGGGCTTTAAAGCTACCTGCGTTAGCCGAAGAAAGCACCGAGAGTAAGCTCTTAGTTACACAATTCAGAGTTCGATGCCTGAAACAACAGTAAGCCAGGAAGCAAGTGGGTAACTCAATTCCAATCTATCCTTGGTCATTTTAGTCATTGTTTCTTTCATACTCAGGACAGAACAGAGAGCAAGAAGGTTCTGGGCCGTGTTGCTTATGAGCCTGCTGGTGTCTCAGTACTCATGTTTGTGTATCACACACACACACACACACACACACACACACACACACTTTTCCTGTCCTCACTGAATAGTGACGTTCAGCCAGGAAAGTCACTAACATGGTGTAGGATGCCCATAGAAGCAGGCTGGTGTCTACAGAGGGCGTGACACACATCTATGACAAAGCACACAATCAAAGCAAACTGTCTAACGTCTGCTGGGCTCAGTCTTCATCCCAAGACTACAAAGCTCTGTCTGCTGATTTCCCCCCCTTCTCCCCCACCCCAAGGCTCACAGTAAATACGGACTACCTCCAGGCACAGGGTACTCCCTTTAGAGGTTCCACATCTTTCTTACACAGCCATCTATGGACTTGGACCCTTCTGGGAAGGCCATCTAGACCAAGGGACAGTTAGACTGTACTTAAGGAGGCCGGAGATCATGGTATTAAAGAAGGATGGATAGATGGACAGATGGTCACGTGAACCATGGAAAGAGGGAGGAAGAGGTCATGACAGTGATGTGGACAGGAGAGTCAGGTGTCAAGCAATAGCTTCCCTCTAGCCTGAGAGATTGCCTAGTGGAGAGCTTGTATGACAACTTGATCTCCTTAGATGCTAACTACTCTGTTCCCAGTACCCACCCACATTGTCACCCTAGCGAGATCCTGAAAGCAGTAATATCTGCATGGGTGTTAGACACCTGGTCCTAGCCAAGTGTGCAACAACCCAAGAGCATTGCTCCCTCTAATTACTTCCGATGGTACAAAAATGGATGCCTTCGGTGACCTAGGATCTGTCTAGGTCTTGCAACCAGGTTTCTGACTCCTTCCCTAGGACCTTGGCTAGAGCATGCAGGATGCCCTCTCCTTTGCCTAACTATATCTGTGTGTGCCACAGCTGAATCTCAGCCTTGGAAACATGGGCAGCAACAGTACACACCCCTCATGTCTGGCAAACCTGAAGATCTCTCCCCTCTCTGGGTGGCTGACCCTCATTACTGAGCCTGTGAGCAAGGCTGCAGCAAGCACCCCAGGGAAGATAATGAGACCATCAAGGAAAAGGTAGCCTGAAGAGAGAAGGGGTCATTTACTGCACCCCTGCCCCACTTGCCTCTATCTGAGCAACTGAGTCTTCACCCCACACCCACCAACCCTAGGAAGTGGCACAAACAGGGCTGTTGTGTTATTTTTCCTGGAGTGACAAATATCTATTCACTGGTATATATACAAATTGGTATCAGCTGGGTACCAGTGACAAACCAAAGAAATAAATCCACCCAAATCTACCTTGTGTTAACAGTGGGTACACCCTGGTAACTTACTGTTACTCTTGCAGGACCCCAGTTACTCGAAAGGACATAGGTGACCATCAGCAAGCTACGTCACTCAAGAACCCACCCCCATATGGATGTCAACTTGAAACACGAGTCCCTGAGCTCCCCATAACTTGCACACAGCTCCACCAAAGAGACTGCTCTCCATCACAGATACTATTTTTATAACCCCAGGGTATGACATTGTGAAACTTTTCCAGTCTCCCGATCCCTGTAAGTTCCCTGAGCTTCCGGACTCTTATGAGTCAGCTTGCCCTTTTAGGAAGGAAGGCTTCAATTTGGAGAGAGTAGATACACAAACGAGAAAGATTGCCTTCCTTTGGAAACATGGCAGCCGGCCTTGGGACTAAGGCTCCCTCTACCTTGGGATCAGAAAAGGAGCAGTCTTAGATGTCTGACTGTGTCCCCTTCTGGTCAGTGCTGGACTTGGCTGTGGGAAAACCTTCATGTTGACTGTCTGTGGTCAGGGCCCTAACAAACGCTGAGGTTTCAGGGACACTGAAGTCGTTGAACTACAACACCCCAGAAGCTAGACGGCTGAGGTCTGGAACCCCCTACGGTAACCCATGAAGCTGCCAGAAACACATGGCATTGAGCCTGCAGTCAGCAGCCTCAGACCCTCTAGTTGTGACAAGCACGTGTACCTTGATAATCCCATTACAAAACAGAGAATGTGACATCCCAAGGGCAGGCTGGTCCCAAAGCAAGGACACAAGCCCCGCTCACCAAGCAGAGATGGCTGTATAGCAGCAGGGTGCTGTACAAATACCTCTCTCCCGCTTCTGCTTGCATTTAATGCACAAGACCCAGGGGAGGGGGAACTTAACCCTAGTTACATAGTATCTTATCACAAGCCACCTTCTGTGCCACTACCTTCCAAACCAGGACCACCTTTCTCTGTACCCGACCATTGCCACCTCCACAGCATGCTCAATAGACACAGGCTGTTGTTTGGTTGGTTGTTTGGTTGGCTTTTTGTTGATAGCCAGTTAACTTCCTCCATCACCCCTCACCTCCAGACTTCTGCGGCCAATGCTTCATCATACATGGAAGGCTTGATGCAGAGCCGTCAACCTCAACAGGTGTTTGCAGCCCATTTGTTCCTGGCTTTCCTGCTCTTCTGGGCTCAGTGTAGGGAAGAGGGAAAGGACTGTGGCTCGGTTGTTGGTTTGGTCTACTGAGGAATACGAGACCCTCTGCTCAAAGGGGTTTATACTGTCTCAGAGGCTTTGTCCTCTAGGACCTCTGACCTTTCCCAGTGGGCTATCTGTTTCCTGGAGCCTCTCTTGCTCCTGGTAGAAATGTCTTCTCAGTTCCCTTTTCTCTATCATTACTCTTCTAGAATTCTTGCCATTAGAGACCACGCTGTGGCTCTATCCTGAGCCCCTGCCACCATGCCCTGCCCTCATTACATGCTGATCTACCTCCTGTTAGCCTGTGAGAAAATGTGAAAGCACAGACCCTTCCAGGGTCTCCCGGGCAGGTTAGTCAAGTCCTCATCCATAAATCTATCAGCAGAAGGATTCTCCGGATCCCTGTACTATATGCACCACCCCAACACCTCCATGGGGAGCCTGCTTCTCTCTCTGCAGCCAGCTGCAGGCCCTGTACCCCATTCTGGATCTTGTTGTCACTCAGCCTATTCGGATGGAACCCTGGGAAGTCCCTACATAAAACCTGGCAGACACCTGTCTTTGTCTTGTCTCACGGGAACTGTGTTTTGTTTCCATGGTGCCTGGACCCATGCAAGGTGATCCTCTTGGGCCCCAGCGGTTAGCCCTGTACTCTGGATGACCTCTGATCTTCTGGAACACCCCCTTCCTCCCAGGACCTGTCAGCTCCCTCATTGCTGTGTCTCAGTCTCCCCTCAAGCTGTCGGCCAATTATGATGCCGTCTCTGCCCAGACCTCATCCCGGCCACCCTCAGCAGACTGAATGTGAAAGCCAGCCATAGATAAACAGGCACAACCTCACAGCTCCCAGGTGGGATGGCTGAGGCCCAGCACCCAGCAAGTCAAGGCCGTGGCTCGTTGACCGGGTCTGTGAGCACTGGACTGGTGCCAGGAGGACCAGAGGTCACCTTCGACCTTCCGACAGTGACATCTTGTTAGAGGAATGACTTGATGCTCCTGAGTCTATATCCTCTCTCTTCTGCAAATAGACAAGTGCCTCCAGCTGGTGGGTGATTGTCAGAAAATAATTTGTCCCAAGGTCACTTGCTGCTTAAACAGCTGGCTCTGTCTTTTCTGGTGTGGCTTGGTCTGAAGTTCCTGGACCTTCCCCCACCCCTTGCCGCTGTCATCTTTCACACTCAGCTGCTGAGATCTTCAGAGGGGAGAAGCTTCTCACGGCTGGTTAACTTTGGCCATGCCTTGAGTCTGCTCTTTCCTTAAGACGATTCTGAGAATAGCCTCGTATCTCCATCTGCCCCAGTCCTCCTGGACCAGCTCCTCGGTGGTCCTGTGGTGGTCTGGTGGCAAACCTTGCAAACTGTTTTTGTTTCTGTTTTTAAATCTCATCTGAAGAATGGGGAGGGGGACCAAGGAGCACTCTTGTTTGTGGCAGAGTCCACGGGACAGAGGAAGTCTGAGATGGCCATTTTATAAAAGTCTTTAAACTGACCACAAAGATAGCGAAGCAGACGATACTGAACTGCCGTCCTCCATCATTTGGCTCTGCTTATCTGACCTAGAAATTACCTGGCACTCGGCTTGGCCCAGTACAGCGTGAGTCCATCTGATGACTGTTTCTAATTAATTGCCCTAATGTTCCAGGGAGACATATTTCTGCATATTTCCTGCAGAGCCTCTCGTTATAAAATATACTGGTTTCTTTCAGAGAGGACTGTGCAATTTCAGATTCCTCGCAGCGCTGTCACTTTAGAAAGTATCTAACTTTGCTGCTAGTTAAAACTGTTCTATCAAAGGACTATCAAAGGGGGGGGGTGGGGAGATGGCCCCAGGAAATAAAGGCCTTACTATACAAGCATGAGGATCCGAGTTCGGATCCCCTGGATCCAGATAAATGCCATTCCTCTGCAATTCCCCTGGCAATGCCACTCTCCCCAGGTCACCAAGAGCAAGATCCAGCAGAGGGACCCAACTGCTTCGGAGAGCACAGTTTTTCCAAAGATCAAATGCTTTTTCCTGGGGTGTTGAACAAACATTTCTTCACCCCAAACAGAGTTCCAACAGACAGAAGAAACAATTCCACCCAGGCCCCCCTTGGTGAAGCAATGGGTTTATTGGCGTTTCTTACAGGAGCATGGGTGACCAAAACACAGCTTTCTGACTGCAAAGCTCACCCTAGCACAGATGAGGTGCTCCAAGCACATCTTGCAGCCAACTCCACCCACGTTTCCCTGTCCAGCAGTTGCTTCCTGCCTGTGTAACCTTGGGCAGAGGCCTATGAGTCTTGTGATCCTGAAGGATGCTTCCATTTGAAGGAAGTGGTTACACAGCCCTAGGCATCACTCCAGCCTCCTGACCCAAGGGAGTCACTGACTACACTGAGTAGTGCAGATGTGTCCTCGCAGACAGGCAGAGTCAAATCCCTCCAATGCCTGTGTTTCTGGGTTCCATCTCTGGCTTCTTGGCAAGTGAATAACTTTCTCCAGGCTTCTTTTGTGCGTGGAAAAGTGCCTAGGGGCAGATATGCGAATCAAATCTTTGCATCAGCCTGAGAACCTGAGAGAGAGTGCGCCTCAGACTTTCCCAGTCTCTAAAGCATTGATGTGTCTGCTGGAGAGTTTTGGGTACTAGAAACTCTCCCAGGCCTCAAAGAAGGTCAGCAGCACCATGGTTCTGCCTTCTGGAAACCCCTAGTACCTTCTGTCCTGGCTGTGACAATAGAGAAATGGCTCCAGAATTTGCCAACTGGTCCCTGGAGGCAAAATCTTTCCAGAAAGAGTGAACTGTTGGGTAACCTGAACTGAGGTAGCAGCTGTGTTACCTTCCAGACAGAAGATTAAACCACTTTTCAGCACAGGGCTGACCCTGCTGCGAGTTCCTGTTGTCTCACCGTCTTTCTGTAGCCCAAGGGGTTTCCTGAGCATATCCCCAACCCTACCAAGCACAGTAGAAGAGCCAGGGAACGCCAAGATATGCTTCCTATTCCCAGAAGCTCACGGTTTCTCTGGGGGGACAGGACTAAGCTCTTCAACAGAAGAAATTGAGACAGCCATGAGTGAGTGGAAGGTGAAGACCTCCTCAGAGCAAAGGAACTGTGGACCAGCAGGGGAAGAGATCAGAGACAACTGAGTCCAGAGAAGAGGACCACGGAGACAAGCCCAAGTCAGCCAGTTGTCAGGCAGGTGGTGCAGTGGGCATCTTCAGGGTTTGGTGATGCTGTAGGCATCTTCAGGGCTTGGTATGGTAGAGGCAGGACTGAGCCAGGAAATGAAGGACAGACAGGCAGGCACTGCCTGTGGGATTGGTGAGGGCCAAAGCTTGAAAGCTGGACAGATGGCCTGGGGTGCAAGCAGAGCATCTTTGAGTCATACAGAGGGGCGGAGATGATTGTGCTGGGAGTCTGTCTGCACGTGTAGAGGAGGAGACAGCAGGGGTGAGGTATTTGTTAGGACTCATGAACCCCCATCACAAATGCCTTCTGGGACCAATCAGTTTTGTGCTCAGAGATGCAGGATCCTTGGAGCCCTTCGTCTGCCTCCTGAGAGCTGTCACAGGGAGCTATGACTCAGGGCCTCTTCCGCCCAGGTGAGTCACACACCTGCAATCCTCTTGTGGTAAGAACCGCTGCCCAAACGGTTGGTCACCTGTGGCTAGCTTGGTCCCCTCAGAGCACCAGGCTCCACCCCTGTTTTCTGGGATACCTCATCATGCTGGAGCATTACTCTTTGCTCCCTTGGACATTTAACACAGTACCAAAGTGCCTCCTCTACACGACACCTTGACATGTCACATGGCCCGTTGGATCTTCTGAACAATCCCAGTTTCATCAATAGTCCAAAGATGTGACATGGTTTCATGTCTCTCTCCTCCCTCTTTCCACCTGTTCTCAGGAGCTACCATAGTACTGATTCCCCAGGGGAGCAGTATAAAACAGTCACCTCCTCAGGACCGGTGTTCACGACAGACACAGGTGGCAAGATGTGACTCTTAGCTGCCAGCAGCCTAATACTGCTGCTCAGGGACAGATACCCCATTACCTCCTTCCTGCTATCTTGGAAGACATGCTAATATTCATTTGGAAGGGCTGGGTTGACCAGTAAGTAGTCCCTGCCTATAGGTTCTCTGTAGCAAGACAAAGGCTGCCCTTAATACCACATCTGGGTAAAGGGAGTGTGGGACAACTTCAAGCCAACCGAAAGGCAGATGTGTTTGGAGCATTGGGGCCCTGAGGGCTGTGAATGAGTGGACCGTCTCCCAAGTGGTGATGGTGCAGCCATACTCTCTAGTGGGCCAGGAAGTTCCAGGAGTATCCTCCACTGATCGAGACTGTTGGTCCCTGACACCATCTGACAAGTGCTGCTTGCCTCAAGCCTACAGTTGGCTGAGCTCTGGAAAGTCAACTTCTCCAACCAGTCATGACGGGCAGGGCAGGTGATGCGACCATTGACACTGGCAAGGAACCGAAAGCCCAACCCCATGGTCAGGGCTTACACAGATTCCCAGAAGCTTGAATCCTGTGAACAAGGACCACAGCACCCACACAGCAGTTATGGAAGCTGAGAGTATTTTTCTAATTTGCAGTGTTGCCCATTCAGCCAGTCCCAGTGAGCACAAAAGCCCAGACTTGTCATAGATGCCAAGGTCTCTCAATGTCTTCATGCCCATTCCTGAGAGCAGACACAGGCACCGCAGCCCTCTTAGATGCATCAGATTACTCTAGATCTCATTCAGTACCATCTATCCAAACAGGTTGAAGAGTCCTGGGGCCAAGGAATGTGTCTTGGGGAGCCTATAACCCCTTCCACACCCACTGAGTCCCATACCCAGAACCTGGAAGGCCCTGTTTAGACAGACAGACAGAACCCCAAACAATACCTACAGCCGATAGCATCACAGAATGTCTAACCTGTGCCGTCACAGCACCCCACTCTGTCTTTTCCACATCTTCAGCCATTGAATTATAGGCTGCATCCAGGAGGAACTGACAAAGCTTGAATGTTCAGGCTATGACAACACGGGAGCAAACAGGAAGGCTGACCAGGAACACACTTTGTCCTCTCTGCCTCAGGCTCCTTGGGTGACAGGCAGTCTAAACCCCCATCTAGAGAGACTAGCAACTTTTCCTGGTCACCAGTGATTGCCAGCCACCACGCAGAGAGTAGAGGACACAATGATATTGCTGAGGGTAGAGAAGTAATTGAAAAGGCAGCTTTGCCCGGGTTCTTTCCTTGGGAGTTGAAAGAATCTCAGGCCCTTTGTGTGTGCTTCCCAAGCCCTGACCATGTGTTCTCCCATAGGCCAGGCAAGGACTTCTGGCCCTGCCTTGCGCCTCCTGAGGACCCATTACGACTGTCTTCTTCTGCCCACATACCTTCCCTACTTCATCTCAGACAGCACCCAGAGTTGGCCTCCCTAAATCCTGTGATCTCAATACACACCGGTGGCTGCCCTGTTGCAGCCTGATGTGGGCTCTAGGGAGAGGAGAGATATTTTCTTAGTGGCCATCCTCTCTCTTCTCTACTCTCTCCACCTCCCTCTGTTCCTTGTCTCTTGGGTACCTGTACTCTGCTGCCACTCCCTGTCCCTGTCCCTGTCCTCTCTTGGATCATATGGGCCTAACCTGTTGGCTCCCCTGAAGCTCAAGGGTGCTGATGGCAGTTGGGATGCCAGGGGGGAGCCAAGAGAGTGGTACATAGAAAGGTCCCTGAAACTCAGGGCTGGCACTGAGGAGCCTAAGAGAGGCAGGCATGGTGAGGGCAGCCAAGAGCCCTGGGAAAACTATGGAGGATAGGAAGCAGGCTTCGGGGCTGGAATATAAGACTCAAATCACCATCCATGGGCTTCTATCTTTGCCTTCTCCAGAGCCCAATTTTCTTGGCCCACCCTGCTTCTTTCCAATCTGCATGGCCAAAACTCAAATGCTCCACACTCCCTGGGTTGGTGCTCTTCTTTTTGGAGTATGCTTCTCTCAATGTGTTCCCTTTAGAGAGGTTTTGTGGATGTCACCACCTCCACAAGGCCTGCTCTGATACCCCACCACATCAGGAGCCTCTAGGGTTATCCCAAAGAATACACAACATTCTAATAACTTTGTATTGCCCAACACCCGTGAGCCAGTAGTACCTTACCCACAATGCCTAGCACCTGACATCCAGTGTCCACTCGAAGTTGGATGGGCTCCCCATTGAGTAATAATCAGAGGGGTGAACAGGAAAATTGGTGGTGTCAGCAGGGGTGGGGTTGTCATGTCCAGATGTAGATTAAAAAGAGAAAGAGGGGATGATAGGAGACCTGGCGGGTGTCCCTGCTGTCCCCTTTGGCTTTTGTTACAGGAGAGCCTTGATCCCTAGGGTGACTGTTCCTCTCCTTGCTCCTAGTATTTCTGCCTGTTGCTGATCATCTTCCTTGTGGAGCTGGTGGCAGGAGTCCTGGCACATGTGTACTACCAGAGGGTAAGTACAATGTCCTATTGCAGAGTTTTCTGTTAGTGACAAGATGGAGTCACAGCAAGAGGTTAGGGTTCATGCTGCCTAAGCAGCTGGAGCAGGGGTCCCCTGCACCCCAGTTTCCTGTCCCAGATCCTGTAGCTCTCTCTGCCTCTGTTGGTACTGCTGGGCTTCATGTGGGAACCTGGGTGAGACTTTCTCAGGGAGGCCAGTTCATCCTTCTCCCCCGACCCCTCAGGGATTCCTAAACAAGGAACCCATCTGCTAAGACAGCCGTTGAGAGGGGATGATCGGAAAGGGTCAAAGGGCAGACGGACACACTGTAAAGACTGGCGGAGGCCCTGCCGACCTGGATGGGTTGAGAGTCAGGCTCTCTGTCCTCCTATGTTTCTGGCTCAGGATTTGAAGGCAAGAACAGGGGGTGGGATAAACAGTATGTCCCTACCAAGCAGGTCATTTGACAGTTTCACAGGGTCACTAGTGCTCATAGGTACAGTGAGGGTCATCACTTCTAGATGTGTCCCCAGACACATATCAAACCCCATCTTGTAATCAGAGTCTCCTATGAGACACAGCGTGAGCCGTGTCATCCTCAGCCCTGCTGTCAGCTCCTAACAACCCGTTTGAGTCATTCTGGTGCTCTGACGCCAGCTGCTGGTGACACCTGGGTCCTAGAGGAAGGTGGGGGGATCTGCTGACACTCCATGCTCCCCTCCTCAGCTGAGCGACGATCTGAAGCGGCACCTGAACATCACCTTGACAGAGCACTATGGGCAGCCCAGGGCGTCAGAGATCACAGCCTCGGTGGACCGTCTGCAGCAGGATGTAAGCCACACAGAGACACGGGTTCACACCCTGCCTCTGTCTCTCCCAGTCGATGCCATCGACCTTGGGATAATTTACTCACACTCTCTGAGCTTCTGTTGACATTTTCCTAACCTAAGCCATATGGTAGGGAGGTGCAGTGACGGTCGTCACCTCTAGGTGTGTCCCTTGAGACCACAGAAAGTGTTCAATGAACCCTGGCTTCCCAGACACACCTCTTCCACTCTGATCAAACCCCACCCCTGCTGCCTTTTAGTGTGGGACTCCTGAGACAGAAAGATGCTCTCATCTCCTGTCTATAGACTAATTTCATCCTTCCTCAGAAAAATGGGTACCAAGGCCCTAGTGTTCTAGACTAAACCACTGTAGATCAGAGCAAGAAAGAATTTTCTAGTTGTGAGCCACTGGACAGCATATGAGGGATACAGGAAAAGGTCTAGTTTCCAAGAAGACAGCTGATGCCAGAGAAAATGACCAGAGCCATGTGCCTATACATGGGCACACATGACATATGTAGCCATGTCTCATGAGGAAGAGGGCAGCCCACACTGTTGAACTTATATTGCAAGCAGTGTATGTAAGGAGCTATGTGAGACCAGGGTTGGGCAGGAGCCCTGACTAGCCAGGTCTCACTCAGGAAGCTATCGACAATAACAGGGGATACTGAGCAGCTTTTCCTGGGCACCTCAGATTACAGAGGAGGGGGGGGTCTGCAGGTGGCCTAAGGAAAAGCAGGGCTCCCCTGACCTGTCTCCGTGGCATCAGTGTGTCTAACATGGGCCTCTCCCATGGGACACGTGGACAGTTAGTGTCCCAGCCAGCATCCAGGTAGGAAGGAACGGGTCTGGGACAGTGGTGGGCACACATACACATGAACCACTTCCTCATACAATGAGGGCAGTGACAGTTGTGTCTTGGTATCTGCTGGGTCTGTGCAAATGCTAAGTGATCTCCAGAATCCTTACACAACCCCAATGCAGAGGTTTATGTCCCCGTTTTATAAGTAACATAGCAGCTCAGGGACACCAGAGTGCACGCACATGCACACACACACACACACACACACACACACACACACACACCACAGGGACACACAGTGTACAACTGTCATGTGACTCTCAGCACAGACCACCCTGTTCTGTGTGTCCTGTCACATTCTGTGTGCTATGTGTTCTCATGATCTGTGGTCTTATCTGACCTCCATGTCCCGTGCACGCTCTGGGTGTGATATTATGTAGTGAGCATGTGCTGTCTCTGCTCCAGCTGTTACATTGTGTATTTTCTCTGATCTTGCTGCTAAGTTGTGCATGCCCTCTGGGTGTTCTCTTGTACTGTGAGCATGTTCGGTGTGCACATTTATGTGCAGGGTCTCTGTTCACACATACAGGTTTGACTGACCCCAAACAAATCATTTCCCCTTCTTCCTCTGTGTCAACAACAGTAAACGGAGAGCCAAGTCCTCAGCCTCATTCCCGGCATGGAGCAGGTGGCTAGCATTTGAGTCACGTGTCCCTGACCCCACACCCATGACAAAGACTAAACGCAGTGTGTCATGGACCTTGTGCAAGGTCTTAGTTCTTTGAATGACTTTGAATGTGGTAGTGTGCAAACCCACTAGACTACACTTGGCACTCACACCAGCCTCTGTAGTGAGTGCTGACTGGCCTGTGTCCCGCATCGTCTCTGGGACACCCTCCATGTTCTTCTTGCCTTAGGGCTCTGAATTTCAAATCTCAATAGGAATCCTGAAACCTCAAGCAAGAATGGGTCCTTTTCCCCAACTGGATGAACACATCTTCCCCTTCGTGACCTTCCTGTGCTCTGGACCCTGGCTGTACACCCCAGTGGCACACAACCTCACAATTATGGAAGCCCCACATCTGTCTGACCCCCAATCTCTCAGATAATCCCTACCCTAGAATATCAAACACAAGGTAGACAACAGGTGTCCTGCAGAGAAAGACCCCAAAGAGAAATCACCGGGGGCGGGGGGAGCTTAAAACCTGAACAACGTAACCCTTGGCCCTAGACAGGAGCACCACACAGACCTTTCTCACCCCAGCCTCCTCTCTCCTCTCAGTTCAAATGCTGTGGCAGTAACAGCTCAGCCGACTGGGAACGCAGTGTATACATCTTGTCTCAGGAAGCCCTGGGACGACAGGTGCCCGACAGCTGCTGCAAGACAGTGGTCGCCCGCTGTGGTCAGCGGGCCCACCCCTCCAACATCTACAAGGTAGAGGTGAGTGCTGAGGTCTCTTAGGGTCTAGGGGGGAACCCTAGGAAAGCCAGCTCAGTAAGCAGGTGTAGGAAAGCAAACCCACTCATTGGCCTGAGATCACAGAGCCTGGGGCCTTCAAAGATCTGACGGTGTACTAAGAATTAATATGCTATCCCGGAAGTCTCAGAAATCTAGTCCCCAGAGCTCTCTATGGATGGTCCCCTTAAGCATCCCTCAGCCTCAGCCCACACAGGACGACGGTCACTTATCCCCCAATCTCCCTGCCTATCATTGGGCCAAGGTTTGAGTAACCCACCTCTACCTTACAGGGAGGCTGCATGGTTAAGCTGGAGCAGTTCTTGGCTGACCACCTAGTGCTCATGGGAGCAGTGGGCATTGGGGTAGCCTGTCTGCAGGTAAGTGAAGGAGAAGATGCCTTCCCTCTAACATCTATCTCAGGGAAAGAAGCTGAAGCTCTGCACATGCGTGCCTGGCCCTGCTCCACCCCACCACCACCCCTTTCCCCTTTGCAACCGAAGATGAACCACAGTGTCAGCCTCATTCCCCAGAGAGCCTTAAACAAGTTGAATTTGTCGGTAACAGGGGGAACGGGGACACATCCGAGTGTGGGGACAGGTATATAGCATGTGCCCTGTGTGCACAGGACAGCCTGCTGCGGTTGTGAACATCTATGCCAGGGTGTGTGCACATACGTGTACATGTACCCGCCACCATTCCATGTGTATTCATGTATGCTTCCGGGAAGATACGCCCAGTCTCCTCTCTATACTTCTTCCTACATGCTCCTCATCCAGCTTCCATCAGCAAAGTGACCATTGGTCCCATCATTTGCTCCAATCGAGGGACCTTAGGGGAGGTCCCTCGGAGGCTGAGCAGGCATAAGAAGTGCTTCCGTCCTCATATCTACTCCTGCTTCCTTCCCATGGTGGGGACTGTGCTGTGGGCATCCTTCTAGAAGGATCTGGGCCTCCTGCTGCCCCTCCTGCATCTCCCACCACAGCGCTGTAAGCGGCATCTCAAGAAGGGAAAGGACTGAACATTCAGACACCAAGATCCCAATCTGTCGCTGGCTCCACATGACCTTGAGCCACTGCTTACCTTCTTGTTCGTCAACTTCATCTGCAAAATGAGGCTCATCTCCCCTTCTGCACACTGCCCACACAAGAGCCAGGGACACACGAGAGGAGAGAGCGCACGGCCCAGGCAGGGCACCTGGCTCACACACATGCCTCTAAGCTGGCTTTATCTGGTTCTCTGTGGTCTCGAAGCATTTTCAGATTCTTCCTCCTAATGGATCCTCACCCCAGACCCAGGCTGAGCATAGTTTTTACTTCTCAGATTAGAAAACTAAGACTCAGAGAGAATGCACTAAATCCCCCCTAAATCTGCAGCCCTTTTGACCCTCCGCTCTTCCAAGTGCATTACCCTACACAGAGGCTCATGGGAAGGAAATGCATGGAGTGCTAAGGTCATCAAGCTGAGGAGGCTCCCATTGCAGGGATGTCTCTGGACCAAAGCCCACTCCCTGCCCAGTGGTACTGGAGGGCCAGCTGCAGTTTCACACACTGAGAAGCAAATACTCAGCCTCTCAGGGAGGAACCTTCTTGATTCTGCCACCGATGATCTGGGCCACATGTCCTAGGGTTAATTTTATCATCTCTGAGCCTCTGAGGTTCCTAAAATGAAACCTCCTCCTATGATGGTTGGTCATGTGTGCTAATCACGGGCCTCGTTGCCAAGCAGAATCAGGTACCCCACAAAAGATGCTCATTGCTTTTGTTTGTACACAGGTTCATCATCTCCCCCAAACTCCACAGTGCCTGCTTTTTCTCCTCAGTGCCAGACTAGGGAACTCAGGGAGTTGTATGGCATAGCCCTTCTTGCATTTTTACATTTCCTAGGATAGACCTCTGTCCCTTGTCGTGAATCTAAAGTTTTGGGACCAGGCAGCAGTGATTTCCAGGTTTCTAGGGACCCATCACACAGATTTTTAAAGGCCTGACCTAAAAGGACACTGACCAGGCCTGGTTCACCTCAGTCTACTTCTTCCTGGCCTTTGCACAAATCATAGCCAAAGGCAATGAACCCAAGGGACAGGCACGGGACTGCAAATGCTAAGAGCCCAAAGTCAGAGCAGGTCAGTGCTACTAGCTAGTCTAAGATTCAGCGGTGGGCCTGCAGGTCACGACACCTCCTGTACTATGACTCTGCACCGCATCTCACTCCTGCCCAGGTTTCTCCTTAGAGGTTCACTGAGCAGAGACTGGTAGTAGCCAAGCCTCGGTTAGAATGCCCTCTACTGGCCAGAGATGGACATTAATCTGTCTTGTCCTCCAGGCAGCCTGGAGTCTTGAGAAAGGGCCCAAATCATGCCTCCAGAACACTAGAGTTCCTCACAGTCAGAGCAGACTCTAGTCCCCTACACACACACAAACACACACACACACACACACACACACACACACACACACAAATGCTCGCACACACACACACTCTCACATCAATGCTCACACATGCCCCAAGGTTCAGGATATCATCCTAAGATGCAGTTCTTGTTTCTGGGAACTGGAGTCTTGCTTAGGAATCAGAGGGTCTGGATTGTAAATATATCCCCATGTCTCGCTGTGTGGCCTGTGGGAAGCCACAGCCCTCTCCTGAAGCCTTTGATTTCCTTATCTGTAGAATAGAAAGACTGAAGACATTATTTTTAAAGCAGCAGCCAGTGGTTTGCTAGCTCGGAAGGCAAAGCTGTTGACATTGAAAGAGGAGGCAGGACTAGCATGGGGCCATAAATGGCTGCTCCCATGCCCCTGAGGTACACGTATAGTTTCAGCACAGTTTGGAATCTGTGGCTCTAGTCTGCCCTTAGACCACCCTGAGATTCTAGTAAGCTTGCTATCTCACTGACCTTAGGCAGATGCTCTGAGAACTCTGGAAACCAGGAAACCAGGCAAGAAGTAGGGCTGCCCACTCTGATCTCAGCCAGGTGTCTGGTGGGCATGTCTGTCATTGCTCCACTGACAAGTTATCCAAGAAGTACATCCTCAGAGGAAATGGTGACATTTACGACATATCATATGTGCTCGCAATGAACTGTCACCTTGGTCACTGGTAGGATCCCTTGGCGAACTTTGAACCCACCCACCCACCCAAGGCCCAGGCTGTGCTCCAGGACACACACATACAATGGCCAAGGCAGCTGCCAGACCTCAGTGTATCTTCAAAGAATACTTCCTCGGATTTCAGGGAATCTTCAGATTTCAGAAGGGCCAAATGGGACAGAGATAAGGTATGGAGGGCTTAGGAGGTGGGAGGAGAAAGTCAAGTGGGGGACTTCCCCTGGGAGGCTGGCAGCAAGGTGGGAACTGGGGGAGGAATTTACAAAGAGCCCCATCAGAAGCCTCTGAATGGAACCGGAAAGGTGCCATGGTGACCTTCACAGCATTGTCTCTGGGACTGCAAGCTGGAATGGAGTTGGGTATCAGGAAAGGTTCTCCTTGGGCACCCACTTGCTCCTCTCTTCAGCATGTCCAGACTGGCTGCAGCCTCACTGTGTGTCTTCAGCATGTACAGACTGGCTGCAGCCTCACTGTGTGTCTTCAGCATGTCCAGACTGGCTGCAGTCTCACTGTGTGTCTTCAGCATGTCCAGACTGGCTGCAGTCTCACTGTGTGTCTTCTGCATGTCCAGACTGGCTGCAGTCTCACTGTGTGTCTTCTGCATGTCCAGACTGGCTGCAGACTCACTGTGTGCTCGCTCAGGTGGAGGGCTGCTGGGCCCATCTTATTCATTCCACGCTGACTGCAGCTAACTAGCCCCGGAGATGGAAAGTCACTGGCTGACGACACACAGCCGCTGTGGCAGAGCCAACCAGGCCCCTTGTTCCTGATGTCCTTTCTTCTCCAACAGCTTCCTCTCTTGTGGGAGGCCTCCACTCAGGCATAATCTTAGAAAGTAATTTATAGACTATTCTCGCTGGGAAACTTTACAAAGGTTGTAGTAAGTAGCCTCGAGTCCTTTTCTAGCCATTCTTCTCACACCCAGAGGAGGCAACTCCCACCCAGGAGACATGCAGAGGAGGCCCTAAGGCACACTGCATTGGCTTTGTAGTAAGGCCAGAGTTGGGGGCTTTCATAACCAGGGAAGAGGCAAACAAGAACACAAGACATCACCTTGTGGTCAGGCAACATCAGCCTGTGCACTGAATTCACAGGAAAAAACGAAAGCTGCCTTGGCCATTCCTGAGGCCAAGGGAAAAATCCTGGAGGAGGTGATGGGTACTAAATCCGGAGGGGGGTTGACAAGAAGCAGCCAAAAATGGCTACCGAGTGAGTGGGGAGACTGGAGCAGTATGTGGAAAGGCCTGGCTGTCTCACACAGTCACTTGAGTCCTGGAGGGCCTGTGGGCCTCTCTCAGATGTGAGAGGGGCTGGGTTCTAGCTTTGGAAGGATCTTGTCTGCCAGCACAGGCTTAGAGAGGGATGCAATTTACCCCCGCCCCAGGTCACACAGTGTATAGGTACCCAGCTGAAACAGAACCAGCTTCACCAGCTCCCAGGTAGGATGCTAGTGTGTTTTGGAGCCTAGAAAACAGCCAAGGCGGAATCTCTAGGTCAGTGAACAGAAGGTCATGTGGGCCAAGCCAGGCCTTCCTTTCATGATGCCCAGTTGCCTGCTGAGAAGCCGTAAGAAACCATGATCACATAGTGCCCTGTTAGAAAATGCCCCGTGTGTGGCCAAGGGCTGTACCAAGTAGCATCCCAAGAGAGCTTGTGACCTGTACAGGTTGAGTCGGTGACAGGAGTCAAATCCAGGAGCAGGGCTACCTTTGCCTGTATTGCACTCCGTCCAGAAACTTCTCTGTGTTGTCTCATGTTATCAAGCTTGCTGCTTGGATCATCCGCGCTGACTTCTGTGTCCCCCTGCTAAAAGGAAGACACTGGTACTTGCTTAGGACCTAGTGAACTATCATCATTTACCATCTGTGCACTTTGGGATAGGTGTGTGTGTGTGTGTGTGTGTGAGTGAGCAGATGTGGGGAACGTATGCATGTGTGCAAGTGTGCACCTGTGCACACATTACCAAGTATGCACACTATTCCTTCCACCCAGTTCAGCATGATATAGGCACATGTGTGTGTCAGTGCATGAACATGTTTGTGAGGAGAGTGCCTACCCCATGCACTTGCTCTGCCTGTTCTCGACATCTATCTCAGATAAATCATGCACGCCAGGGAACTGGGCACCCGCAAGACCATCCAGAGTGAATTGCATGCCGGAGAGAGGTGGATCTAGCCCCCAGTACACATAGGCCTGCCCTGTTTGTGTACATCAGAAAGACCCAGACAACCCATGGGGAAAGCATCTGACCCTGAGATGGAGACAGGGGCATGATGCAGTCCCTGGGTGCATGTCTGTGGATGGATGGTTGTGACAGCGCCTGCTTAAAGCTGGTGGAGGCGAGATAACCTCTTAAGCCGCCTTTGGGCTTCTGATCCTGAGTCCCGAGGTGGATTAGCAGGGCTCTTAGTACAGAGGCTAAAGCCGGGAGCAGCATTTGTGGCCTTGGCTGTCCACCCTCTTGGGCCCAGGGCGGGGCGTGGGGGTGGGAGGAAGATGAAGAGGCAAGCCTGTCCTAGAAGGCCTGAAGCTAACCTGACAAGCACAGGCAGCGGCCTCGGGTTACACTTCTCTTCATGGGTCTATTCCTACTCTGGCTGGAGCGGCACTGACACCCAGGCCTGTACATTCAAGGTCAGATCTCTATACCAAGACAAGGAAAGACAGGGGAGTCCCTTACACAAAGGCACTGACCTTCATCCCTGTGCCATGTGACAGTGTGGGGCTGCTTGACACAGGCCTCATGTCCTAAACACAGAGTAGAGACTGAGCAACTATATTGGCACCACCAGGATCAGGATGACAGCCATGGGGTACCTTGGTCTGACACATCCCTGTCTCTTTGTTCTCAGGGTACCCATGGGTGGGAAGGACAGAGAGGGAAAGACACAGCTTCAGGGGTGGGAGAGCAAAGAACATGGGGTGCAGAATACAGATCCTTTGTAGTTTGGGAATGGGAACTAGATAGGAAACTGGGCAGGTGGTACCCTCCATATCCTTGTTCAACCGATGGACCCAGTAGGGGTACTGGCAGGCAGGATGCCAGAGTCTCCATGCTGAGCTCATAAGAACATTGAGCGTTCCTCCCAGAATTGTGACGGGCTTTCACTGGACTCAAGCCCTGGGGCAACAGAAAGCAGGAAGCCATCTTAGAGAGACCAGATGTTTCAGACAGCTCTGGCGTGTGAGTGGGGATGTCATCACAGAAGAGACAGATAAAAGGATCTGTCTATAGAAAACCTCTAGGCTCACAGGTCAGTAGCAAAAACTAGGTGGTTGCTGGAGGGGATAGCAGCCACTGAACCCCAATCCAGACTCACAGGATTGATGTGTGCTATGTGACCTTGCTCCATGATTTAACCACAGAGGTCATACTCTTTGGGAGCGCTTCTCAGAGCTTGCTCCCCCACACCCACATCACCCCTCCTGAGATCCTGTGAGAAACACAGGCCCTTCCAGGTGGTCAGGGTTTGAGAGAGCATCACTCTCCAGCCCTCTCTAGTGTGAGCAACTACCTCCCAGCATCCAGCCAGAAGCCTATGGGGTTCTCACGACTCTCTGCTCTCTCTCCCCCTGGTAGATCTGCGGGATGATCCTCACCTGCTGCTTGCACCAAAGACTCCAGCAACACTTTTATTAAAGGATACCCCCGTAGCCTGCCGACTGACCCACACGAGGCCCACATCTCCACATCCTGAACCAGGTCTGCAAAGTCAACACTTAGGCGGGCCATGGACTCTGTCCACCCTATGCAGAGGCCACCGAATGCCTGTGATTATGGCTCCTGGGCATCCCGGCTGGGCAGTGTCCTCAGCTCACTCCTCCGTTATAAGCGCTCAGCCACTGCCAGAATCCTTGGCAGGGGGTGGTCCTGTTGAGATGCAGTGAGAGCCCTTTGCCAGGCACTGGGACACTGGGCTACAGGGGGGCCAGAGCTCATCTCCTCTGGTCCATTTCAGTGCCTGAGTCTGGAATAGAAGGCCGTCGGATGAGTCCCTCTGAGACTCCTATAGGACTTGGTGTGTATGTGGCCCCAGCTGACTCTCCTCAGAGAAAAGTAGCACCTTGGGCACACTGGGTTAGCCCAGCCTTTTCTAAAACCTAGATGGTCTTTCAATCTCCCCACAGAATAGATGGCCATGTCCTTCCTGCGAGGCATGGGGGTCAGGAGTGATCTAAGGTGTGGCATCTTAAGGCAAGGTGTTGAAGCCACCAGGACAGGGCACTAAGGAGGTGGGTTGATTGCTATACCCAGGAGACAGTCACATGATGGTCAACAAGCCTTTGGTTCTTTCCCAGGCTTGACTCCCAGAGTGTCAGGATTAAAATGTTAGTGAATGTAAAACTCTTCCCTGGTGCTGGGCACAGCACAGTTTCAGCTCAGAGGAGAGAAAGCTGTGGGGAAGGAGATACTCTGTCTGCAACCCATTTCCTGGTATCCTCATGACCCCACTGTTTCTCTTCCATGGTCATCCCACTTCCTTCTCCACTATCCTGGAGTAGACACCATCCCTTCCTTTGCTCCTCAGTTTAGCAGTGGGATGACACAGAGGATATTCAGGGAGAACTCACGCGTTAAAAGACACAGAAAGAAAACCCTGGAAAAATTAAAGTTGGTAGAAGGTATCAACTCAGAGACAACCATAGGGACCACCCCCTCCAATTATCATCACTGCCGGCAGCTTTGCACACCAGGTCCCCACTCCC
This sequence comes from Micromys minutus, assembly GCF_963924665.1. Lineage (NCBI taxonomy): Eukaryota > Metazoa > Chordata > Mammalia > Rodentia > Muridae > Micromys > Micromys minutus. Next base: position 18,992,947 of record NC_137972.1, on the reverse strand, counting down.
AGCTTCAGCACCCCACCCTGGGTCCTGCTCACCTCTCTAGAACAACAAACCTCAGTTCCCATGTGAACCAGCGGTGTCTTGTTGACCAAAAGCACTTGGCTCATCTACCCTGACCCAGTTCTCACTATGGTAACCCCAGATCCTGCTGAGCTGGCTCAGCTGTTGGAGAGAGATGAGCTCCCACTCATATAGGGGTAGACTAAGGGCCACTGGTTGCTGTCACCAGCATAGGTGGAATTCCACTCTCAGGGCAGGAAGTAGCTGTGTGGACAGATGGACATCAGGCTTTCTGGTCAGACACCCTCCTCAGCTCTGGCATTCTCTGGGGGCTACTTGAAGCTTGAACTGGCTTATGTCATCCACCCAAAGGACCCTGGGTTTTCTGTTCAAACAGTAAAAAGAAGACGCTCCCAACAATCCCGGACTACACTATGCCTGAGAGAAAACCTTAGCTGCCCTCCACTTTCCTAGGATTCATGCAGATACTCAAAGACTGACTGTGGTTCCCGAGCTCATAGAGGGAGGGCTGAGGAAATAAAGCTGTGGGGCCCAGACTACGCTCTTTCTAAACAGGCACTGAGGGAGCTGACGGTGAGCAAGGGGATACTGTGGCCCCGCGTATCTGCTTCGCTAGGCTCCCTCGGGGAGAGGAGGTCAGAGGTGACAGTTGACAAGCGGGTACCATTTGTACAGACTCGATGCAGAGGTGGCCCAGGAGAGCATGAGGCCCCAATCAGAGCTGCAGAGCAAGCAGACAGTCCCACATGTGACTTCCTTAGTCATACATCAATCAGTCTTGGTGACAAGACGAGGTCCGAGGACACGAAACACATAGTATGCCGGAATTGGTCCAGAAGCTGGAAAGGCTGGAGCCAAGACTTTAGTGAGGTGTGCCCATCAGATGCCAGAAGAGGTGTGGTGTGTGCACATCAGGTCAGTGTGATGAGCCACGTTGAGCCCCTCTGGACAGTTTTCAAGGTTTCAAAGTCGGGGATAAATGGATCAGTTAGAATCCTGATGCCCCCCCATGCCCATCGACTCTACTGGGCTAGGGGGCAAGAGAAGGGAGGGTGGCTGAAGCTGTTCAGGAGAAAAGCAGCTGGCTTTGTGGCTGCCAAGTGGCTCTTATGCCCTCCCTGGCCTGTGCAATGTGTCTTACACTTGCTGCTCCCTCAGCTCCTCCAGGGGACACTTCAGAACAGGATCTAGCCACCCCAAAGTTGCCCTAAGGAAGCCAGAGCCTAAGGGTGGCATTCCTGCTAAGTTCCCAGGTGGCGGTGGTGCCACTGATATAGGCAACCACACTGAGCCCCAGAATGGACCACATGAGGACGCTGCCCCCTTCCTCCAGATGTCAGAACCCCCAGGTGCCCAAAGTCATACACCCCTCTGGCCTGAGTCACACATGGAGCAACTTGAGACTGTCCCCACTGGGTCCACAGAGAGGGTGGGAAGAAGCCTGCCACAGCGCCGTTTATGACCAACCATGTGCATGCCTCTCAGTAGTGCACTCTTGACACATCTGCCCTACTGAGTCTCCGACTTTGGTCAGTAGGCCAGATGAAAGGGGTCCCCTTATACTCCCAGACCCCACCCTTTTCTATGTGCCCTGGGGTGGCTCTGCTGCCACTTGGTCAAGTCTAGTATGTCCAGCTGAACAGTGAGCCCCCTCTTCCTTCCCCGCCTGCTCACATACCTGTGAAACCTGCCTGTATCCCACGCCAGTACTGACAGAAATTCCAGTGGGCCCATGGTTAGAAAGCCTTGGGTTCCTGGGTCAAGCTGGCCCATGGATGTGAATTATCAGACATTCTACAAAGACAGAAGTTGCCTTAACCCACCACTTGGAGTGAAACTCCAGATGAGGGATGTGCCTCTTCACTGATCAGTGTATGCTCAGTGCCTTGTCCTTAAGGACTCAGTAATAAAGGACTTGTACCCCAGAGCGTCTTCTGCTGATCTGATGTTGCAAGGAGACCCCGGGTCCTCTGTTCACCAAATGCATTGTGCCCCCTGAAGCTTCCATGATGGTCCTGACTGCTGCCCATTCAGCATCTCACCATGTACATGCATGATCTCTTCTGCTTGTGAGTGTCATTAATCCCACACTTCAGGCTGCTGGTGAGGGCGGGGCTTAAGCAAGTGTGTTCTGCTGCCAGCTTCCTGTCTTCAGCCAGGGAGCACATTCACACTTTCCTGCAAGGCATACCTGCTGTCTTCATGACATGAGCTGGCACTGAATCTGCCTCCTCCTGTGGCAGTACTTTAGAGGCTGAGACAGGAGGATTGCTAAAAGTTTGAGGCCAGACTGAGTTCCAAGCCGCCCTGAGCTAGTGTAGCAGTTGGCTGGAAGGAAGGAAAGAAGGAAGGAAGGAAGGAAGGAAGGAAGGAAGGAAGGAAGGAAGGAAGGAAGGAAGGAAGGAAATTCGGGATGTAGCAATGACTCCACAGGTAAAAGCTCTTGCTGCATAAACCTGACAGCCTCAGCTGGAACCTAGTCTCCAAGGCTGCCTTCTAATTTACACACACACACTATATAGATCATAGGTACCCACTAACACCTCTCTCTCTCTCTCTCTCTCTCTCTCTCTCTCACACACACACACACACACACACACATACACACACACACACACACACACACACACACACACATAGATTGGGGAGGGAAAGTCAGAGGGTGAGGAAAGTGAAACAAGCCAGGTGTAGCAGTACACACCTCTAATTCCTGCACTTAGGAGGTAGCAGCAGACGGATCTCTGAGTATGTGTCCAGCCTGATCTACTTAGTGAGTTCCAGGCAAGCCAGAGATAGACAGTGAGACCATGTCTCCAAAAATAAAAGTAAGAAATTTTTAAATTTTTAATAAAAACAGAAAAGGAGCTGGAGAGACGTCTCAGTGGGTAAAGGCACGTGCGGACAAGCCGGAAGACCCGAGTTCAATCCCTGGAATTCATGGTGGAGGGTGAGACCTGACTCTCAAAGTTGTCTTCTGCCCTCCACCCAGCATGTGTGTCCCTTCTCACAAGTGTAATAATTTGAAACAAAAACCACAAAAGCAAGCCAGACTTGAATGCTTGCTTAAGCACCAGCTTTCCTGGTGCAGAGGTAGAATTTAGTATTTTGTTTTTATCTGGCAAAAACACACCACCTCCTAAATTCGCTATTCTTTCTGGAAGATGCTGATGTCAGGTGGGGGTAAGCTGGGCCCAAAGAAGCCTGCGACACAGGGACTCCTGGAGAAATGAGACCCGAAGGGGCCCTGAGAAGACTCACTGTGAGCACTCGAAAGGTCTGGTGACTTGCCGTGTGAACTGATAGCACTGGCCACCTGAGGAAATCCAAACCCGTGCGTGGGGATCTACCTAGAGGGGACCTCCAGGGCCTGGCCAATCACAGCAGAGCCCCTTGGTGTTTGACAGAGAATTAGGGGTCTGGCCCTGGTCTAAGACATTTTTATTGTCCTCTCTCCCACTGGAGTGAGCTCTCTGTTTATCGTTCAGAATTACTGTGAGTGTGGCCCACGAGCACATAAGTGCACAGACACACCCAAGGAGAGTAAATGGCATTGCACACTCTTCCCCCACTGCAGACAAGCAGCACTGATGGTGCTCACACGGCTGTCACTAATGATGTTCACAACTGCTGTCTAAATGGCCCTTGCAGCTGACAAGGTGGGCAGGCGGCACTGGCAATGGCAGGATCTGCCTGGGGGCTTCAGGCTGGCCTGTCATGGGCCACCACTTCCCAGCAAATGCCAGTACCTTAGAGCAGCCCTGGGCTGTGGACACTGCCTCTCCACAGTGGCTGAGAGGCTGTCAGAGGGAAGGTAGACATGGGGCCTGAAGCTCTTTTCTGTCTAGTTATAAACACACACATGCATCACTTGCTACATTTTCCCGTTTCTACCTCTGGTTGGGAACCCTAATGAGTCCAGCAGGAAGGAGAGAACAGTCGTGGGCCCGGGCAGAGCCTTTGCACCCAACATCTGCAGCCATCTTGTCCATCTGCCAGGAGCAGACGGCAGTAAGGATCTCAAAAAGTCAGTGCACTGCTTTTCTCAGTACTGTGAAAAAATGCCTGCCAGAAATAACCTCAGGGAGGAAAGCTCACGGGTTCTGAGGGATTTCGGCCCATCACATCTGGGAGACACATGGGGCTGCGGTAGCAACTTGGTCACATGGTGACTGAACAGGAAACAAAGTCTGACACCGGTGTGATCTTCAACGACTTCCCTACTGTAGATGGGCTCTATTTCCTGATGGCTCCACGGCCTTTGAAATTGAGCCACAAGCTGAAGAGCAAACATTCTACATGGGCATGTGGAAGATATTTCAGATCCAAACCATAACAGCCAACCAGAGTCAAGAGGTCAGCTTTCCCATGACCAGGAGTGCTGAACAGCTACCACTGATCTGTGGGTTGTTTTTGTTTGTTTGTTTGTTTTGTGGTATTAAGGGTTAAACCCAAGGTCTCCCATGTTGAGCAAGCACTTTATCACCAAGCCACATTTCCAGCCCTCCATCAGACTTTTAAAATCTCTAACAGCTTTAGAAAACCCTAAACTGACATCCAGATACCACGTTCAGCATGCTAGCCACAGATGGCCAGGAGGTAACACGGCTGAGTCCTTAGGAAGTGCCATAGGTCTTGCTTGGGAAATATATTTCTATATATTAAGGATATATCCAAATTCCAGGAATTCAGTGTAGAAAGTCCGAACAGGAATCAGACAAGAGACAAGGGGCTTCCTAACATCATTAAGCTACACATGTGGGCAGCTTCCCACTTTAAACAACATGGTACAGGGCTTCACTGGACATAATTAAGTTCCAAAACTCTGGACCCAGATAAAAAAATTTCCAGGCAACAGGTGCTGACCACAAGATCCAGTAAGGAGCTTCCTCAACCAAGTCACCTCGATAGTTGATTACTGGAGCTGCAGAGAGGGACCAGCTATGTTTTGAGCCACCCTAGAGGCACCTCAGCTCTGTTAGCCTCTCGGGGTGCAACGGGGAATTTCTTATGAGGGGGATATTCAGGCAAGAGAGCTGGCCTTGCAGGTAGGTTTCCACAGTATTGCTCTTCTTTTTCCTGGCTTAAGGAGACAGTGGGCCATTGCATGACTGTAAGACTGCAAATCCAGAGAGCCTCCCTATCTTGCTGACTATTAAGGGATGGGCACGACGTCAATATTTTTGTCTTAATGACATTTATTTAATCTGACTTCTGAGGATTATTGAGCAGTGGTACTGAGCTAGCTGGAGCTGCTCTGAAGCCCTGGGTGTCTATCCAGTTCAGCGCTCTCTCCCCCTCCCTCCCTCTTTCTCTTCTCTCTCTCTCCTGCTCTCCCCGCCCCCCTCCTCTCTCAGCATCTTCTCCCCTCTCCACATCACCCTCCTGTGTCCCTCCCTGGCTTTCAGGCTGGGTCATGCTTTTCTGTGGACCCTGCCTTTAGTTTGGGGACTCGGTATTTGCACTCATTCAGGAACAGGCCGGATGCTTTCATACCTTTTTATTTTTATGTCTGTGGGTGTGGTTGCCAGCAGGTGTTTGTCCGCTGTGTGTGTGCCTGCTGCCCACAGAAAACAGAAGAGGGCATCAGCTCCCCTATAACTGGAGCTACAAACGGTTGTGAGCTGCCGTGTGGAGGCTGGGAATCAAACCTGGGACCTCTGGAAGAGCAGACAACGATCTTAGCTGCTAAGCAACCTCTCCAGCCTCCCTAAGTTTAATAGTGTGCATTCATCATATAAAGGGAGGTTTCATTCATATTGTGATCATCCCTCTCTAGTGACTTCTTTCTTCTCTGTCACTGGTTCCTTCCTTTTATATCTCCTTACAGTTTTGTCCTTTAATAAAATCTAGATTACACATACCCCCAAAAGTGTGATATTTGTATGAACCTGTCTTAATACCATGACCCAACACCATTTTCTACCCAACAACATGATTTTTGTCTTTTAAAAAAATTTAAAGACTTTTTTTAATTTCCATTTTTATATGTATGTGTGTTTTTTCCTATATGAAGACATTTGCACCAGAGGAGTGCCTGGTATCCATAGAAGTCAAAAGAGGGCTTTGTATCCCCTCAGACTAGAATTATGAATGGCTGTGAGCTACCATGTGAGTGCTGAAAACCAAACCTGGGTCCTCTGCAAGAACAGAAAGTGTGCTTAACTACTGAAACATCTGCCCATCTCCGTGATTTTGTTCTTTGCACTGGATGAGGCTTAGTGGGACATAAGCCCTTTTATGTCATCCCCACATACTGTATGGTGGGCAGTATTCTCACTTTGTCAATGGCGAAGTCAAGAGACTGGCTGGGGCTCCCATGGACACAAGGGCAGAGTAGAAAATGAATCCAATTCTTCAATTCCCAAATGACAGCTTTGCCTCTCTCCGTGGTATTTCCCGAATGGTGAAACTGGGGCACGCAGACAAGGAAGGTGTCTGGGGTTGGAGGATCTGAATGTTTGTGGGGGTGTTGTGCAAGTCTAAGCTGCGGTACAAACACAGAGATGCAGCTAGTGTCACACAAGAACTTCTGCCACCTCTTACAGTCATGGTTTAGAATCACCTCTGGACATGTCTATGAGGATGTGATGAGAAGCCCCACCCTGCATGTGGATGGCACCATCCATGGGTTGTGATCATGGACAGCATTAAAAGGAGAAAGGTATATTAAGCACCAACATTCATTCTCTCTGCTACCTGACTACAAACAGTGTGGCCAGCTCCCGTACATGCTGCTGCCTGTATTCTCGGCCATGGTGGACCGCACCCACAAACTGTAAACCCAAAGGAACGCTTCCTTAAGATGTTTCTGTCAGACAAATAACGCACATCTAGCAGTGCAAACGATTGGTCACCCGCCTGTCCCTGTTGAGTGTGATGTGGGGTGAACGGCAATGTGCCCCTCCCAAGGAGTTCTAATGAACCCCCACAGCTCATCGCCTGTCTAAATCTCTGCAGATGGGCTGTCCCTTCTCAGCCAAGTATGTCACTGAAGGCCAAGGCTGAACACATTGGTTTGGGCTTAAAACCTCAAGTTCTATTGCTCTTGCATGAGAGAGTTTGGGTTCTTGACCTGGTTTATAAGGTCTTACAAAGAGAGGGACCTCACCCTTCGGACACCTCGATTCTACCCTCTGCGCTCAGACATTCCCTCCCACCCCTGGCCAACAGAATTAGCAGCAACAGAATCTCCTCTAGAAAACCTCCAACAAGGTAAGTCGGGGTCATAGCTTGACCTCCCACAGCCATCCCGAATCCTGAGGATATCATTACTAGTGTGACCAAGTGATCTCTACTGTGACCCCCCCCCATTAGATGGCTGGCTCTGTAGGCAAAGGTCAGCTCTGTGACACCCACCCCTTGGAGTAGGTATTAGGTGCAAGTTTGAATTCAGGTCTGTGGGTGACTTGGCATCTTGTCTATGCAGTCCTTGTCTGGCTCCCAAGGTCCAGTGGGTGCCAGGACTGTTTAGCTATTTTTCCTGAGCTGGCCTTTCTTGTCTTCACTGAGCACAGAGGGGAGGCTGTCCTCCCACATCACAGGTTAATGGCAAATCAATCAAGAGGTCTCCAGAGTGATCTAAGCCACTCCTTCCCATAATCCTCTTGACTTTATATCTATCATCAGAAGACCCCAGTGGCCCCTGGCTATTCTGGCATGGCTCATTTACCCAAAGTACTAACAAAGGGGTTACTGTGCCATACTGAACCACCAAGTTGACAGACAACACAGTGACCTGACAGATACCGGCAAATGTGGCCACACCCTGGGGACAGGTGAGCAAATGGACAGTTGAGAAGTGGCTTCCTTGCCAATTCCTGTGACCCAGCTGATGGGGATTACCCGAATCCTCTCCTCTGGATAAGTCTAGGGAGGTTCACGGGGACTCTAGCTAGACCTTTGGACTTTATCCAAAACTCAAGATAAAGTCCTGAAGATATTGGAAGCATACCACTGCAGGTTGATGCTTAGGGACAACGTGGTGTCAGCCTGGCTGCTCCCTTGAGGGAGGGAGACACTGCTGCACATCTGGAGGGGTTTGGGGCTGCCTTACCTCCACCTCATCCTCCAGATGCCTGCCCTTGTTCTATCTCTGCCTCCTCACTGGAGACAGCAGTACTCAGTGGCCCAGAGCAAAAGGAACCCTGGGCTGCCTTCAACTGCTCCAAAGACAGAACCCAACTGAGGCAGCAGGAGACTCTGATACCCAGGAGGTGTGGAAGCCCCCAGGAATGACTGACATGCCTTCCAGTCAAGTTATGTTTCTGCCTCCGTCATGACTAGCCTCAGACTCTTATTTCCGGACTTCTTTGGAGGGTGTCTGAAGCTCCCTCAAAGAATGTTGCCTGGGACAAAGGATATCATGAGGTCCCCACACTCCCGGAAAAGACACCAAACCCAAAGATACCTTCACAAGCAGCAAAGGGATTGGGGTGTGCACCCACCCTCATCGCCCTCAGAAGTATGGGCCTGTTTCTCACTCTTCCCACAGAACCAGCCAACTGTGGGTGACCAGACACTGAGGTGAAATGACAGCCTCTCAAATAGGAAGGCTTGGGTCTCTGGAAACTCCTGATAAAGCTTGTTTCAGTCACCAAGCAAGAGGTCTATGTGCTAGGATTCCCCGGGCCTCCACAGAGGTCACAGAGATCCATTCACCCTGAAACCTGAGCCACAGGAAACGCAGGTCCTTTTACAGGAGGCGGACCCTCTGGTCTTCCTCTGGGTCCCTCCATCAGGGTCATGGCTCCAGGGAGAAAACACACCACTAAGTAACAGCCTGCTCGTGCTTTCTTGACACATGATCAGTTTTTATTTAAAAACATGCTAAAAACATGGTGTTCATTTAAAGCGGGGCCTGGGATGAAGGAAATGCAGACAAGGCATTGCAAGCAGAAAGTGCATTCAAAAAAACCAATAAGCGTGCACTCCTGACTCTCTGGCCACCCAGGGGCAGCAAGGCAAGCGGAGGCACAAAGGCCTCACACCTCAGAATGCCCACTGAGGGAGGGGAGGGAAATGAGAGGACAGGAATGTGAGAATGCCAGACCAAGGAGCTGTGGGGCAAAGAACAGGCCCCAAGCATCTGGCACCCAGCTCCCTGTCCTGCGCCATGTCCCTGCTAGTTAGCACCTCCACCAGAGGGTGGGCAGGGGTCCAGAGAGGAGGGGACAACCAATTCCATCCACCTGAAGGGCCTGGAGGCTCGGCCATTTAATTCAGGCCAACACGTAGCAAGGGTGACAGCTGAGGTGCTGGTCCAGGCTGATGGAGAGACAGGATGACGCAGTTCCAGCTCAGGGTATAGAGGCGCAAAGAGACTTGCACCCTGACACCTGTCCGTCATATGAGAACAGTTTCCAGACCCTACCCTCTGAGCCCCACTGCCAGTCAGTTGGTAGTGGAGAAATGCCAGGGGCTAATGTCAGGCATTTTCTTGAGTTCACCTGCAAACCAAGAGGACTTTCTGAGTCAGGTCTGCAAATTGCTTATTTGGGACCTGGAGGAAATGGCTGTGTGTTAGGTAAGGGAGGCCACAGGTAAGTGAGGTCTCATGGCAGAACCTCAGTGAGCTCAGAGCCAAGAGTACTGGAGAAGAGCTGGGCCACACCCCTGGTCTTATTTGGAGTGGCCTTCTAGCATATAGGGGCCATTCCCCCCCAAGACAATCGAGGTTCTCAGGACATCCACCTCTGCCCCATGAAGACTCTGCAGATGACTGCACAGCCCCACACACAGCTAAAACAAAAGCGCGGTTTGGGACTTATGATGTGGCTCCGCTGAACAGGCAGCTGAGGTGGGGTTTGTGAGGGTGGGAAACTTCAGCCAAGGTTCCAGGAACCAGCACCACCCTGAGGGGGGAGGGAGGTCAAGTGCTCCCAGAGTACTGGGACTTTGATGCTGATGTTAATGGAATTTTAAACACCCATAGATGGTACAAACCAACCCACCCTACCCACCAACACTCACAACGCAGTGGGTGCCATGCCTGTTTAATGGGTCCCCCTGAACTCTGCATCTTGGAGGTTCCACAGTAAACCATTCCACCCCCTGGAACTGGCAACTTCTGAGACCAATTTGCTAAGAGCTCCCTGCTATCCTCTCTCGCCCCCAGAACTTGAATCCTGGACATATTGAAAGTTCCACACCCCAGGCCATGCACTGTCTATTATCCAAGGAGGTCCAAGGGGTTATAGGTTGGTTGGATGCTGTGGTTAGGTCTGGGAAGACCTGGCCTGATGGGAAATAGCGGTAAAGAGCCAAATGGCATGAGGAAAGCAGCTACCACATGAAGGCCCACGAATGAGGTGCTCTGGATCCCAGATGGGTACTCGGCCAGTCCCACAGGCCCTTGTCTTTATGGAAGGAGATGCTGGTATAAGTGCTGGCAAGATTGCTGCTACAGCTGGGGATACAGCCTGCCCCCATCTCCCATGCCTAGCACTGGGCATCTAATGAGGACCTTCTCCCCAGTACCGCTGGGGCAACGGGAGCCTGACTTCTCAGAGTTTCTGTATCTTGCCTCTTTGAGGTTACATGGGATATGGTGCCTGCTCCCCAGTATGGACAGCAATGGATCCTAAGGAGGAATGATCCTGAGACCTACATGGCCCTTTCCTTTTCCCTCAGCAGGGTAGTAAGCAACTGAGCGAGTCTGGTGGGATCGGCCATGGACGCCAACTCTGCCTCCCCTTCATGGGTAGTCCTGAGACTCTGTTTAAGTCTGGGCAGATGAACAGGTCTGCTTCCACTGTCCAGACCAGGGTGAGTAGAGCAGGGTCTGAACCAGAGGAAGTTGCAGCAGGAATGTGTGAGAGTGACCAGGGGGAGTGCAGGATGCTTGTGGGTCAGGAGGGAAGCCCACAGAGGACCAAGCAAGGAGGAGGAGGGATTGCCACAAAGTGTTCTGACTACCCCTCCCGCAACAAAGCATTTCGAGATCCCCTGACCTAATCAGGCCCTGCTGATGTGGCTCCCCGGTTCAGGCAGCACCCCAGAGCAGAATGCCCCATGCTTTGTATATCCAACCAGCCTCTTCTGGCCTCATCCATGGTCTCCAGGCCTGGCAGGGCCCCCCATCAGGGCTGCACCGTCTCCCTCGAGGCAAGTCCTGGGGGAAAGGCTGGCACTGCTCACCCTACAGCCCCATGAGTGTCGCACAGTGGTGTGTCCTTACCGAAAGTGAATGGAGACCCTCTCTCCCTACCGGCCCCACCCACGGGAAATGGAAACTCAAACCGTTATGGAAATCAACACAGTAAAAAGTTATAAATCAGAAAGCTAACCCTAAACTTATCTGAGAGATAATATTCCCGGATAATCATAATTAGAGTAAAATTAAAAAAAAAAAAAAGAGTTACACTATCATATAAAAACTCGGGCAGGACGTTCCAGGGGGCCTGACCTGGGGGTGCCACACTGCACCCTGGCAGGCTCTCTGGCTGGGCAGCCATGGACGGCAGTGGCCTCGGTGGGGCAGAAGATCCACCCCACATGGAAACAAGTGTCAATGTGAGGAAGGCCAGGGACAGAAACCCATCACTGAAGGGGTTTCCTCGTCGACACCCTGCCCACCCTGGCGTCTTTGGCAAGTATCCAGGCGCCCAAGCCCTGAGGTTTCTGCATGATGCCTCCTCCCTGGGCCTCTGCTCTCCATGAGGTCTAAGGCCAAGGATGTGGGCAGGGGAGGGCAGGCTGGCAGGTGGGGCAGGGTGGCCATCGGAGAGCAGGCAGGAGACACAGCTCGGGTCCTTTTCCCTGGCACACAGTGTCCGGGTGGAGCCAGGCACTGCCAAACCCTCAGGCGTCGTACTTTTTACCCGTCCGGTGGATGTGCTGGAACAGAGTCATGGCAAAGGCCATCCCCAGGATCTGGAAGGAAAGGAGAGGACTTTAAGGGTTTCATAAGCTTGGGACTGCCCTAGAGAACCTAATATAAAGTGTACATAACCTAGTGTGCTGGGAAATATGTCGGGGAAACAAAGAGAACACGGTCGCAGAAGCCACCCTGGAGACCCAGCCTGGACCTGCACATAGGTGGCTGTACCTCAGTCCCTTTGAGCCACGTGTGCAGAAGGCTAGAGGTCCCAAGTTACTCACACAACATTCCAGGGGCCTGGGGAGAAGGCAGAGTGATTCCAGGACCTGACCCTCCGTGGAGGTAAGAGGAGCTGAGGCAGGAGAGTGAAAAAGGAATCGGGGGTGGGGTTGGGGGGTGTACGAGCCATTGAAATTCATACCAACAAGCTCTGTTTGGCTCTAGAATACATGAAGTGATGTCTCTGGACATAAGTGTCTTGAACAACATCGAATCTCATGTATGCTCCTCAACCAGAATCCGGAAAGCAGGTAGAGACACAGAGGTGCAGGTAGAGGCTACCTGTGGCTTCCTCGCTCAAGGTGCCAGATGTTATTTGTAAAGCTGGTGACCCAGGGACAAAATGAACACTGAGCACCACCTTGCTCACTGCCTGTGACCTCACTCGGAGCTCTGCAGCCTGGAAGTGGCTCGGGCTCTCATCCCATCTAGATTTGGGGTGCCTGGGGTCTCCTCACCTGCATGATGAGGATGCACATCCCCACGGTACCCAGCACGTGCTTGTTGTCGTCAAACCACAGCTTCACTTTCTCATAGCAGCCCTGGGAAGTAAACCACAGAGTAAGGCTCCGGTACGATGCTGAATTCCAGCGGCCTGGCCCTACATTCATTTTGCCCTAGACCCTGCTCCTCCGTATTAGCTCCACTTGCAACAGGCAGTTGCTTTGCTTCAACCCCATCCAATCCCTTACCTTCTGAATCCCAAGTGTCAGCACATATGTGCACACACACACACACACACACACACACACACACACACACAGTACCTCTCTCCCTGTCCTACAATGAATTAATTCCCATCACTCCTCCTGCCAGGCACAGCCGGTACACGTGGGACCAATGAGCCCGAGGCACTGATATCTAGCCTCACCGTTCTCCACAAGGGGGTAGTGCTGTTGCGCCCACAACCCTGAGAATTCTCCATGCAGCACCGGTCGGGAACTGTGTTCTCCCCGAGCACTGGATACCAGTCTGTGTAGTCAGTGACTCCACAACACCGCATCTGTGGGAAGTGAGGCCAGATAGGTCAACCCCACCAAAGCAGCCACCCAAGATCACAGGGATGAGAGAAAGAACTTCTCCTTGTCCCTTCTTTGAGCTGCAGCCAGGCCCCCAGAGGTGGTGACTCCTCTTTCCTACACCAGCAGGGGAAGAGGGCAAGGCTGCTGTCCCTCTGGACGGAGCACCAGATTCGAGGTAGAAGAACCCAGCCCAGTACTTGCTCACCAACACCTTGACCTCCTTCCTTTGTGGTACGGACCCTCCCAAACTGATTGCCAGGGTCTATGTGAGGTGTGCATCAGGGAACAAAGACTTCTATTCCTGTCACTATCAGAGTGTGACTCCTAAGCCTAATGTGATCTGATGACTCCTGTCACTCACCACGTTAGGCCCACCCACTCCTGAGGCCCACATCACGTGTCTGGGGCGATCATCTCTTCACCCAAACCCCATACATAGCATTCCATGGTAGGTATCCTCTGACTCTTCGGGTTTAGGCAAATGCTGTGTGGGGTGGTTCTCCCAACAGCACAGGTGTCCTATGGCCTGCCCTGATCGAGCCGCACCTCAGCCTGGATGATGTTCCAGGCGTTCTTGAGCCCCACGTTGTTCTCGGTGTTGTACAGCAGCAGCCCCTCTTTCAGGTCCTGCTTGGCATTCTCGTTCACCTGGCAGAGGAGGGGCAACACCACGGGTTGGCTGAGACCAGGCCACGGGCACTCGGCCCTAACCCATACCAGGCCAGCTGGAAGTGCTGGAGCACTGTTTCTAGATGGGGAGGGGAAGTGACCAGAGTCGGACCCTCGGGCCTCCTGCATAGCGGTCTGCAGGATCCGTGAGCCAGAGCTCTCCCCCCCCCCCCCCCCGCCTGCTCTAGCCCCAGGGCTGTGCCGCCTTCCACCTTGCTCCCCTCGGCAAGGTTTGTTTACCTTGTCCATGTAGACGAAGAAGAGGATGAGCAGAATCAACTCTGCCAGCAGGATGATCAGCAGCACGATGAAGAACTAGAAAGACAAGTAAGTGCAAACGTGGGTCCAGGGCAGTGGCGGTGGCCAGCGGTGGGTGGTAACAGAGAATGGGGGGAGGCAAGGGACGGGCAGGGTGCCCAGGCTGGGTGGCATCGCCGACTCCTAAGCAAACCCAGGCTGACCGCATGTCAGAGAGAGCGCGGGACAGCCAGGGCTAGGAATGTAACATTACAGTTAGGGAAGCCCCAGGAAGCAATGAAGGGAACATGGGGTCCAACTTACGCTGAGGAGCAAACACTTGTTTTCCTTGATGGCCCCCAGGCAACCCAGGAAGCCTGTCACCATGACGATGGTGCCTATGGCGATGACAAGGTTGGCTGCAGACAGCGAGGGGAAACTGGGGGAGAAGGTGGCAAAGTTGCCTTGGGACACAGAGAGCCAGATGCCCACTCCCAGCAGTCCACAGCCACAGAGCTGGAGAGAGAAGAGACCAGTTAGACCAGCACTGCTCTTACATTCCTCTCTCAGACCACCCCCATGTGTGTCTCCCACCCCTGGAATACAAAATGATTATAAAAAGCCAGGTACTGTCACACTGTCACAGACCCAAAGCCTATGACACGTACCTTTGCCACTGCACGCCTCAGTCTCCCCTCCAGTAAATGGGATGAAGCATAAACCTTGCAAGGTCTCTCTGAAGACCAATTTCAATGAGACCAAGGGAAAACCGGAAATGTGAACTCAGGCTACTCCTCTGGGCAGAGAAGCCCGCCAGGGTCAGAAGGGAGGGTGGGGCGGGGTATGGACTGTTGATCTATGAGAGAAAACCCATGGCGCTGGCTCTCAAAGCCAAAACTTCGGTAGGTGCTTCTCACTACCCTGAACAGAAGGGTCCCGTACCCACTGATCTCTGAAGTCTGGAAAGAAAGTCCATGGATAAAGGGGGGGGGGCACTCATGGGCTGGCCAAGGGGCAGGATGGCGGAGTTCATGCTGCCTTCCTGTGTTGGTGAACCTCACTGGCATCTTGGTGGGCGCCACCCACAGAAACGAACCTCTGCATGTGTCTATGATCTATGCAGGTGTTTCCAGGAAGCCTGAGTGGGGCGGGGAGACCCGGTCCGAAGAGGGGCAGCACCGTGCCCGTCTCGGATTAATACACAGAAAAGGGATCGGAGAGCCAGCATTCCTCTGTCCCCTCAGGTAGGACGTAAACAGCTGCCTCCAAGCTCCCGCTGCCATGCCTTCCCCCAGCCCAATGTGAGCCACAAGACACCAAAAACCAAATCAAACCAACACTCGGAAATGGCTTTTGTTGGGTATTTTATCAAAGCAGTAAGAGTTAACATACCTCACCACCCATAGAACAAATGGGCCTGTAAGCTGACCCGCTTCCCAGCATGACTATGACTAAAGCCCGCAGCTCTGCCTGGGAGAGCACCCCTCCCACTGCTGCAAACCTCCTGGCCCGCACCGTTCCATGGCTCTGTTCAGCTGACACTCTCTGCCCACCCCACTCCCACCCCACTCCACGGAAGTGTGCCGAGTGTGTAGAGCCAGTCCATCGGTCAGCCAGTGTGTATGAGTACCTACAACACAGAGATCTGTGCCCGAAAAGCTACAGTCACATTAGAGACCTGCCTTCCAGGGGTCTCTGTTCTAGCTGAACAGGAGCCATAAAAGGGAAGCATCTACCAGTATACAGTGGCGCCAAATAACGGCTGCAAGTGTTTAGAAGAGGCAATCACTATCCCGGTGAGAGACAGCAGCTGGAGGGAGCAATCACCAAAGGATAGGTGGCCGTGAGACGGGCCTGAGGTAGAAGACAAAGATTTTCCACACAGAGTGAAGGGGGGAGGGTAGACTTGAGAGTCACCGGTGTTGGCCTTCCACTCAGCTTTGCCTGCCCTGGCTTTGTGATCTAAACACTCCAGGGGTGCGGAGCGCTTTCTGTGGTCCTGGCTGTCAATGTGACCACATCAAAAATTACCTAAATCTCAAGAGGCTGGGTACGGCTGTGGGGCATTTTTCTTTGCTGAATTATCTGAGGTGGAAAGGCTTTCCCTGAATCCAGATCTTTGGAGGTGGGAAGATGAACCTTAAATCTGGGCCATGTCTTCTGGCGGCAGCCTAGACACCTATACAAGGACAACGAAGAAGGAGGCGCTTGCTCTTTGTCTGCTTGCCCTCACTATGACTGGCCGGTCCACGCCTTCGCTGATATTACAGCCTGTTTCTTCTGGATTCTGGTATCTACTAAAGAGCAGTCAGCCTCATGGAGGAGATGGGCATTGTTGAAAAGGCTGGACCAGAGTCTGTAAATGACCCTAGTAAATCCCACTTTGGCAATGGTGGTGCATGCCTTTAATCACAGCACTTGTAAGGCAGAAGAGGGCAGAGCTTGGTGAGATCGAGACCAGCCTGGTCCACAGAGTGAGGTCCAGGACAGCCAGAGCTGTGCCCAGTGAGAACAGCAGATACATCCACAGACAAGAAATTCTACCCTCAGACACTTGGGGTGAGGGGAAGGGGTATGAGCTTCCAGGAGCTGCATTTCCTTCGCTCATACTGCCTCACTATACAGACTCAAACCAGGCACATGCTTACCAAATGCCAGGGCCAGGAGGAAGTAGTGAACAGCCCTGGCAAACGCCCTGCCTAGATGGGAAGGAGAGCCTTATGATCACACATATACATGACCAACGCAAGCACAGCAATCACAAATCAATGAGACAACAGAGGGTGTCCATTATAAAGAGGCACGATGTTTCTGAAAAGGATACATCGAGTGAAGAGGCCTCGAGTCAGGACCTTGCCTGTCCGCCAAGGAGGGACAAACCTTTATGTGGCTGCCACAGAATGACCGCAGTGGCATGCGGTAGATAGCAGATAAAAGTGGGAACGCAGCCAGGGGACAGACAGAGCAGGACCTTGAAGGTAGGAGGCCGTGGGTGTTCTGCCCCAGGGCTGAGTTTGACAAGAGCTAACAGATGCTTCTGACAGGCATCATGGCTGCTAATCCCAAAAGAGGCCACTGAGGGCAAAAGGAAGCCAGCACACGCAGGGACTCCTGCAAGGACTCGGGGAGAGCTGCACACACATCAGATGAATATGCAGGAGCAATGAGACGTGGGCCCATGGTAGGCAGGCGGTGTTGAAAGTGAGCTGGGTTTGAGGACTGAAGAGAATTCTGATAAATGAGAAAACAGAATGGCCTAGACTACACACACACACACACACACACACACACACACACACACAAACAATTTCTACGCCACAGATAATTCTAGGAGCTGTAGGGGACCAGACGTAGGTCACATAATGGCTTCTCCACCAGAGCAGCCTCAAGTGAAACCATGTGGAGGTTCCTAGGACTTTGGTCCTTACAGGCCCTGAGCCACTGTATCACCTCAAAGCCTTGTAAGGAATGGACGCTCGCCAGTGCCCTCTGTGACCACTAGGTGGCGCTCCAGTCTGGTTCAAAAGCTTGTTGGGTTGGCTTGTGATGCCCTAAACTTGCATCCAGCCTGGCACCCAGACTTTCTTCAATCCCGTCAGTTTCTGAGCTGCCGTCTCAATTTTTCTTTCATTAATCATACCCTGGAAAATTCATGATTTTGAACCAAAGATTTATAGCTCTATAAATCGGATCCTGAAATGAGTAACGGAATGCCCTCCAGGGCAGGTACTCCTTTGGGATGCAGGAGCCTGGCCTGGGGACTCCTGGGGCTCTAAGATGCCCCCAGCATCCTGCTGCTGCAGGCCTCTAGGGTGCCTATGTTAAGGCAGAGCCTTCTCTATCCTGCTCATCAGGAGCAGGTCTGTTGGGTTCCCTCTATTCTGGGGGAGCTCCAGTGGTATCTAGGAGTGTGTCCATGGGAAACCTCAGCAGTTCAGAGCCCCCCAGGGCCATGTTTCTCTCAAGTGGTTCTCTGACTTCACACCCCATGAGCCTGGACCCCCAAACTCATGCCTCATCTTACTTCCCACCTGAGGTCCAGGCAGTCCCAGCATAGGGGAACCTGGGCCTGACTCCTGGACAGCCTCCTTCCAAAGCCCCCACATATCCATTCCCATCCCCACCAGGTCCCTTTCCTCGAGTGGGTCTGTGTACCCTGAATATTCTGTAGCTCTTCGAGGCCAGATCCTCTTTAAACTGTTGCTTGAATCCAGGACCTCTGCTCTGTTGGCTTCTAGCCCTGATCTAGCAGAGCTTCAGGAATTCTGCCTATGCCCCATCCCTCAAGCCCCCTCCCTCAAGCCCCCTCCCCGCCGCTGCCACCCTTCCCCCCCCCCAGACCAGTGGACCTCAGGTAAGAGAGTTCTGCTTACTGGGGTCACCTGGAGTCACAACTGAAACGGGACAGCAGAGGGGCAATGCTTTGGGCATGTAGAGAGCACAGAGGCCAGGGACACAGTTAAACAAGCCACAATGCTCAACGTAAGCTCCCACAAGGCACTATTTAGCCCAATACCAAAGAGGCTGAAAACCCTGTCTTGAGCCCCCTCCCCAAGCCAGGTGACAGTTAATTCCTTGAGAACACTGCCACTAGGGAGAGCACTCCCCTCTCCCGCATGACCCTGAGAAAGATGGCACAGACATTCTGGGTGGCTTCAAGCTAGATCAGAAGCTGGCCATAGCTCACATCTAGTAGATGTCTGTGGGCAAAAGAGAGGAGGTAACCACAGACACAGGTTTACTATGGGGTTGGGGAACAAAGCCTGTCCCAAGCAACAGGGGACATGAAGACAGGACACCAGATCTAAAGTCAGAGAACCAGGGCCAGGCTGAGGCAGGAGGGGGGCAGGGAGCCACCCCTGGTGGGCACCATTCAGGAAGCATAAGGCCTTGGTGGCCCAGCCAAAGCCGGGTGCCAGAGAGCTTAGTAAGTGGCATTCGAGAAAATTCCCTTCTAAAACCAGAGGGTTGTCTCAGCTGGAATGACCGAGCGGCCATAGAACCCGAGACTGAAGAATCTCGGGCGAGGCAAAGTGACTCAGGAGTATTGGGATCCAGCCACTGTAAGCACCAACCAAGGGGGCCTCTTCAGCTCCTTCTGTGGTCCATGCCTGGCTGGAACCTGTCTCTAAGCAAGAGCAAGGTAAAGAGGTTCCTAAGTTCCAAGCTTCCTCTGTAGCTCACTCATTTCAGGGCTGCAGAGAAACCGACAATCAGAAGCTGATAAGACAAACCCCTAACCGGATTCTGCACCCAGCCCATCAAGGCTGAGACTTAGGGAAGTTCTGTTCCGGAAACATCTTCATGGTCGGGAATGGTACCCCAGCCTTGTCCATGCATTGCCGCTATCTGAACCTTACCCTGGCCCTGCAAAATGAAAGGTGCAGGTTCCACAGAGGAGATGAGCCCATCTGCCTGTCTCGGGCTTCCTCATCTCCTAGGAACTCACCCAGCACATGTCTAGCAGGTAAACTGAGGCCCCAGAAGTAATGTGGACACACCAAGCTAGTCCTGAAACCATATTCCCCACACTGTAGCCACAGACTAACTGGCCCTGTCTCATCTTCAGATATGTTCATGCTGATTGATCAGGTTAACACACATTTCTGCCTCCAGGTAGGACATCCCGTTTCTCCTTGGCCTGGGGAGTCTATTCCCATCTAATCAGACTCCATTTCACCTCCACCATCTAACCTTTCACAAGGGAAAATGTGGGCCCTCCCAGGGTAGACTGATCTAGGGCATGTCTCTGTCTCTCTGTCTCTCTCTCTCTGTCTGTCTCTCTCTCTCTCTCTCTCTCACACACACACACACACACACACACACACACACACACACCTCCTTTTGAGGACCAGATTCATGGTCTCCCATTGTCCAAAAAAAAAAAAAAGCTCCTTATATACCCTGTCCTCTCCACTCCCTGAAGCTCCAGTGCCCCCTCAGCGACTCCTGATGTGGTTGAGGTGTGCTTGCCTGCCGCAGCCTAGCACAGCCCTGCACATCACTGGCCTTTTCCGTCCCGCTACTCCTTACACTGAAGAGAGCTGCCCCAGATGGGCTCTGGGCGTTGATTCCAGCACTGGCCCTACACCATCCCCAGGCCTTCTCAACATCTCTCGGCCAGCAGGAGACATTAGAACACAAGGGCTCCGTTTTCCCAGAGCCCAGGACATAATGGCATTTAATAAATCAGCAGATACGGCAGATAAGAGAGACAACCGTAATGATTTTAATTGCACCACCTGACCACTGGCTCCTTTAAGAGCCTGCCTGGCCCCCAAAGATGCCAACCTGCTCAGAACTTTGCGGGGGAGCACGGAGGAACCGTCGGGGTGGGAGAGCAGCCACTACTTTGTATTGCAAGCGGCCCTCTTCCCTCCCTCCAAGGGCTCTGCAGTTCATTCATTCTCATAGCCATAAAGGGAGACAGACGGGCTGCTGAGGAGGGGAGCCGTGGAGCACGTTTCCAATGCTATACCCAGGGAAAAGAAAGGACAAAGTCAGAGACTTCTGCCAAAGTCACCCAGCCAGCAGGAGGATGGTGGCTGTAGAGATTTGCTAGGGCCGGAGGGGAGGAGAGGCGCCATGAACATCCCCCCCCACCCCCATCTAAGCGTTTGCCTGCAGTATGCATTCTAGTCCCTTCCATCTAACTCCAGGGAAGGAGTCTATTAACTTAGATCCTGCTTCCCTGTGGCTAACACACATCAGTCCTCATTTCCGAGAAGCTCACCAGGAACGAGTGTGACAGGCCTTTAAATATTTGAACATGTGTACTTAGCGACGCTCTCTCCCAAGTCTCCTCCTGGCCTAGGAAAGGGCTTTTACATCCTTCACCTCTGAGTCACCCTCTGCTGCTCATCTGTCTCACACTGAAAGTCACTCCAACTGGAGGGAACCAGCAGAGACAGATACCTCTCCCACCAACACCCCCCCCCCCAACACTCGGAGCTCAGCACTTCTCAGAGCCCAGTGTGAGCGCCATTGGTTTGACTGGTGGCCTTGCCAGACAGACCTCCTGTTGAGTGTGTGCAGAATTTCAAACCGAATAGAACTGTTTCTTGGTCATTCTTCACTGGATGCTGCTTTCCTCACAAGCCTCCAATTCCCTCACAGCTCCATTTCACATTCCCCAGCTTATGGATGACAGAGCGATCACACCCACATTTCTAAGCCTAATTTCCCTCCAAATAAACATTGCACAAAGCACCTGCGACCTACAACCCAGTTACATCTTGATGAATCCAGCCTGGGCTGGTTCTCTACAAAGTTAAGAATATTGTGCTTGGTGTGTGTGTGTGTGTGTGTGTGTGTGTGTCTTCACACACCTTGTCACCTCTTCCCTGATTTCCCCACAACCCCCTCCCCCCAAGCACAGAGTGAGCGCTGCCACGTTTCAGTGTCGCCGTGGGGGTGGGGCAAAACCATGTCAAGGACAATCCTGCAAGGCCCGAGCACGTCATCTGTCACTCTTCTGTGCATTAAGGGTCTAGGTGGAGACAAAACCCAGTCGCTCCCTCCCACCAGTGGCACTAAAGGCTTGCTGTCCTCTCGTCCCTCGGAGGATCATGGCTGCCTGTGTTGGAGTATGACTCATCTGATGGGACTTTGGGGTCTGGCTCTCTGCTTGCTCTTTCCATGGGGTTGGGATGACTCGAGGGTGACCCAGTGTGAACAGGAGAATCTCGATCTGTCCTGGGCTTCAAAGCCCACAAAAGGGTGCATCAAGATGTTGGTCCTACACAGCAAGGGACAAGGACGACTTGCCACCTACCCTGTGCTGTCCCAATGCAGCCCTTAAACTTAGGCTCGAGAAAAGGCCACCTGCATGGGGTGGCTGCTCTGCAGCACAGTCTTCCCAGGCCCATCAGCTTTCTCAGAAGCTAGTGTCTCCCCACCTGTTGAAATGGCCTTTAGTGTTTTGTGTGGCCAGACACTAAGTGGGGGGGTGCCACACCTGCCCCTCCCCCAAAGGTTCTTGTGCCCTGAAACCACAAAGCTTGAGGAACGCACCCCGCCCCCCAAGACCACAAGATGACATGTGGCTGGGATGCCAGAGGGCCCCAGGTGACACAGAGCACCTGCCAGCCTCGTATAGGAAGAGTGATCACTCAACAGTCCATAAACATTGATTGCTCTGCCGCCCTTCCCCCGGGAGCGCACTCTGGAAGAAGTGCGCTCTCGTCCCAATCAGGAGACTTCTGGGCCAAGAGCTCTTCCTAGCCTGGTAGTCACCAGCCACAAATGAGATGGGACTCGGGCTGACTCCATGTTCCCGGACTTTCACCAATCCAACCAGTTTCAGCTGGTTCTTGGCAGCAGGGATCAGGGTCTGGGTCCCCAGACTGAAAGCTTCAGTATTAGTCCCTAGACAAACAGGCACATAACTGCTCCTTGGACTCTCCCTGCAGTTTTGAATACACAGGAGATCACAGGCTAACACAGATGGGGCAGGTCCAGGAAAAAGTCCCAAGGGGAATGCTGACAATCCAGTCATGACCTCCAGGTCTCTGCCTCCTGAACCAGTGCACTGGATTAGAATGGTCCTTTGGTAGAAGGGGAGGGAAACTTCGTGACCTCTGAATATGCCAACTCCCCATGTTCAGCAGGAAACAACATGGTGCCTCAGGACACCCCAAATCCAGTAACCTGCCTGGCCATGGACCTGGTGCTAGGCTAGAGCTTCATGCTGAGGTAGGCTCAGGGGACAGCGGCTCTCACCAGCACCCATCTGTACCCTGGGGCCACAGATACCCACACCTTTACAACAGGGAAGATCTGAGGATATAGCCTGGAGCTACCCAAGGTCGCCTTGAAGTGGGTGGCCCTGAGGACTCCAGACCTTGCCAGAGCTTCTGAGGCCTAGGGAGAACACATTGAGATAGCAACATCTTTGCTGTTCCCATGTTTGTTCCGTGGTATGCAATGGGGGCAAAAGGCACTCGTGACAACATCAGTGCCCGGAGCCATTGCTGAGTATGTCAGGGAGGGCGGTGTAAGAATTACATGGTAGCTGGTGGTCACACATTTCACCTTGGGAGGAAGCAGGGCCACTGGCAGACAAACCTCAGGACCAGAGATCAAGGGGTGGTAAGGTAGTAAGTCCTGGCAGGCCACTTAAGCCTTTCGATATTTCTCTACTCACAGAGCAAGAAGCACTTCCCAGAGCGTTGGACATTGCAGGGATGAGCAGACTGGCACCTTCTGTGTGCCTGGAGCTCCTTAGAATATAAATACTGCACAAGGTACTGGGCTATTCAAACTTTTTGAAAGTGTGGGAGTTGGGGACAGGACAAGGGACTGTGAATTCATATCACGCACTATGGCAGAGCTCAGTTTATCTGTGGTTCATCCACCTCCCGCCCCCACAAGGCCAGGGCCTGCTCTCCTGCAAAGTTTGCCCCACCTCCAGACATGGGAAAAAGCCACATGGTGACAGTACTTCGCCACTTCGTCCCACTACCTCTGTCACAGGGGAGACCATTTCATAAAGACAAGAGTGTGGATCTTTGGCCACCCAAGTCAAGGGAGTGACATTGTGACTACACAAAGAGAAACCAGCAAACCAGTGGCTGGTGTTCACCCTCGGCTCTGTCCCTCAACCGAGACCGCGTGCAGTCTGCTTTAGTCCTTTAGCCTGTGATCTGTCTTCTTGAGGGATCAGAGGCCCGCAGTCTGCCTGAACTGCCAACCAGAGCTGCACCCGCCCACACCAGGAGGATGGCATTTCTGACATGCTTTGGGGGAACATGGCCAGTTAGGCTTGGGTCTCTGCCAGAGATGGTCTCCGCACCAACGTAAGTGCTCACCCGAGATCCCTCTCAACTAGTGCCAAGAGCCCAACCCACTGTGGGTCACCCTCTGCCCTCCAAGATGCACATGGGCACCCTTGCTGCAAGCTGATAGTCCCCAGAGCCACTTTCCCACTCCATCTCTGCCACATCCTTGCACAGACCATGGTCAAGCACCCAGGAGGCTACTGAGCATCAACCCCATCTGAGCATCTTGTCTCTGCTGCCCCACCCACTCTTCCCAACTCAGAGGCATGGATGATGGACCAAGGGCACAGAGAAGCCAAATCGCAAAGCAACCTACATGGCCAGCTATCGAACACCACACCTTACACTCAGCTTTCCACTGGCTTCTCAAAGGAGTAAGGAGTGTCCCTTGTACACGGACCTGTTTTAGGAAGGAAGGCTAGCCATGGTGCCTTGTATTAGCAAGCCCTGTGGCCTGAAGGTACACTCTCCTAGTCCCACGTGGGACAACTCAGCCAAGAAGCCAAACCCTGCCTAGGACAAAGTAGTGCTACAGGTGTGGCTCAGTGCAAGAAAGAAGAGCTGATGTTGGGGACACGGCGGTGACAGAAGGATGGAGTGACAACACCCACAATGAAGCCAGTGCTGATCAAATCTTCACGCCCAGTTAGGAGCTGGATCCTAGCCCTTTCCACAGGAGCCACCGGAAGTAGCCACTAATATCGCCACAACTCTGTAAGTCACGAGAGTAAGAATCTGAGTACCCTGTTTCTACTTGCACATGAGTTGGTGGGAGGCTGGGTTGCCAATGCAACCAGTCATTTTCCCAATCTTATCACTGTACCCAAGTGTGTCTCTGATAGACCTAAGAATCCCAAACCTTATTTTATTCCGATGTTTCAACAACTTCTCACTCAGTATGAGTTGGTAGAAGTGGGAATGGTGTGTTAGGCAGCATGGAGAACCAGGACACAGACCAGGGTGGGAAACACTGGCAGGGTGCCGTGGCAGGACTCCCAGACCAGGAGCTGTGACCCAGGCAGTTTTAGGAGCAATGGAGGGGCTAAGGAAGGTGGAGGTGGGGACACTTGTCAGGGCCCCAGTCTGGGAAGACCATGGACAAGATGGACACACATTGGGTGGAGGTGGTGTGTAATTCATCCCAGATGATCCTACCCTTTGCTGATTGTGTGTCATAGTCCTAACTGTCCTGTGAGACAAGCAGAAAGGAATAAAACACACCAGTGTACAGTTCTTTTTCACCCTCCTCTGTCTCGGAACAGAAACCAACAGCGAGTGCCCTGGGCCATTTGTTTTGCAGAGAGCACTTTCATACACCCTATCTTGACAGGTGCAGAGCTGCTATCCCCTTTTATAGATGAGGACAGTGGAGCTCATTGGCACCCAGCCTTTATCTACATGGTGACCACGGGTGATGGATGGGGTGAACAGGGACACTGTGATTACCCACAAGGACATAGAGTTTCAGTGAGAGGCAAACGAGCAACTTCCAGAAAGGAGCAATAAGGAAAGCCTGCTAGTTACCCACCCACCAGTGCCCTTGGCTAGCCAGGTCCCCCACAGGTATATGAACCAAGCCCAACCCTGAGAGCCTCCAAGCCAACTAGTCCTGGGGGCGAGACTATAACGCATAGGATACCACTGGCCAGAGACTAGTAGTGCGGGTCAGGAAGGCTAGAGGCTGTGTTCAAATTCACATTTACCAGCTGGGGGGCTTCTCTGACTACGCACATCTTAAATGGGAATTAACGTTTACGTGCCACCCAGAGCTGTCATCGGATTTAAATTAGATTCATGAAAATAAACTTCCTAGCACGGCGCCTTGTATACGGCTATAAAGGAGAGCCATTACTAGTATTTATGGCCTGCAGTCAGCATCCACCCAGGTGATGGAGGCAGGCAGAACAGCCGAGGCCAGGAACGAGGGGCTGGAAGGCAGAGCAGTCCTGTCTGCTGGTCCTGTGTTGCTCTGCTCTAGTGCCGGTTGGCCTGACAGTTTCCCAGAACTGGCCTCCCAGAGCTGCCTTGTCACCCCAGGTGGACCATGAAGTATGCATCACTGAGATGTGCTTTCCTATGGCCGTCCTCGGGGTCCCCAGCCACCCATCTACAGGAGGCCGCTTGCTTTCCCGATTTGCAGTGTGCTTTCTTTTGGCAAGGAGCTGCTGCCGTCTGTGCTCTGGACCGTAAAACAAGTTTTCATCAATAAATTAAGATAAGCGGAAAGCCTGCTCAAGAGGAGGCGGGCTAGGGCGGGCGGGCAGGCGGGCTCCAAGTCATTCTGTGACCCAGAAGGGGCTGAAGTGAATCCCAAAGCCAGACTCCGGTTTTCCACTTGAAGTTTTTCCCTCTTCCTGGATCTCACATGCCCTAACTTAACCAGGCTTCTCAGAGAAGGGGAGCCCGGGGAGCTATCATGTGTACCTCTGGCTTGTTCCACCCTCACAAGGACAGGTAAAGGCCGGTGGAGGGAAGATGCGGAGTCCCTGTGCTCAACAACCTAAGCCACCCAGACTCTTGCCAAGTTACTGGCACAATAAATGCTCCCAAGATAAAAATGTTCCCAGAGTCTGGCTTCCACACTGTGAGCCTGGGATCCCTACACAACGCCCCCATGTCTCTGCCTCCAGTCTTGCCGGCTCCCTGTCCCCTCCACTGCAGTGGTTCTCACGATGGGACCACTCACGGGGCCTCTTCAGCCCAGGTGAGGGCTGACCTTTGACCCTGCTGTGCTCTGCCTACGGATGAGTGCGCAGGGTGGGAGTCCCTGTCTGCTCCACCCCCAGCACTGAGAGGCTCCTTCTGACAGCAGATAAACTTAGTGTGGGTGTGCAGGTGAGGAAGAGAGGGAGGGAGGGAGGGAGGGAGGGAGGGAGGGAACAGCACAGCCAGACAAGCTTGCTGCTCAGCAGTGGGCACCTCCTCATCCGATACCCTGCTACACAAGCTCTTTCAGCCCCTGATGCCCCAACTGAGTTACAGCATATGGCAGGAGAAGGGCCATCTGCCTGTCCACCACCACACAGGGAGAGGTGCGTGCCTCTCATATGCTTACGGTTTAAAAGGCAGGTGGACCTGGGGCTAATGCCAGGGAAGTGCTGAGCTCTGACTGGACACTAGTCATCAGCTGTGTGACCCGGGGGTGATCGAAGGGACTCATACGAGCAATGCCCAAATCCACTGCCAGCCCAAGATTCTGTGTCTTTCCTTCTGTCAGCTACATGGGACAAGAGAAAAGATGCCGTCAGCCCGGCCTGTAGCTTGAGTGAGCAGATTGAGGCACTAGGGCTAGGTGACCCGGTGACATGGCCATGAGCTTCTTGTACAAGAATGGCTCCACTGTCCTCAGGGAAGGGACTAGTAAGGAAAGGATGACTGCAGACTGAGCCAGGCCGAGCCTGCAACGGCAGTTATCCCAATGCCCCGGAGAACTGACATCAAGACAAAGATCCCCTGGCTGAGATGACAGAGGTCTAGAGGGATGCCGAGTTCCGGCCTCATGGTCAAGACTGGAGGCCGATTACTGCCCTGCCTCGGGCACCAGCCACGGGAGCACATATACACTGGCAATGCTCCAAGCCACAGTGACATTAAATCAAGACAGCTAATTATACCCCGACCTGGATATTAATCACATCGATTACTTCTGAGGCCAGGGCAGCGCCCAGTGACGTGGGATCCTGGATCAAGTACAGGCAGAGGCAGGGGCCTGGTCGTAAAAGTGGATTCCAACAGCCTCATTTTCACCTGCCCCAAGTGTGGATGCTCACTTCTACCAAGGCCTGGGATGGGGGACGAGGTCCCATTAGAAAGTGTGGGAGTGGGGGTGGGGTGGCCTAACTGAGCTGGCAGGAGGAGCCGAGGGCAAAGTTCAAGGAACTGAACTGAAACGTATTGACACTAGTGAAAAGAAACAATTACCTCGCATTTTCATATGAGATCCAAGGAATACATTTGCTCTGGGGGTTTTGCTTATTCAACAAAAAGAGAGCGTGCGTGCGTGCGTGAGTATGTGTGTGTGTGTGTGTGTGTGTGTGTGTGTGTGCGCGCGCGCGCGCGCAGTCGGGAGAGGGGAGGCCAGGGCGGAATGCAGACGCTTGCACTTTGGGTTTCCCTGAAGCTCTCCACAGGGTGTTTGTGGAGATCCAGGCAGATGCAGAAGTCAGAGGAAGCTAACATTGGGAGTGGAGGGATCCACGGCGCTGTCTGCAGGGTACCCACAAACTAACGGGAAGATACCTTCAAATGAACAGGGAGACATACCGATCCCATCCACGTGGTGGCTTCGCATCTCTGGAAGTAGACACTGCTTTTTTAAAACGAGCTTTTTTTCTTTTTTCTTGGAGATAGAACCGTCAAGGTTCCTGGCACCAGCTGCTCTGGGGAGCTAGAGCCTGGCTTCACTCCAAGGAAGAAAAGCCAAAGGCTGAGGCGACTATAGTCTGTCCTCTCTGCACAGAACAGGCCATCGAGACCCAGAAAGCTGCGGCAACATGGAAGGTCAGAGCAAGCAGGGCCACTTCTCTGGTGAGGGTCCAGTCGTGTAAGGCACTGTCCTGTGGTCCTGTGGGCACTGGAAACCAGGACTTTGCCACCTGCAGCAGGTGTGTGTCCTCTAGGCTTCTCAGGAGGACGGCAAGCCAGTTTCACCAGAAGGCTGTCATACTGCCTGGGAATCAGAAGGCCCAGACTTCTTGCTTGCAAATGGCCGTCACTGTACCACAAGCACCCTGTTTATGGTCTTCTGAATCAGGCACGGCCACTCTCGCTTCCAAAATCATGCTTTCCATCAGACGTGATGGGTTGCACATGCCAGAATGCCCTGGGGACCCGAGGTAGAAGGATGGCCACAAGTTTGAGGGCAGCCTGGGCTATACACACACACACACACACACACACACACACACACACACGTGTATATTGTCTTATAAAAGTCAAAACAAACAGAAACGTGCTTTTCCCCCACTCTATCTTTGATATGTGTTGCTCCATCTGCTGTATTTCAGAAAGCCTGGGCCTGGGGCCAGGGGTGAATAAATGTTCAACTAGGGACTCAACACCTGGGCGCTGAACTCTAGCTACACCCTGAACTGACGAAACTCCGGAGCTGAGAGGTTCAAGAGTCTTCAACTCTAAGGTGGGGTCAGAATGCTCTCCTTCCAAAATGCACATGGTACTTCCGCAGAAGGCGACCGTGAAGGCCACAAGTGCACACCTACTGCTCTTAAACAGGAGCGCGAAACAGACACTCAATGTTCTTGACTGTCACTCTCCAAAATCCTCAGGTCGCATCCCCAGAAATCTCCTTATCCTCTTGCTCTGCCTGGCTTCCAGTCTTCTCCTTCTCTGCTGAACCCGAGATGTCCCAGTCAGTCACTCAGCTTCCTCATGGTCCCGAT
This sequence comes from Micromys minutus, assembly GCF_963924665.1. Classification (NCBI taxonomy): domain Eukaryota; kingdom Metazoa; phylum Chordata; class Mammalia; order Rodentia; family Muridae; genus Micromys; species Micromys minutus. Next base: position 18,963,726 of record NC_137972.1, on the reverse strand, counting down.
GTTCTGCTTTGGGAATGCCACGCCCCATTTCAGAACCCCGGAGACTCCTGCAGCTTATGAGGTGTGGCCTGAGCCCCTTAGCGTCGGATCTGTTTACAACCACAACCAGCAGTTAACTATTCGGTTTGAGCCTCCCTCACAGTCCTCTGTGAAGGCAGACATTTTCTGACTCAGTTTCCTTGATTCCCCACCCACCACCAGCCTGCTCAGCAGGATGTGACCTCTACTGCCTGCCCATGTGCTGAAGACAATCTGAGCTTTCCTCTCAGCACCCACAGGTTTGTGTGTTTGCCACAGTATTTGTCCAAGCCAGCCACGCAGGCGGCCCGTGTTCTTGCTCATCCTGAACCTCCAGCAAGAGCCACCTTGCCCTGCGTCAGCTGCAGGAGCTATTTTTCAGGTTGAGCCATGTTTGCACAAGAAGAAAACTTCTAGAGCTTGGGGCTCTGCGTGGTACAACTTGTGCCCAGCTTTGGTACCGTCAAGGGCCCTGAGGATCTAGCAGGCCCCTCTACATAGGCGTCCTGTCCCTCATTCATAAATCACCTTGCTTTCTTCCCAGCCACTGGTTAAGCATGCACTATGATGGGAAGTGTGCCCTGAAGCAGTGCCTTGGCCTCACAGAATCTCAGTTCGGCCTGGTGACCTCCAGGTAGAAGCCGGGCAGCGTGTCTCCCTGCAGCAGACTCCCAGCACATCCTGGCTTCCTTGTTTCTCACAGGCAGCTTACACCTGACCAGGATCACAGCACTGATTCACAGCTGGAGTCACAGTGACTGCTCCCTGTATCCCACAAGGGCAGCAGCGAGACCTGTGGGCACTGACCCTAACACCCACCTCCAGCTGCCATGGCTCTGATGACAGTGCCCACAAAATGCAAGTGTGGGGGACAAGTGTGGTACCCACAGGAGCACTGCTGGAGGCACTCGGGACCTGTAACAGGTGGGGAATCAAGCATGAAGCCAACCATAAAGGGGTATGCCCTCGAAAGCAACAGTGGGACCCCAGGTCTTTCTCTCTCTGCTTCCTGGCTTGTGGACAGTTTGTCCCAGCACACGCTGCCTGTCACTACCACTGGTGCCCTCGCCAGAAGCCTGAGGCTAAGTCCTGGTTTTAGACTTGAACCTCTTAAACCCCTTAAACCTTTCTCTGTATGAGGTGGTTACCCCACGTATTCTGTTGTAGCAACACAAAAGCTGACTCACACCACCCATTCGCCCTCTCCACCTCCACCACAGCCACTGCCCCTACTTTGAACCCCATGATCACTTCCTGTCTTCCCAGCTGCCACCCTGGGCCCTCTGGAGCCCGTTCCCAGGAGTGGCCAGGTGGTCCTGGCTTGAATTTCTGCAGCGGTTCTTCCCACGGCCTGCACAGCCTGGATTCTGCCTTCCTCGTCTCCCCATCTTTGTTCTTCTTGATGGTCCATTAGGTCTGACGCGCAGCACATTCTTTTGCATTTTGGTGTTTCTCTAGTCCAGAATATTCCTCCTTGGGCGGCCACATGGCTGGCTCACTCCTGCTCTGTGAGTTTTCCTTGCATCTGCCCCGTCTGTCTGTTGACTGTTGTCTGTCTGCCCTACAAAATGTGAGTCCTGTGGGAGATGAGAGCTCTGGCTGGTTCCTTGCATATCTCCAGGGTGTTGCATTGGGCAAAGCACATGGAAAAGGCTTAATAAACATCTGGAAGGGAGGAAGGAGGTACAGGAAAGAGAGAGGAGTGCAGGACTTGGAAGTCTCTCTTTCTGAGAACTTTTCTCTACAGTGGTATTTAACGCAAGTGGACCAGATTTGTAAAGTCCCTTCCAGCTCCCCGGGATGGCAGTGGGGAAAATGCTGCAGGACCTGAGAAGCCCAACTTAAAAAACTAAGTCAAAGTGATAGGTGTCCATGGGCTCAGGTGAATTAAAACCCCTGGTCTGGCTGTGCAACCTTGGGAAAATGGCTTAACCTCTCTGTGACTTAATTCCTCATTTACATGGAGATGAGAGAACGGAACTAACAGGGTGCGGTGTGAACAACCATGACAGCACGCCTTTCTCCAAAGGCTGCTGGGAGCACTGAGGACTCTGCACACCAACCAGCTCCCCTCTGGCTCTGCAGGTGTTGGGCTGCCTGGTCACATCATGCCAGGTCTGGGCTGGAGGCAAGAGATAGTGACTGGAGCCTAGTATGCTACCGGGGGATTCAGGATCAGTGCATCCCGATGTCTGCGGGTGGGGGGAGCCACCGAGGGAAACGTGGCCCCAGGGAGGGCGTGTCACACTGCCTTGGTTCTGGGCTTATTCCAAGCTCTTCCCAGCCTTTATGGGATGGTAAATGGAAGAAGAAAAATAATGTCACCAGTGACATCACCTGACACCTTGGAATCAAGTGCCAAACAGCAGCTACGAAGCCAGAGTTGTGGGGGGGGGGGGGCAGGACACCGAGCTCTTACGACTGTTCCCTACCATGGTCTAGTCCTGCCCTCTGTATGTGAATGGAGAAATTCTGGGCCCCGGTGTCTCTTCCATGAGCTGATGGCTTTATCTCCCAGCCAACCCCATGTAGTTCACACCTCGCTCCAAAAAAAATGAAGAGGAAGCATTTCCACACTTCCCAGCACATGCCAGGCCTTGGCTCCTGCGATGCACCCATCCTGCAGGGTCAGCAAGTTGCTTGGCCTTCGGGAACATCTTGCACAAAGGAACGGGGGAGGTGACGTGAGTCGCCCCATCTCAGGAATGTGCAGTAGAAGCCCTTTGCCTCAACTCTCTAAGGTTTCTATGCTCACAGGAAGCAGTTAGGATGAGCCATGCCAGGCAGGAGGAAGGGTACAGGCAGTAGGCTCATGGAGCCGTGCTGAGATGTCAGCAGGAAGGGTGACAGGGGCGGCAGAGGAGGTCTGGCTTGAACAGGAGAGCTCTTTGGGCATAATTTATCCCTGCAGTGTCTCCCTGGGTTTCAGCTAGTTGAGTTTATAATGGAACGAGCAGGCGCTGTTGTTCTTGGAAGCCTCGGTGCAGTAATGAGGGACTGCGTGCTGCAGGGAGACGCAGCCATAAAGTGCAGGACTGCCCATCAGGACTGTGACACTGCAGTGCACGGGGACCGGGCTCCGAGAAAGCCAGAGTGTGGCCTATAAACCCCACATGTGGAGTAAGAGCCTGCACTGAGGGTGGATGCAGGAGGGGGGGTGTTGGAGAAAACCAGCCCCCAGGATGCAGAAGGGAAGGGAGCGGAGAACTGCTGTGGTACTGCTTGAGGCTCATGGCGAGTGCACAGGTCTCGGGAGGTTGGTGGGGAGGCACTGCCCACTGTGGGCTAGGAAACCTGACAGGGCATAGTGGCTCCCATCTACCCTGGACTGCCAGGCTGGTTGAGAGGGGTCCTGAGTCCTTGGGGCTGCAGGTGGCCTGACAGGAGAGCTTCGGAAGGCAGGCCCCTTACCCTCCTTCGCTCTGGCCCTCAGTGAGAGGGCTCTCTGATCAGCTCTCTCTGGAGAAAGCCCCAACTCTCTTCTGCTCCAGAGCTGTCCCCAGCAGTTCTCTCCGAAGCGTCTGCTTGTCAGACTTTTCCAGGACCAGTCCTGAAGTGGACTCATGAGGGCCTCTGCTCTTTCAGGCCATGCCAAGCTCCTGACTTGTCTTTCTACAGTCCCACCCAATCCCACCCCCACTCCCTCCCAAGAGTTAACCCAGCCTCTAACGTTGAGATGAGGGCGCTGCTGGAAGCTTATCTGACCTCCTGAAGGGATTAGCACTCAGCTCACAAAATGCCAATCTGCCAAGGAGGCCGACTTTAACGGTCCCTCGCTGTCCAGCTCCAACCAGGGCACTACCAAAATCGACAATTACGCCATAGGCAGCTCTCACGGTGGCCTGTCATCTGCTATTAATACACTCCCTTACCCCACCCCCGCCTTTCTGGGGGAACCAGTCACACCACCCAGAGGGCCCTGCTCAGCACCAGGACTGTATGGTGTGGCCTTGACTTCAGGGACTCCACCACTCAAGTCTTGTGGAGCGTGGCTTCCCCAGGGCCGATGTGAGAGTCATTCAGTAGGTCCTTTCCTCAAAACTCCAAACCTCTACGAACAAAGTTCAGCCCCTACAGTGGGCCTTAAGACAGGGTTCTCCCCCACCCTCTCCAGTTCCCTTCTTTCCCTCTTTTTCATGTGTTCCTTACTTCGCTTGGCTTCTAACTGCCAAGTCGGAAGACATGCAGGACAAAGGACGGTGAGAGGGGACGCTGGGATTAAGGAGACAAGTCTAGTCCTGTGGCAGAGGTGCCACCTCAAAGGAGCTGGCTGGCCAACAGCTCACAGCCTACCTGCTGAGGCAGACACTGCAGTTCACAGAAAGCTGTAAGCACACCTCTGGGAGCTTCCTAGAGCACACACTCCTCAGGTTCATCTCAGCTCCCACCTGGCCCATCTGTTCCCTCTAGAGACTATTCTAGACTATTCTAGACTATTCTAGACACCACAAGACCTTTTGGTCTGAAGACTCTTCAGTCTTCTACCATTGAAAGAAGAGAAGCCCATGGGTAGGTTCTCTGAAGCAAAGGCTCTATAAGCAGCTCTCAATGGTCATATTCTCTGTGGGTGGCCCAGGGACGATCTCACAAACATGGTGGCAGAAGCCTGAGTGGGGAGCGGGCGCTAGAGAAAAGTTTAATAATAGCACTGAGCCGGACGCAGCCCGTTTCCTTTTTCAGTTGTTCTGATCGGCTGCTCCTGTTACTCGATGTGGCTGTGGGCAGGGCAAGTCAGCTGCTGGGGAGATTCAAACCCAGGTCACCCTGGGTGCCATGTCTCCTTAGGCCACCTTTGCAAAGGGTCCGTGAGCCACAGTCAGATGAGGCCTGTACACAGCTCCCTGGGTCCGCCTGACACCGCCTCTATAAAAAGCCTCATGCTGGTGAGACACAGCCAGGCCGGAAGCCCCAAGGTTGACTGTCCCTGAACTAGCAGCCCTCCAGCCCAGCCAGATGCCTTGCTTTCCATTGTCTCTCCTGACTGCTATTTTGGGCTCTGGGGGACAGAGGGGCTCTAAGAGGAGCCCCCATAGGTCGGCATCAGGGCAGCTCTCTGGCCGGCCGCTCCCCCATCTTGGAAACCAATATATAATTTGCACGGCGGTTGACACGGTGTGCATGGAACATGCATACCATGCAGTGGGTGGGTCTAGACTAGAGAAGCTCCACACGAAGATATATGGTGCCTGTCTGTCACCCGTGGACACAAACAGACATGGCAAAGGAAGTCTCTGGTGTTGCCCTCAACATCATCACCAAGTTCTAGGAAGCAAGTGTAGGAGAAGCATTTGAAGTCACACCTGATGCCTGGGACATAGCGCGCTCTGTGTGTGTGTGTGTGTGTGTCTGTATGTGTGTGTGTATGTGTGTGTGTGTCTGTCTGTCTGTCTCAGGCACTGCCACTGTCACCACTAGAAGGGACAAGACTAAACCCAGAACCTTAGTCCTTTGAGTGGAGGGATGTATTGAGCTGTGCCTATGGGCTCGGGATGGCTCAGACGGCTCCTCCGGGGTGGTGCTGGACATCAGTGCTCGGCTCTTTGCCCGCTTGCAGACTCTCTTCCTTCTCTGCATCTCTGCTTGGGTTCCAGGACCAGAGTGTGAGGATGGAAGGACAAGAAGCAAGGGTGCTTAAGGATGGGGAGAGCAGCTGGGGTCAGGAGACAGGGCAGGTCAGGGCTGAGATGAAGGGAAGTGCTCAGTGCTTTGGGCCAGTGTGACAGTCTGCCTTCTGCAGAGAAGGGCACCTACGCTTCCATTACTATCTAACTTTATCCGTCTTCCCAGAAGGGCAAATGTCACCCCATGAACCAGTAGGGCTGGGATTTGCTCCTACCTTTAGACTCTTATTCTGATTCCTTTACTTCCCTGAACATATCAGACTTCCCAGAGCTGTCCCTACACAGTTGGAAACTCTAAAAGTCCCATAGATACCAGGGAGTCTCACCAGAGGACCCACCGCTGGACGCACGGTGTTAGAAACACCGCCCTTGAGAACTGAACTCTTTCGGCTTTTCTTCCCGAATGAATACCCGTGGCCAGCACCATTAGCATCCCATCTCCAAAAACAGGTCCTGGAGGGAGTGATGGGGAACGGTGAGGAGGTGTGCTCTCCCACCCTGGGCCCTCTTGGGCTTCCAGGTAGCCTCTCTGAGCTGTGGCATCAATGCAGGTACCATGCCACACGGCCTTCAGCGGGCTTCGACTTCCTACACTGTGACCACGGAGGGCATCTCCACCATCTACTCAGATTAAGAGGCCTGTGAGGAGTTCATGAGCTCAGATCCAGAGTCTAAAGCTACAGGCAACTCTGTCTCATGAGTCACCGCCATTACTTTGTTCACTGACCCAGCAGGCGCTTGTCAGCAACAGAATGCCCTCCATTCCCGTGTCTCTAGCCTCCTTTGACTGATTTTCTTGGAGGCTGCTGGTTGAGCCATCCTGAGGTCACACGGCACCTCTGGAAGGCAGAACAGGCCAGTGAGCCTGTTTCTAGACAATCCACATACACGCTTGTGTGCCTGCATTATACACCATGGGACCAAACCAGCTCTCTAAAACTCCAGTTCTTGCCATGAAAGTCTGAAATCCTTTTCGATCATCCTAAAATAGCCCCTTCTCTCATACTTGACCCTCCTCCTCTTAGAGGGGAAAAACATGGTCCTAGCAGCCCTCTTAGCCCAGGGAGGGTCCTGGCTTGGGCCTGAGAAGTACCTCTCTCTGCTTCTTTCAGTCTAAAATAGGCCACACGGCAGCCTGCCAAAATCCTACACTCTTGCCAAACAAGAGGGTTGTATTTCTGGCTGCACATCTAGAAATGCTGGACTAGAGAGGCTTCCCAGACCAACAGCTGACTCCGGCTGTGATGATAAGCCCATCCTGGGTTTGGCCGGAGCCCTGAGTGTGTACAGTAGGAGGAGCTGTGTCCCTGTCCTGGAGTGCAGGGCAGCTATATAAGGACAACCATATAAGGCCATGAGACTAGGGGGGAGCCCAGGGGGCTGGGGTTTCTCCTGGCCCCAGCAGAAGCTCACAGTGAGCACCTGCCACGGATAAACATTCCTGCCTGCTTGCCATTCCTCAGCCTGGAATGGGCTTCCCTTTCTTGCTGCCACCACATACCCTCTAACGCGGTACGGTGCCTCACCTGCTCCAAAAGCCTAGCCAGCAGCCTCACCCTCTCCAGTCACACCAGCCCTAGAGGGCACAGGGATACCAGTGCCCACAGGAACCATGTGGGAACCTGAGTGGCAGGCCTGAAAACATGGAGTTATGGCAAGGAACAAGAGAGGCAGGCTTGTATGTGTGTGTTTGAGTAGCGGAGGCTAGAGAGCTACCTTGTGCATCTTCCTTGATTGCATCCCACTTTAGTTTTTGAAGCAGGGTCTCTCGGAAGCTGGAGGTCACGGATCTGGCTAGGCTGGCTGGTTCTGTCCCAGCCTCCTCAGCGCTTGGATGGAAACACAAAGTGCCTCGCTATACTTTGCACACAGGGGCTGGGCAGCAGGGCTCAGGTTCTCATGCTTGTGTGGCAAGGACTACACTTACTGACCCATCGGCCTCTCAGGCTGGTTTTTTAGGTGTGTGAAAGGGGCAGCAGTTTGCAGAGGCTGTGCATCCTCCGTAAAGCCCAGAGGACAGAGCAGGGACCAGGCGATAAAACCTAAGAGGCAAGAAATGACTTAACTTCTCTTGCCCAGAGACCAGAGCAAATCCACAAGTTATCGGAGTAAGGAAGAGGTCCTGCCGTTAGGGGTCTAAGGAAAGCCCAGGGCTCTCTTTCTGGGCAGGAGCTATCCACCGAGGCTACTCTGGCCCCAGTCACCTCTTGCCCTGAATTTCTGTGTTCTACCATAGGTTCCCACGCTCACCCTCAACTGTACTTTGAGACTAGGTGTGGTGCTGACTGGCCACCCAGTATTCCTGGGGTAAATGCAAAAAAAAAATCACTGCCCTGCATCTCCATCTTTTTAGCTAATGTCCTCTGCAACTGAAGAACCTCCTTCAGATCCCTATTAACACCAACAAGGGACCAGTGGCTATCTCAGGAGAACAGCATTGTCGGTGATTTTAATTTACACCGATGTATCCCCCTCAGTTCTCCTTAGTATTATCTAGTGACTTATACGCTGGATTCATATTCAGAAGTGAACATTATTTGTTTTTAAAGCACCAACTTCCTCCCAGGGCAGTGCACACACACCTATGACCCCAGCACTTGCAAAACTAAGGCAGCAGAGTCTTGAATTCAAGTCCAGCTTGGGCTAGGTAGAGAGACCTTGTCTCAAAGGTCCCTAATAAGAAAGGAATAAAAGCAAAGAACGGAAAGAGCCAACATCCTATTCTTTATGTCAAGTCTGCCTGCCCATCGTTGGTCAAGATCAGTCGCTCACCATCAGCTTGTCCCCTCTTCTTTCTGACACCCAAAGACCCTCACACAGAGCATTTTTCTCATCTCTATCCCGGAGCTCTGGAAGCTACCCCAGGCACAGGTATATTCTGGTTCTGTACCTAGATCTAAGATGACCTCCAAAGCCCAGAGGTAGATGAGGTTAGCAGAGAAGAGAGAAGTTCAAGTGTGAACAGCAGACCCTGCTTTCTCCACCCAAGTCCTCCCAGGCCCAGGCCCCTTCTCCTGGGCAGCTCACGATGCACCATCATCCACCTAGGCGTTCCCCACACCTGCAAGGCTACAAGAGTCACGGAAGGCTAAGAGTCAAGTTTCACATACCTCAGGGGCTATGTCACGCCACCAGGAAAGAGCTCCGAGTCACAGATATGGTCCCAGAGCCACCCTCCTAGGACAGTGTATGTGACTGCCAACAATCTGGCCTCAGCGTGGGCAAGCTGGCCCGGGTGGCAGAGCAGAGATGAGACAGAGCTCCCAGCTGCGCTAATCAGAGGGCACAGTCTTAGATGCAGAGCACATAAAGCGATAAGGGAGGAGGACAGAGGCCCTCAGTTCTGGGGGCTCTGACAGGAACGGGGGATCATTTCCTGGAGGAAACATACCAGACACCCTCAAGGAAAGTGTAAAAGTGAGGCTCAAGGGTGACCCTACTGTGGTAGGAGACTGGATCAAAGTGTGTACAACCATGTACAATGAGAAGGGCCACACGGCCCCGCCTAACAGATCTCAAATTAGAACCTCAGGCATCTCACGAAGCCAGTGGATACCACCTGAGCACAAGCAAAAGGGCAAGCTGGCTGTCTGTGAAGACAAGGGACTTGTCACTATGCTGGTGGCCCAGGCTCTATGAAGGGAATGTGGACACACCTATGATGGGAGATCCAGCAGATGGCCCTTTCCCACCCTGCTCAGTTTACAGGTCACCAGGGCTCAGGGAGGTGCTCAGAGCTTGTGTGGCAAGTTGAGGACAAGTCATATCCCGCCTCTCTCCTCACCCCTCCACCTCGGCTAGGCTGGGACCCAACGTTCCTTGCTCCACTGCTAGAACACAAGTGCTTTGAGAAAAAGAAAACTGGAAACTATTTCTCTCCTGTAGCAGGGGGGTCAATGGCCCCTTGGAGGGTGGAGCCCCAGGACTGCTCTGAGGACATCCTTCCTGGCCCCTGCACTTCCCTTGGCCAAGGCCTGGGAGGCGGAAATGAACTTGGCGTCTTCCAGATGACTCTACCAACTGGCGGGTGCAAGAGCCGTGCTTTGGTCCAGGTGTCTGTTTGCTTGCTCGCCTGGCTGTCCGAGGATGATCCAATCAGAGTGGTGCAGAGTTTCGGAAGCAGACGCTGCTAGCAGGAAGGAAAGGCACAGGACCTACTGGGGATGGAGGGGGATGGGGTAGTCCCTGGGAACTCAGTCAGTGTCTTCATCTCTTCATCCCAGGATCTCTTAGCATCTCCACAAAAGTCACTCTACAGCATGCAAACCCATTGTTCCCAAAGCTTCTTCTAAGGAGCAGTGTGCCCTTTGGAAGCCAGGGATACCCAGAATGGAGAAACCAAGGTGCTAAGTAGAAATGAGAGTTTGATGCCACAGTAGTACAGGCCTTCATGCTACAGGGCCAGGCTGGGCTCGCTGCCCTCTGAAGGCTCCTGTCTGGTGGGAAGAAGGTCCTGTTGGTACAAATCGAGTAGATGGCTGGCTTCCCTCCTGTGCTGCTGGCATCCGTAGGACCTGGTTCCTGCTGGCCCTTTCTCCTCATCATTTGGCTTTCAAAGCATGACTAAAGAGACTATCAACCACATGGGGGCTGCTGGGGGGCTCGCCATCTGGAGGGCCCCGCTGCCACCGATGTTCCCTGTCTGCCTGCAGCACAGGGTCTGGTGGGGTGGTGAGAGGGACTTGCCAGCACTCCTCCCAAAGCAGACACTGCCTGGTGGCTTCTGAGAAGGGACAGCCATGCCAACAGCTGCCTCTCCGCTCCTGGGATCTGTCTACCCTGTGCCATCTGGGAAAGGCTAGAACCCAAGAGCACGCTGTGACCTGGCCTCCTACAAGCTAGATGGACAGGCAGAAGGTAAAGCGCTCAGCATCCCAGCTCCTGAAGTATCTGGAGTCTTGGAGGGAACGGCGAGAAGCTGTTCAGACTATGAAGGGAAAGCCAGTTTACTCACCTTTGTGGCTAACAGCCTCTTGAGGAAGGGAAAGAGAGTCTGAGTCAAGAAGATGAAGCCACAAAGACATTAACATTAAACTGCCTCAAGTGAGCATCTGTTACCTCAGAGGGCACTATTTGGGGTCAACTGTCCCCAATAGAGCATGCTGCTGAAACTGACACCCAGGGGTCCCCAGCAGGCAAGTGTCCCAGTGTCTGGTCCAGAAGAAGCTTGTGACTGTGGGTCAAGGCTGGGTCTGGAAGCCTTAGCTTTCTAGAGGGAAGAACTACACAGGGTACAGGAGACAGATGAGCCCTGGGGTGGTTAAGTAAAGGTTCCACAGTCCCTAAGTTTTCTCAGAGGCAGTAGGTTAGAGCTCCATCACACCCCTGCCTAACATGGACTATCAGGCCAGGGTCTCTAACTGCCTGACAGCCTAATCCTGTGAGACAGGAAATCAGTGAGGCCCCCAGTGTCCTCCTTAGCCTCACTAAACAAAGCCAGCCCACAGAGTGGGTGCTGGGGGGGCAGTTCAGCAGGGGCCTAATGTCTGGCTGTTCCCTGCTGGCTGCTCTCCCTAGGCAATCTTCCCCGTCTGTGATCTGGTCCAGCACTAAGATGCTTTAGCCAACAACACTATCTCCACAGCTCAGTCATGGCTCAACCCATATATGTGGGTGAGGGGCCAGGGTAACTCTCAGGGAAGAACACGGCCCTGAGTCACACAGCTGCCACAACAGCCAATGCTCGTGAAAACGGTCTCTGTGGCTCTGAGTCTCTTTTCCTGCAAATTGAAGAACAAAAGCAGGCACACCTTCCTGGGAGTTCTGGGGGGTTCTGGGGGGTTCACTGAGGTGGTGAGAGTATGCACCCAGGCCTAGGCCCAGGCCGAACCCATGGAAGGGACTCTGAAAATGGCACTGTTACTCGATGGGTTAGTCCACCACTCTGTGGTCCCTAGACACATGAAGGAGGAAAAACTCTGGAAGATGATACATCACCACATGGGCTCATGGGATGCCGCGGTATGGAGTTACTAGGTTTTTTCTTTTCCTCTTGTCTTTTCTTTTTGAAAAGCAGTCCAAGCTGATCTCAAATTCCTGACTCATGGGATCCTCCTGACAAAACCAACCATGGTGGGAAGTGTACTCCACTGGACACTGCAAGGGTCATTTCTCTATTAGCTTTATTGCTAGCCGATGATACTGTCCCTGCTCCCTTAATACTGAACACCCTAACGTTCTTAGGATAATGGAGAGGCTAAACTAGGAGACCTGGGGACTTGGTTCACAGAACTCCTCTAGATGTACCAGTGTGGAATCAGGGAATGTGGGCTTCAGCTACCGCAAAGGTACACATGACACCCGGTAATCAGGGCACCACGGTATTCTGGGGTGTGTACAAATATCCTTAGAAATCACACACACAGACATGAGCATGAAGGCTCTGAGAGGAAATAACTTGTTAAAGATGTCACCAAGGGAGAGCTGGGGCTCTAAACACGGTGACCTGTCACTCTGCCTGGGACACAGCTCATACCTGGCCACCGCCAAGTTCCTTGTCTGTCCAGTACACCATCTGCACAATGCTTTGTGCTCTGCTGTCTGTTAAGGAACACAGAGAGGGGGAGGGGCTGTCTCTATCCTCTGAGAGCTGACAGACAAAGAGGAGGAAAAGCACCTGGCAGTAGGAATCCTGATTCCCCTGGGCTCAGCCAGAACACATCTTGGGGGCTGTCCTGGCTGCAGGTTAGGATTTGCTCGAGGTCAGGTGAGAGAGGACTAGTGTGGCAGGTGTCAAGGGCTCTGGACACCAAGCAGAAGGCATGTTAATTCATCTAGAGAGGGACCGTGACAGTTGCTCTACTAGGTCAAGGCCCAACGTGCTCCAAAGTAGCCACCCCAGTCCTGCCTGATTCACATCACAGCCTTTCATGGCGAGCTCATGTAAGGCCCTGGGTGCTCAACCTGCTATTTCCATACTGCCTGCTGAGAACAAAGTAAGAATGACACTGTCCTAGAGAGTCCTAGAAGCTGCATCAGGAGCACTGGAGGTGGCGGGAGCAATGCCAGAAGTGAGGAGGACGGAGCAGAATATTACGTTCTCTGAGTGCTAATCCTACCCAGAAGTGGAGGAAAGAACGCCAAGAAACTGGAGATTTAGCCTCTCTCTTCAGGGCTGGTTCCCACCCACTGCAGACCCTGCACTTGAGCAGCCATGTGGCAGGGATGGTCAGGGGCAGGGAGAGGATTCTACCATCTCTGCATCAGTATGGGGATGCAGCCCGCAGCCCAGCCAGCAGCACTCCGATCTACACTGAGCCTAAGACTTGTGGTAGAGCTCTGGGCTGGCAGAGCCCCGCCTTCTTCTGGGTACACATGCAAGATTAGACCACCACCTGTCACAAATGTAAGTCATGTCCCCTCCCCCCACTCCGTGGTGATCATGAGGAGAGAGAATATATGGGGGCAACCAGGCTCCCGAGGACAACTCACCAAGTGCAGGGAACAGGGTCAGAGGAAATATACTTGGATCACTAAGACAGGACCACCTACTTTCATCCCTTTTTAATGATACCTTCCCATACACTGTCTGTGTGTGTGTGTGTGTGTGTGTGTGTGTGTGTGTGTCTTTACAATGTAGAGATGCACCATACCTGCTTTCTTACCCACTTTCCACATATATTTTTTAGCTTCATGGTTTTAAAAATTGCAAATAAGAACCTTTTTTAAAAAAGGAAACACAATTAAGTTTCTGGTAGGTGAAAACAGAATTATCACATGGTCAGTTTGTCTGGCTTGGGCTTTTTTTTTTTTCTTTATTGTGCATTTTTTTAAAGAAAATTATGTTTGTTTTATGTGTATGGGTGTTTCCTGTATGTATATATGTGCATGCAGTACCCACAGAGGCCAGAAGAGGGCATGGGACCTCCTGGAGCAGGAGTTACAGATGGCTGTGAGCTGGTGCTGGGAACAGAACCTGGGTCCTCTAGAAAAGCAGCCGGTGCCCTCAACTGCAGAACCATCTCAGCAGCCCCTTTATTTTATATTTTTAATCTTTTATTTTTTTTAATGTTTGTGAGCACACTGTCACTGTCTTCAGACACACCAGAAGAGGGCATCAGATCCCATTACAGATGTAGTGAGCCACCATGTGGTTGATGGGAATTGAACTCAGCACATCTGGAAGAGCAGACGGTGCTCTTAACCACTGAGCCATCCCTCCAGCCCTTGTTTTATTTTTGAAGAATAACCATGCACTCATTCTTCTCACTTAGAAGTCACACCGCACAGTCATAACGACGAGTCCTCAGAGCAAGCCTTGTCTTCCGCGGACACGTTCCAAGGCTCCCTGTGGGTACCTGAGACTACAGAAAGGAACAAGCTCTGTACACACCATGCCTCCTCCTACATACAGACACACCTATGATGAAGTTTAATTTATACATGAGGCACAGCAAGAGCTTAATAATAATAATAGTAAAACTAATTATGGCAAATACTAATAAAAGTTATGCAAATGAGGTCTCAACTTCCGTCTCTCAAAATATCTCAATTTGCTGAGTGTGGTGGAAGCAGAAGAGGCAGATCTCAGAATCTGCATCCAGCCTGGTCTATATATGGAGTTCCAAGGCAGGCAAGGCTACAAAATGAGACACCGTCCCTCTCAACACAACAAAACCCTCCGTTCTTTGTCGGATTGTAGCTTTCCTTTGGGATCACAGATCACTGTGGTTAGGTGGTGAAGGTTAGTGTTGATTGTCAAGTTGAGGGGGCAGGATCTACAATCACCTAGGAGACAACCCCTAAGCCGTCAGTGAGCTATTACTTTGATTAGCCTCTGGGCACGTCTTGGGGTGGGTGGAGACACGGTCCTGGCCTGTAGAAAAAGGAGCTGAGCTGGAGCATTCTTCTGTGTCCTGACTGCACACACAATGTGACCAGCTGCTCCAATCTCCTGCCACCATGACCTCCCCACCTTCAAACTGTCACCCGTCCACAAATTGCTTTGGCTGGGGTATTTTACCACAGCAGCAGGAAAAGTAAGACACAACCAAAATCACAGAAAGCAGCGCTGCAGATGTGCACGTATTTTCCGAAGAGACGGTACCCCTGAAAAAGGACTTCTCTCTGTGAGAGATAAACCGCGTGGAGACATTTCGCATGGGCCGTCCACAGCACTCCAAATGCACACAACTACACTATGTTACACTTTCCCTCCCATAATTTAGGGCCGTCGAATTATTCTCAACACTCGTTGATAAATTGCTCTTCAGCAAGAACCCCAATGCACAGCGCAGGTGCCAGCAATCCCGATTATTTTCTTAGGAGGGAGACAGATGTGTGCAGCCTGGTCGGCGGAGACCGTTCTTCCGGCTCCGGGTGTCCACTGCAATGTTATTTTCCGCAGAGGTGGCGATGCCCACACTGCCGCCTGCAAAGCGAAGCTGTGTAACACCTATCATTATAATTTTTAAAGGCCCCTCGTCTCATTCCCTGTACCGCAACAACAAACCCTCTAGCCTCTCTCTTTTGGAAAGGCAAGAAAATAGCATACTGTTGTAATTTGGCTTTTTTTTTAACGGCTCGTGATGGTTTAGTATTCTCGCCCATGTTCAGTCACGGTGCTTCTTACACAGATCCAGAGACGATAGCAGTCGCCAACCCCCAGCTCTCAGACACTGTGCAGTGTCAGTGCCACAACTACACACTCACACTCAGTCAATCACAGGCATTAATGCCCTGCTTGTATTTAGTAGAGGCGAGGCAGTGTAAGGAACCACAGATCCAAAGTCAAGTAAGTAGCGGTGAGCTCAAACATCTATTCCTGCATGTACTGACGATGTGACTTAGGGAAATTTCTTTACCCTTTCTTACCCTGGCATCATGTGCTACGGAGGCTGTGAGACAGGCTGACAGTGATAACTACTTCCTAGTTCCCCGTGGGAATCAGGTGATGACGGTACCCTTGAGGCCTTTGGCACATGACCACACACCTGCAGGTGCTTGGCAAAGCTCCCTTCCTGAGAGATGAGGTGGGAGCCAGATGGCAGCTATGCAGAACTACAATGTGAGGATGCTGAGAGACATCCCTGTATCCCAGTGATACCACTCAGATCTGCGCACTGTGACCTCTTCACAAGGAGGAGGGTCTCCTTTGGTCTCCCTCACAAGACATCGAAGACTAGATCCAACAGTGACTCTGGCTTTGCTTTTAGGATAATTGGGGGCTCAGGACAGGAGATCCGAGACTTGTTGCAGCCTCATTCTTAACTTTCTTAATGCAAGGCAACTACCCTCCCTCCTTATCCCATTCTGCCTCCCACCAGGAAAAAGTCCCACCCCAAATGTCCTCAGGTATGAAGGAAGCCCACCTGGCCCACTTTAGCGCGTAGGAAAAGATGTTACCACCCCCTTTGGCAAGAGGAAGGAGAGGCATATGACCTTGGAAAGAAAGAAAAGTTGCCCTACCGGGATAAGAGAAAATCAGAAACCTCTCTGACTGTAAACACATACTTCAAGCAAGAAAGTAAGCCTTTTAATGATCAAAGGAAGAGCTGCTCCCAACCGGGACCCCCAGGCTTTCCCAAAGTCTACAATGGGACCAGGGAGCAAACAAGTCTAATGTGTGGTCTTTCAGAACATCCCTAAAAGTGATGGAGAAAAAGACATGACTGAGACCAGGGTTCAATCTTTGGCTTCCTTACTGCCCAGCTACGTGAGCTTAGGCATATTCCTTAATGTCTCTGAGCCTTCATTCTCCGTATCCATAAATGGGAATGAGGCTAAAATTGTCCTCCCTGGACCATCCCTGAGGATTAGAGAGATAAAGGCACGTGAGATGCTTGGGACCACACCTAACACAAAACAAGCACATGCCATTGCTAATGAAGACTTCTAGCTCAGCTCCTGCAGATCTGGCCTCCGCATGGATCACCAGAGTCTACAACAGGGCCTCCAAGTCTCCAAATATGGCCCTCAGGGCCTGAACCTCTCTATAGGAAAAAGGACAGTGTGGGGCCTCTTAACAGTTCTTCATAGGGAAAGTGGGGGGGGGGGCTAACCTCTGCCTCTCATAGATGAAATTGAGGCTCAGCAAGTGCCAGCGGGCTGGGAAGATGAGAATGCCAATTCTGTAAGGGTCCTGCTAAGTTAAAACCTGGAGGGTAGGCAGCCGTCCCCTTGCCTTTCTCTCACAAAGGCCTCATTGCAGCCACCGACTGATCAGGTCTGCGTACACCTTGTCCAGGTCCCTGCCCAGAGCCCAAGCTTTTCTCCCCTTTACCAAGGGAAGAGGGTATGTTTGCTCCCCTCAACGACAGGAACAGAATTGGGGAACAAATGGACAGCTTTCTAGTCCAACTCCAGCCATATCTGCGGACTGTGGGGCAGCCCTGACCTCTGAGATGTCTTGAGGAACCAGGGAAAAACAATAATTCAAGCAAAACCCTTTGGTGTAAAAGGCTCCATTTATATGGGGAAAGAACCCTCACTTTCAATACCATAAGGCAGCCCTCCCCACCAAGTTTACCACAGCTAAGCCTATTAGCACCCTGTTCTGTCCACCGGCCTCTGCTAGCTTCTCCCAGAGTGCCCTCCTCCAGCCCTGCCAAGGCTGGTATCTGACAGTCTCCTCTTCATGAATTTTCTGGCTTTATGCATCACTGAGAAGTGAACCTGGGTCTTCACACACGCTAGGTGAGTGCTCAGCCACTGAGGTGAATCTGTGACCGCCCCTCCCCTTTCTATCTATTAACACTGATCTTATTTAAGTTGCCCCAGCTGGTTTTGAACTTGTCACCCTCGTACCTCAAGCTACCATGATGCTAGGATGGTAGTATGTGCCTCCAGGCCCTGTTTCAAGTCATTTACCTGCCCCCCCCCATTTTCAATATTTATTTATAATTGTTATGAAGCTAAGCTGCTGAGAACCTTGCTTACTGAGACATTCTGGCTTGCATTAATGTTTCATATCCACATTCATGTTCAAAAAATCCACACACAAATGAAAATGGGGAAAAAAAATGTCAATAGCTGATTTCTGTCCTCTGTTTTGCCACTTACCATCATATACCTAGGTGCCTTCTGCCTCTAGTTCATGGCATTTCTTATGAAGCTGTGGGGCCGCCTTAGGGGTCCTGACCCACAGTCAGGATTCTGCATGAGACATGGGAGGCAAGGCCACCTGGGGAGAGCGCCCTAAGGGTTCATCTCTCTTAGCTGACAATAGAGAAGGACCCAACCCTGCTGACTCAATGATATTAGGGGAAGACTAAAGCCACAAGCCACGATTCAGAACAAGCAGGCTGACCCCAGCAGCTGCAGACTGCTTGCATGTGTGCCCAGGATGGGGTGGGAGGCAACCGTGAGAGACAGAGACAGAGTGACTGTAAGAGCCCCAGGACTGAGAACAAAGAGGACCCAGTCTGGGACCAGGGATCAAGGCTCAGTTTAGCTGCTTCTAACCACCACTCTTGGCAGCTCACTGTTTCCTCAACCTGTTCTGTTTGCCTCTAGAACAGCAAAGCCCCCTCTGCTCTACGGGGGACACAAAAGCTCTTTGTAAACTCTTTAGCAGCAGGCACAAGCTAAGGACCCTGCTAGTCATTCTCTTGAACACAGTAAGGAAGAGAGCAGGCAACGGAAGGCCACACCAGGAGGATGGAATGGAAAAACTCAACCTGCTGGCTTTCACAGCCGAGCCTCTACATCACTGCAGAAAACCCGACCTGCGACAAACGTACACCGAGTCTATAAACATGATTAAAAAGGTTGTTTGCAAAATTCATGCCAGTGGAATGGGCTGCAGATGTTACTGGGAGGCCCTTCTGCTGGAGGCAGCAGCTGGCTGTGGCCCGAGGGACCGTGCACACGCACACACCCACCTCTGGCTTTGGAGGAGGACACAGGGACCCTGCCCTTTCTGTGTATAAAGAAGGTACCCCCCCAAAAACTGAAACTATGCCACCAATCTGCCCTCTGCTCCTGAGAGCTCAAAGAGGCTCTACACAGCAGCCCCATAAGGACACAGGCTGTGATCACAGCAAAACCAGAGGGATACGGGTGTGAGCTCCTTTTGTGGGAGCCTATCTCCTGGGACAGGGACATGTGGCTTTGATAGGCTAAGAGTCATTAGTGGGGGGGGTCAAGGGGGAGGAGATATAACAGAGCCATATCTGTGGTGTCTTCTGGAGCCCTGGTATAATCAGAAGGAGGTGGAAGTGCACACCCTAGAATCTCTGGACCCCACGTTGTAACTACCAAGCCGCATACACGGTCATCCACCCATCTGTCTATGATTGACAACTGTCAGAAGTGAAGTCCTAGGAACACCTTCGCCTCTGACCCTCTATGAGAGCAGCCACACAGGATCCATTAAGGGTGTGAAAGAACAATGGTGACCAATGAGCCCTTGGCCTGTATTCAAGATGAGTCCTCTCTCCTGACACCTTCCTGCCTCTTTTCTCTTGTGACCGGATTGTCACAAGCCCCACGCCCACCCCCACCCCATGCACTATCACTGCCTTAGCTGCTCCCTCCTTGCCATTCCATACATGTATCTATGTTTTACTGACAACCTAGTACTCCCATAAGCAAGGCCACATCCCTACAGCATGTCTCAAAAGTTCTCTCTACCACGAGGTACCTACAGAGCCCCAAATAAAGGCTTCCAGGATAGGAGCCAAGTATGGCAAGCTCTCAGGCACAGGTAGCATGATTCTGTCCCCATGTGTCCCCTCCCTCTGCCTACTGTGGAGCCTGAAAAGGGACCATCAACCTGTCACGAAACACACATCAAGGCCTGGGCCCACAGAATAGTTCCAATGTCTGGGGACACAGATTTGGGACTGGTTATCTCTTTTTTAATCTTCATACCAGCCCCCCCCCCAGGCCCCAGCAAGCCCCAAATAATCTCTCAGTGAATACTATGGGCCATGAAAGCTTTCGATGCAGGCAACTATAGGCCAGAGGCTCTTTGCAGATGATCCTCTTTGCCGGGAAACAAACATGGTGGCAGGGACAAGCTCAAATCTCAGAAGCAGATACAGGAACGGATGGTACTGTAACCCACCGACCCTGCTGTCTGGGGCATGGTCCGTAACAACCCTGAGTATCAGCTGCCCCAGTGGGAAATGGCAAGCCGATCACCCTTCAGTCAGGTTCGCCGCTGAAACGGTACATGAAGAATGTCTGACTCTCTCAGAAAAACTCCATACATGGTAACTAGCGCTATACACTGGCAGCCATCCCTAAAGCTGTGTGCACAGCACCATCCAGCAGGGTGAGGTCCAGCAGCTGGTTCAGAGTCACAGTCCGGCTGTTCACGGGGGCAGGCAGGGGTAGGAGTCCCGAGGGCAAGCCTCACAGACTCCAAGTGTGCTTCTTCACGCAGCAGCTTGCACAAGGAGCAGCCAAGCACGCCACCACCCCAGCAGGGCTCAGTCAGCGTCTGCTCCCCATAATGGAGAACTAGGAGGGTCCAGGGGCCTCAGCATGCTCTACCTCACTGGACTGCTGCTCTGGGGCTGTTGACTTCTTTATGTGTGAGCAGCCAGCGTCATGAATCCGGATACTTCTCAAGGCCACACAAAGAAAACACACTGTACCCACCCTGTGCACATCTGTGCTGACCCACTGAGACCCTGGCTCCGGGAACCAGGCTCCCAGGAATTAGGAACCTTCCTTCGCTTCAAGGGTCTGCCCTGGCAAGAATGTGCTTTGCTCCCAGCTCCACAGACAAGGAGACTGAGAAGACACTGGGCATCGGTAGCACTGGCACACGCCCCTGGGTTCTCCATTCAGGCCCTGCTGCCACAGCCTGCTGCCCAACTTCACCCCACTCACTCTCATACTGCCACAGCCCCCAACCCTCTGGTTTGCGCATCCGCTGCCACCTTCTGTGACGTGGGAATGCCCACGAGGCTGAGGAGGTATTTTTCTCCTTCCACCAAGCTGCCAGGATTCAGTGTTCCATGGAGCCCGGCATAATGCTCCAAGTGGGGATGGGCTCGCCCCAGAATGAACATGGAGGTCCACAACAACCACTCCATGCTCTGCTCAGACCGCAGACCGCCCTCCAATTTGCCCCTCTGCTGCACAGGCAGCTAAAAGCTTTTCTATAAAAGATCGCTGAGCCTCCCGGTAATAGGGGTCTTAGAGTGTTCTTTTTCGGAGTTAGCAGGCGGAGAGCAATGGGGGGATGATAAAGCAGCCGTCACCCAGTCCTAGAGCAGGTACACTCAGTCAACTCATGATAGCATCTGTTGAGTACTGTCACTGCGCCGGGCACTATGGGATGGGGGCAGGAGCAGTCCACAAGAGTGGGAAGAAAAGGCCTCAAGAGCAGTCTGGCTGAGGGGAGGAAACCCACATCTGCTCAGGCAGAGACCAGTTAACTCATCAAGACGGACATTAGTGCTCACAGAATGACAAGGTGGCTGTGGGTGGCACACAGGAAGGATTTCATTCCAACCGGGATTTAAGCCAGGTGTAGAAGGGTGGCCAGGATTTAAACCTGGGGTGGCAGAGGAAGAAATTATACCAACTCCTTTCTCAGCATCCACAGCTAATGCAAAGTCAGCCTGGTCCCTTCTTTCTGTTCCCAGCTAAGTATGGCATCCTTTCTGAGACTATCAGCTATGACTCCAGGATTGAAATACAGACCACGCCCCAGCCCGCACTCACAACACCCCGTTGGTCCTACTATAGTTGAGATTGTTATAGTCAGAGCTAGGGTGCTGAGTGGACATATCACTTACTACTCAGCCTTAGAGATATGCCCTACAGAGACAAGGCTACCTCCCAGGTTAGGACAGCACCATCTCTCCCCACATACCTCACTCAGCCTGGCCTAGACATCTCTTTGATATGGTTGAGAGCTGATATATTTCAAAGGATGAAACTGTTCTTGTACCCAACAGTTGGTCATTTTACTCCTGGATTCACCTCATAGAGAAATTCTCATTCACGTGCACAGAAAAAAAAGATAGCCAAGATCCTCACAACGACTCTGCTTATAAGAAAAGACGGTAACAATGAACATAGGGTGAAATACCACACAAAAGGGAAACTAAGTCAACTATACACATGAACCCTATTTAGAGGACTCAGAAACATAATCCTTAGTGCTACAGGTTAGATGTAAGGTGCTGTATTAGTGTTAGTCAGGGTTGTCTACAGGAACAGAACTGGTGTGTGTGTGTGCGCGTGCGTGTAAAACAATGGCTGTTCACCAATGGGAGATCCCAGAATCCAGTAGTTGCTCTATTCACAAGGCTGGAGGCCTCGGCTGGTCTTCAGTATGTTCCAGAATGACTATGAAGTAGGCTATAATGCCAGTGAAGGTTTCCTTCTTCTGTCTGTCTTCTTTACATAGACTCCCAGCAGATGTGTCTCTGATTAAAGGTGGATCTTCTCTTTGCCAAAGATCTGGATTAAAAGTGGGTCTTCCTACCTCAAATGATTTAATGAGGACAAAGTCCCTCACAGGTGAACCTGGCTGCATGGGGTTTACTTATCCTTCCAGAGGTAGTCAAGGTGACAACTAAAAACTATCACAGACCCACATGCTCGAACCCGTGAACCCCAAAGGGTGGTACTGTTTCAGAAGGAGGCAGAACCTTCAGTAGTATGAAACTAAGAAACTTCAGAAGCATAACCAAGACATAGTAGAAATGGGGTGCCCTCGGGTACACCTTTATAGCTCAGCCTCACTTCCTGGGATCTTTCTGCTTTGTGTCTCACTGGGATGCCAGCAAGCAGCTGCCACCTGCTCCTGCCACCATGGCCACACCCCCTCCTGAAGCATGCCTTCTCCACCATGATGGCTTGTGAGCCCAGAGAAACCTCGAGTTTCTTCCTTCAGGCATCTTGTCACAGCCACAAGAAAAAGAAATAACGCTACAAAAGGATGCGTATGCCTTCACACCTTTTTATTCGGCTCAGAAGCCAAGTCAAACTGCAGGATTACTGCTCATGGATACGCATGAGTGGTTACATTACCAAAATAAGCCCCACCCCACCCCCAAAAAAAACCTGTCATCAAGAGAGAGGTCCTTCTGCAGGAAGAGGCCAGGGATGAGGCAGATGGGTGGTAATTAGTTCTTCTGGTGGGTGGCAAATTCCACAGTGTTTCATCTAGCACTTTTCCCAACTTAGTCTTTTGTGTTCATCAGACAAGCCCTTGGCAACTTATTGTGCCTGCTGACTTAATGTGGCCACGGCAGCTGCCGAGCTGAGGGTCTGCTGATGGTGGCTTAAAGACCCTCAAAGGACAACAGGCAATGGAGTTGGAGAAGAGATGACTATCTTGGCCAGCGATCCTAGGGTCTCTGTTCCCATCCTGTGTCTCTCAAATGTTTTCTAGATTTTCTCATAGTTCAGGGGTTTCCATGGCCTCACTCCCTGCTCCCCGGTGGCAGAAAACAGGAAAGAAAACAAGCGTCAGGGCAGGAGAGCTGCTTCCAGTCCTCAGGGATGGATTCAGACCTATCTAGATGTGAATTAGTGCACACATGCGAGCGTGCACACACACACACACACACACACACACACACACACACACACACACACAAACTATCAATCACTTCCTGTCCTCTGTCTTGTCTCTTGGAGAGAAAAAAATAAATAAGTTGGTTTCATATCCTGGAGTTGATAGGATTTTTTTTAATAATAAACCAACCAACCAATAAATAAGTAAACCTCATGGTAAAAATAAAATGTCATCTGGAAGGGGAGAGCGTATTTCTAAAGGAGATCACACGTTTCCTGAGAGTGACAGCACAGAGGACAGGCCCTTGGTTGTGAAAGCTCTGAGTCGCCGAAACTGTAGCTCTGAACAGACACAGGTCCTAGCCGCGGCCTCATTCCACAAAGGAGCAAAGGCATGCGGGAGGAGTTTGCCATCCTCGTCCCAAAAGAGTCGTGTGAAAAAGAAAAGTCCAGAAAGGCAGCTGGGACAACAGGGTGCAGGGAGTATGGGGCTGGACAGGGTGGCCAGCTTCCCTGGCTGAACAGCCACACCACACAACTAAGGGTGAAAAGGCACCGGTGGGAGGAAACTTGGAAGCCGGACAGCCCCCAAAGCAAAAGGCTCTAGAAGTGCCAACAAGAAACCTGAGCAGGGAGATCATCTAAAGGCGCCGCCTGCCACGCCCTGGAGCCAATCAACCCAGCTCCAGTGAGGATCTGGCACCCCAGCACTAGAGTTGACCAACTCACATGAGTACCCACTGGTCCACCCTGACTA
This sequence comes from Micromys minutus, assembly GCF_963924665.1. Lineage (NCBI taxonomy): Eukaryota > Metazoa > Chordata > Mammalia > Rodentia > Muridae > Micromys > Micromys minutus. Next base: position 18,939,903 of record NC_137972.1, on the reverse strand, counting down.
GCTCAAACCCCAACTCCAGAAGGAAAATTTCTTTAGTCCTTTGGGTTGGTAGGCAAGGAGGAACAAGAGCAGGCAGCTGTGACGTGTGTGTTTGGCTAGCTACTCCCTGGTAGCAAAAGCCTGTGTGGCATATCTCCCTGGTGACATGGACTGAGGCCAAGGGCTTTCTGGACCCAGGCCAGCACCAGGTCTAGCCTGGGAAAGACATCCTTACTGATAGTCCTCCTCCAATTTTGGATCATATCTGGGATTAGAAGTGGACCCAGAATTCTCAGCCTGGAAGAATTCTCAGGGTCACACGCATAGATAAAAATTCTAAGTCCCAGGGAGTGGCTGAGCCTGGCCCAAGGTCACCCCACCCAAATCCAGCTGCTCTATCCCCTGGTGCTCTGAAGCGTCCCACCTGCTGTTCCTCAACCTTCAGAAAAGATGAGAGGCTCCGCTGGGGAAAGCAGGAAGGAATGCACGACATTCTCTGATGAGGAATTAAAATTATTTTTAAAAAAACTCACACTCTTTACACATCCAGGCACGCACTCTTGACTAAGCCATGTTCCCAATTAGAAACATCCTTCACTTCCCTGGCAGGAGGCTTATGTAGGTCACACAGGGCCTTTCATATCCACGAGCCCCCAAATCCACGTCCCTCAGCTCCTCCGGATCCTCTAGGCAGGCTCCTGCAGCCAGAGGGAGGGAATGGAGCTCAAACATCAGAGGTGCATGCAGAAAGGAAGGCCTCCAGAAACGGAACATGGGAGTCTCATGACTATGGTACCCAAGGACCAAATGAGCACTCCAAGAAACAGGAGTCTTCTTGGGGAGACTGAGGATCAGGAGCAAAGGCTGAATCTAGCCCTAAGAGAAGTTCTAGAGTGAGCAGGACAGGATGGGAGGGACGATTACCTCGCTCTTTCGGAGGAGTCCCTTGGGGAGAAAGTGGAGTCTCTAAAGACTGAGAACCTCGACGCTGCTCTACCTGCCAGAAGAACAGCCCTAAAAGGCTGAGAAGCAGGCAATGAGCAACCTCGACTGCAGGGATAATGACTTCACGTTCTCTTGGGAATCCGTTTCACAGCATAAGAGGGAGTCCATGAAGGGATGGGACCTGTTGGCTATGAGGAGAAGGGAGGAGAAGGAGGAGGAAGAGGAAAGACCTGGTCATCAGAAGCAAGCCTCAGGAATCCACAGCATTTAGCTGCTTTCGCCTGCAAAGTCTGACCTTAAAAAAAAAAAAAAAAAGAAACAAAAAGGGCCACCCATCCTCGTATTGGATAACTGGGATGCCCATGACCTGAGCCTAGCTTCTCATGCAGCCAGTGCCCAAACAGGCTGCGGAGCATCAGGTAGCAAGGAGTTCCAAGAAATGAGACCACTGTTCTGTCCTAGTCTCCAGGCTGTTCCTCAGATACAAGAGGCAGATTCAGCTCAGGGTAGCTGGCCTCCCAGTGGTAGGCCTGGAGATGGCTCTGTCATAGCAATGAATGCGACAACACCTGTGGCCAGAGGTACCTGCTAGGTGAGCTGAGGCCACCAGAGGTTTCACTTGCACCCATAGGCATGTGGGACCCCTAAAGGCTGGCTGCCTAACTTCCTCTAGCCCTGAGTCCGGTTTCACCTGACAGGGACATACCTCAGAGCTCTACCTCTGAGAGCCTCACCAGGCACCTCAGCCCAGCTCGTCTAGAGTCTGGCCCTGGACTGTACAAGCCTGGAGAAAAAAGCTACAAGTCAGGGAAACCTGCAGTCAGAGGGAGGGGAAGAAGCTTGACCATCAGAGGGGAAAAAAAAGCAAAGGGTATCTAGGAGATTAGCTGGGGGAAAGGTAATTGAGAAGCCAAAACATGGGCAGAAACACCCTATGGGTGCATTCTCTGGTCCCCAGGGTCCAAAGTTTAAGGCCAGCAGAAGGCTGCCCCACAAATGAGTCAATTCAGAGCCCAGGTTCAAGGGCCAAGGCAGTCAGGAAGTTTGAGGCAATTCCCCAGCCTCATCACACACTGATCCCTGTGCCCACAGCACTTGAGGAGATGCTTTAGGGGAGGCTATGTGATGGATCATAGTAATTCCTCAATAAATATTAGCTGCCTTTGCTATGTTCTTAAGGGATCAAATGGGACATGTAGATGAAGATGTTTTCGAAACCAAATAAGTCCCCCTGAGTGCCAGTGGCTCCAAAGGGAACCTTTTCACTCCCCTCTTCTTCACTAGCCTTCCAAGGGTACCGGGTCCCAGTTGCCAGCGACCCCCCCCCCCATTCCTTGTCCTACACAGGTCAGCCACAACCCAGTTGCAACAAAGGGATGAGGGAGGTCGAGGAGGCGTGAAGGCAGGCAAAAGAAGGTGTGTTCACACCAGCTGCAGTGCGAATGAACACCAGTCTGGTTTTGCACACGGGCCTCTGTGGTCCCTAGCACAGCCGAGGACATTAACCGCCTGCTCCCCAGGCACTCTATGCAAATGTCACCTTACCCTGGACGTTTCCCTCACATAGCTCCGTCCCTCCACACATAGGACTGTAGAGCTGCAGAAGCCTGCGTACATCAATCACACAGGTCCAGGCTCTAGATGGACTAGCTCAGGCTCTAGATGGGCTAGCCCAGGCTCTGAGAGGCAGACCTCCTCAGGTGCACCAGGCAGCTCCCCAATTCTAGCATGATTCAGTTCAGACTATGCACTGCCTTGGGGGACACATTCAGCCAGGGACACGTGTGTGGCAGATGACTTGCAAAGCTGTTCTGTGGCTCTGAGTCTCCCTGTGTTAGTGAAAACTGCTGTTGGCTTCAGCTCCTGCATTTAATTTTTCAGTACTAAACAATCACTCAGATTGGCCCACTGTGGTACTTACTACCCAAGTACAGAGGCCCCAATACAGTGCATCACAGCCTGGAGCAGGGAGAGGGGCGAACTCTGCCCTTGTTTCCAGCTCAGAGACATCTATGCACCTATCCTGAGAATTCAGCCTGGGAGCCCTGGGCTAAGAACTGGCCCCAGTCATTGACTTTTACAAGACAGTCTTATCTATTTAGACTGAGGAAGGAAAATCTGCCTTTAGCCTTGAACCACGGCTGGTCCCAGCCTTTGAGCTATTAGCTCCCAAGGACAGGAAATAGGAGAAGGGGAGGGGAGGGACAGGAGAGGAGAGCAGCGAGGGCCCGCTTGGCATTTCTTCTGAGCTCCGGAACAAGCGGGAATGAGTCAGTCACACACATGGGATGTGTTCATCCTCTTCCCTTGAGGATGCAGCCAAGGGCCAACATCCCACAGGACTAGCCTCACTTGGCGGCCACCCAAAAACTACCCCCACCCAGACCACCACATATGCACGCGCGCGCACACACACACACACACACACACACACACACACACATCCTGCTCCACTCAGAGTCACACCTTCCTGGGTCCCTAATTTTTTCTGAGCTCATGACTAAGGGAAGTTGGACCAGGATCCTCCTATGACACACATATGACAGGGAACCCTCCCACTCTCTCTGCTGCTATCCCCTTAGCTGCCAACCTTCCTGTGGGCCTGGAAGATGCTAAGATGCTGGGGGGCGAGGGGACAGAGAAAACACAGCCCTGGCCTTAAGCCCTCACCTCCACTCTCTCTGCTGGATAAAAGCATCACAGAGGTCCCAGCTAGAGACTGCACATCCTCCTGGAGGCTCTTCTGCCTCCTCTGTGCATTTCCAGCACAACTCCAGCCTACCAGGTAAAGACGACAGAAGTCCTCTGGCACAGGGACAACGACCCTCTGAGTACTTCTGTACCCAGCATGGAACCTGACACAAAGGCATCAAAGGAACTGGTGAATGAACCAATTAATGAACAAGGAGGTTATGACTGCCTCTGGGATGAGCGTCGGACCTCTCTGAAGTGGCTTTGTTCCTCCAGCACCCCGCCCCCAGGGCGGGCTGGTGTGCAGAAGGCAGACCTGCTTCCCCAGGCAGGAAACACACCACTGAAGTGAAGCCGACAGAACTGGGGAGTCCGTCAGAGGCCGGTGCTAACGTCAAAGCAGACGTGACAGCTGTCATTCCCCAAGCCCATCACACAGTCATCCTAGCGTGGTAATGCTTCTATGTGTGAGCGTGCTGGAAGCTTCAAGGGGCATCTGCCTGCGGCTTCCTCGAACTTAGCTTCTGCTCCTCCCTGAATAGGGAGTGGGCCTGGGTTCTGCCACATCTTCAAACTCCGGATCGAAGCTCCCTCCCATGTGAAGATACAGGGACACTTACATGGCTCCTGCTGCATTCACCTCTGACAGTTCCCGGGATGTAAGAGCTCTGGCTATGTCAGCAGCTGGTAAAGATGCTCAGCATAGCACCCAGAGCACAGTACTCAGTCTATGCCCAACAGACAGCCTCACAGGCCCCCGGGGAGTCAGTGGGAGTCCCAACCAGGACCTTGCTACCCAACATCCACACACAAAGATACAGAGGCCAGCTACTCACTTTCTAGCTAACAGGAGTAAAAATAAGTTTGAGATTACAGTTAGACAGAAGGAAGAACTTTCTGCCTATCATTTGGGAGAATTGTTTTTCCCTGAGATCATTAGCTCAAGTCCACCTGAACACAAACAAGCCAGGCAGCTAAAAACCAGTCCCTAGGGAGCTTGTAAGTTCCCTGGCTCCCTTGTATGCACCCCAATTAAACCAGAAGATCTAAAGACTGGGCCCCTGCACCCACATTTTTTCTGAAATCTACCAAGTGACTCCAGCATGTGGAGAGAACCAAGTGCCATCACGAAGTCTGGTGAGCACTGGCCCCTAGGCTACTCATTCTAACAAGCTACGGCTGCTGTCGCTGCCCTTCGGGATCAACAGTGTTAACGGGCCTCTTGTAACGGGATGGAAGGCGTAGTGGGTGAGAAGACACCCAGGTATGGGCTGGCTGGCTGCCACAGTACTACATGGTGGCTCTTAAAACTGTCAATCTGGGACCAAAGACTGGAATGGAACAACCTACATGTAAACACGGAACTCAGGAGACCCCAAGGCAGGTGAGGTCCTTGCTCCGCATCTCCATGTAACTACATAGGATGGCTCCCCACCTTGCTCCTGACGGGAGCATCTCTGACAGTCTCCATCCAAAGCCGGCATCTTTGGCGATGGGCTCTGTTCAGAATTGCTTAGTCGGGGGTGGAGTTTCACTGTAACTGGTCATACGTACTCCGCGTGCTAACGCTGCCCGGCTACCCAAGTACCGCAATTACTCCGCATCGATCTGAGAGCCGACTTAGCACAATGGCAGCTTCTAATTTGTAAGCAAAACCTTCGGTGACATAAATCAAACTGTTTGCAGCGACGCCACTGCCGCATGTTAATGGAGAGTTAATAGACAAGGGAGGGCATCCAGGGGCATCGGGCCCCTGCTGTAACCTGCCCACATTCTACCCCTCTGACTGGGTACCGTGGACATCTACCTAGCCGGAGGAGTGACTGAGACCCTGGTCATCCCTGTAGCATAAATCCTGCATTGAGGCAGTGGAGAGAGATCAGCTGGTCCGCTGTCCCTCAACAGGTAAGGCTTAAGGAGAAAGCCAAATCATGGGGAAAACAAGGACTTGGGAAGGCCGGGTCTGCTGAACCTCAGCTTCCGCCCCAGACTCTAGTTCATGCTAAGGATCCATTGGAAATGGACCTTGCATCAGGCATGCTCATGGGAAGAGCCAGGACACAGCAGGAGGTGCTCACTGCCCTTCCATCATGATCCATCAGCATTACTCAGTAGCCACAAGCTCCAGAGAGGCTGTGCTGGCTGGTTTTGTGTCAACTTGACACAAGCTGGAGTGATCACAGAGAAAGGAGCCTCAGTTGAGGACATGCCTCCATGAGATCCAGCTGTAAGGCATTTTCTCAACTAGTGATCAAGGGGGGAGGGCCCAGCTCATTGTGGGTGGTGCCATCCCTGGGCTGGCAGACCTGGGTTGTATAAGAAAGCAGACAGAGCAAGTCAGGGGAAGCAAGCCAGTAACATCCCTCCATGGCCTCTGCATCAGCTGCTGCTTCCTGACCTGCTTGGGTTCCAGTCCTGACTGCCTTTGGTGATGAACAGCGATATGGAAGTGTAAGCTGAATAAACCCTTTCCTTCCCAACCTGCTTCCTGGTCATGATGTTTTGTGCAGGGATAGAAACCCTGACTAAAACAGAGACTTAGGAATAGACTGAGGTTAAGGGCCAGGATCCCTGTGCATTCATCTAGAAGCATTTCCCCGAAGCCAGGGTAGTCAACTGGCCTGACACTGGGAAGGCCCAGGGCCTGAGTCTGTATCAGTAAATGCCCTGGAAGTACCCACCGTCCTCTGCCATGTCAGGATCCAGACTGACAACCTGCCCATGGCTGCTCCCAACTCTGGAATTCAGGACCTGCGCCTATCCATGCTGGATGCTGCAGGACCAACCAGGCCTTACCAAGTTGGGACAGAGCCAACTTGTATAGGAAGTGGAGATCACCACTCACACACCTCTCCAGGCTGCTGTGCTAGGTGCCTCCCTCAGCACTGCCCATGAACACATTCAAAGTCTAACAGATGTTTATTTTGGGACATTTTCAGGAAAAGACAGCACAGAACTCTGCCTGGCTCAGGAGCAATGTGTTCATAGCAGAGCACCTTGGGCAGCCATCACCACCTTTCCAATGTGTTCTTGTTCAATTACCCTTGAACAGCAAGTCTTATGACGTCAAGAGGAAAGCTTTGGTTAGTGTTCAGATATCTGTAATAGTACCTTCAACACAAAACATCCTGACTATCTGAAGGCAGAACAGCTATGACAGGATAAGGACTGCTGTAGGCTTGGTTTATCCTTTCTAATGTAAGTAGGTACGGAAGGAATGACTGGAGTGAACGAGTGAATAGGTGGTTGGATGGATAGATGGATGGATGGACAGATGGTTGGGTAGATGGGTGGATGGATGGATGAATAAACAAATAGATGGGTAGATGAACAAACAGATGATGGTTGGGTGGATGGGCTGGTGTGTGCTTGGGTGTGTAAGTGGGTGGATGAATGGATGGATGGATGGATGGATGGATAGATGGATGGATGGACAGATGAACAGATGATGGTTGGGTGGATGGGCTTGTGTGTGCTTGGGTGTGTAAGTGGGTGGACAGATGGATGGGTGGATGTATGTATGTATGTATGTATGGATGGATGGACAAATAGATGGGTAGATGGATGGATGGATGGATGGATGGATGGATGGATGGATGGATGGACGGACAGATGGATGGATCAGGCTGGTACAAAAATGGGAAATAAGGTCATGATGGGTATGGCAGGTTGATAGCATGGCTAACCCACTTAGAGCAGGGTCCATACAGACAAGTTTCTTAGATGGTGGCTGCTGAGTCGTTTTCAGTGTTCATACTTATCCACCCCTTTCTTTGCCAACCCATCCATCGTCCTTCTCCTCCTCCCTGCTTATCCGCCAGGCCCAGAGAAAAACGTACAACCAGACCTCTGGAGTCTTCAGAGGCCCGCAGTATTAACAGCTGCCAGCTTGGCTTGACTCCGTTTCCCCTAAGTGGCATCCTCTATCCACCTGCCTGCTCTCAGATAAGCACCAACACATATATGTACCACATATTCACAATACAATGAATATGGTGGCTGAGTGGAGATGGCACAGTGGCCGGTTGCAAACAGCTCCCTTTCCAGGTACACTCAACAGGGACAGACTCATCACAATGACAAGTGAACGGGCTACTGTAAAGTACCAGACTGGAACATTTCCCGCATGGCGGCTCACAGCACACAGGAAGGCTGCCCACCTTCATCACTGCTTAGAAGAGGAAACAGACTCTCCGGAGGCTCTGTACATGGAGTGTACCCGTGCTCTATCACAACCATTGGTGGTATGAGCCAAATGTGTGACACACCTGCCCATCCTCATGGCTGCTGTCTCAGATGCTACAGTGTCCAGCCGTCCCAAACCATGGGAAGTGCCTTGGGCACGCCACCCTTCATTAAGGTCTTCACTGCACAGCGTCACAGACACGGCAGCAACCAGACATCCAGCAAGAAGGGCCATCTGGGTAACCGAGTGGTCCTGATGGCCAACAGGCCCACCAGGCTCTCTCCACCTCCTGACCCCCCTCTTCTGGGGGATCCAACTCCAGGCCAAGGTCTGGACTTATGGGGGAGGGTGAAGGAGGAAGAGAGACATCAGGGTATTTTTTTAATGACCCAGATTCCAGCCAGATGCATCTGTTATTGGCAGCAGAGCTGTGAACACAGCAGCTGGTGATGTCTTAATCACCACAGGCAGGAAGGCAAGGGGCCCGAGGCACCCACCTGGCAGGCTCAGGCACTACTGCCAGCGACCTGTTGCCTTGTCCTTTCCACTCCTGACTTTACCCCTCTTCCTTCCCTGTACCCCTCCCCCCATTTTTATTCCCAGTCTTTGCCTTCTACTCCATCTCTGACAAGGCCAGAGGAGGCAGCCTCTACCTTAAAAGGCCAGGTAGAGAAGTTGGGGCCCTTCACAGTCTTCCTTACCCTGCCCAGGGTCCTGAAACTGAGGCTCACAGTGGGTCTTCTCAAGAGATCTCAGCAAGAAAAGCCCAATCTATCTTAAACACAACACCCCACACTTGATCTTTCTTTTCCCCTCATCATGGTGCCTTTGTCACAGCCATAATCTCCCAGATCATCCCTCCTCTATCTCCCATTCCACTCCCTACCCAGAAGGAAGAGGAGGGAACCTGATGCCTTAGTCTTTCCCACCCAAGAGAAAGCCACAGGAACACAGAGGAAGCAGACACTAAGTGCAGAAAGCAGGCACCCACATCCTAAGTCTGAATATATGTTCCCAATGCTGTTCTTCCAGAGAGCCTGTCCACACCAAGTATCATCTGAAAACACCCAGGACCCAACACATCTGCCAGGTACCACTGAGTCAAGCCTCTTCACAGAGCACTTCAGTTATTCCTCAGACCAGCCTACGGATACCAATCTGTATCATCCAATTTTTCAGATGAGAAAGGCAAGGCTCATAAGAATTAAACAAAGGGGGCCAGAGAAATTTGTCAGTGGTTAAAGGAGGCCTTGCTCTTACAAAGGACTGGAGTTTGGTTCTTGGTACTCACACTAGGCAGCCTACAATTGTGTAACTCCAATTCCAGGAGGATCTGATGCCTGTGGCTTCCAGAGCACTCGTGTACCCAAACCCACACACACATTCATAATTAAACATAAATCTTTAAAAGAATTAAGAGCCCCATCAGTCCCTTTTCAGTTACCATAACAGAATAGGTAAGGCTGAGTTTATAAAGAAAAGAGGTTTACTGCGTTTACAGTGCTAAAGACACAAGGCCAAGGCACCAAGACAGAAACACAGAGTGTGGAACATGAAAATGAAAAAGGAAAATGTGGGGACTCAGCAGGTGAAAGAACTTGCTCCAAGAAACCCAGTTGGATCCCCAACTGTAGAGGAAAGGAAGCAGCCCCACAAAGCTATCTCTGATCTCCACGGCATATGTGTACACAGTCATTCACACACTCATCACACACACACACACACACACACACACACACACACACACAGTTACACAGGGCAATAGTTTGAATGACAAATGCCTTACACAGTCTTGGGCATTTGAATATTCGGTTTCCCAGTTGGAGAATGGGTTTGGTTTGGGTAAGTTTAGGAGGTCTGGCCTTGCTGGAGGGAATCTATCACTGGGGGTGGAATTTCAGAGTTTAAAGAGTCTAGTGTATCTGTCCCCCCCCACACTCCATCCCTCCCCCTGCCCCCTTTTCTCTTTTCCCCCTCCTTCCTTCCTTCTTTTACCCAACCCCATGACCACTGAGTTTGTGAGCTCTCAGCTTCTAATCCTCTGCACCTACAAACCCAGATCCTTCTGTAAGTGACCTTGGCCAGAGTGCTTTATCTCAGCCATAGAAAAGAACCATTCACACAGTAAAGGTGACTTTTAAAGAATGATAGGAAGAGATAAGGATACACAGCAAATAACAAAACAGCAAGGCTACCTGAAGAGGGTCTCCACCCAGCACTCCATGCTCCTCCCCAGCCAGCCCTTCCCCACACATCTGTGAGACTCTTGGCAACAACACTCACCAACTTCTAGACCTTTCTTGGAAAAAAAGAGAGGGGTGGCAGCCAAACCCTTAGGACCCTTCACGGCTAGAAACCCTCCATTACTACCTCAGTGAGCTTCTGTGAGCACCATAGTGATGCCGGGCCCTGCAGCCTCCATCTAGACAAGCAGATGCTATTGTACTGTGACCTGGAAAATGGAGATGTCCCTTTCCTTCTCTGTAGCTCAGTTTCCCAGAAACCAAATGAAGGATGTTTATCCCAAGGAGAACTGGCAGCCCTGAAACGTGGGGCAGGACGAAAGCAAGAAAGGCTCTCCTACCCTAGACAGCAATGGGTCCACACAGACTCCCTACCGTCAGTCTGACTGGTAAGCACCCAGGGTGGATGGTCTTTGAGGGACAGAAAAGAGATCCACAGTGACAGGAGCAAGTGAGAACACGGATGGATTCCAGCTTACAGAACCACGGCCACATCCCATGGTTGAAGCAGAAACACTGCTCCAGTATCCCCGCTCAGGGCAGATAAACCTAAGCTAGCAAATTTGCTCTATTGCCTGTCAATCAGAGTACCAGACATCAGGGTCAGATGATCAGCCCTAGGGCTGCAGTTGGGGCAGAAAGGCCCTGACCACTGACTGAAGTTACCACTTCCCTGTCTAGGAAGGAATGGAGACCAGGCACTGGAGACACAGAAGGATTTCTCAAACATTATGGACCCCACAAACACAGTTGCTGACCCTTTGACGTGGGGGTGAGGAGTCTAGGGGGCTGGGGGACTGGAGGGGGGTTGACCAGGAGGACAAACTCACTTTTCTCTTGGCTCCTTTTTTGCTTTGCTTTTGAAATTTTAAAGTGAATTCTCACCTGATTAAGTTGCTAAGTGAAACAATCTCTCTTTAGATTTGCAGAGCCTGGAACATCTGGTGGCCTTTGTAATGCTTTCCCTTAGTCTGCAGTTCTGTTTATCAACCAACACAAAACATGCACACGGCTGCGAGGCTCAAATTTGCAGGAAAGTAATATATCTGTTTTCAGAAAATATAAGACCTGCTGTAGGAGGTCAGGGTAAATTATGATGTTCCAACAAAATAAAAATAAAGAAACACACACCCTGGATGGTTGATACCTTGCTCTGAATGCAGCTGGTTTATCTTGGGTCTAGGTACCCTGAGACCCTCAGAGATGGACCAATGAGGTCATAGCCCCATCATCTCCCAATATGTCAGTCCTTAAGTAAGCCAGAACTTTCATGCTGGTTGATTTTTTTATTGCCAGCCTGACACAATCTAGAGTCACCTGGGGGAAAGGGAACCTTGAGTGAGGAACTGCCCAGATCAGATTGGCCTTTGACCATGTCTGTGAAAGGTTGTCTTAACTGATGGTTGATGTGGAAGGGTCCAACCAACTGTGGGTGGCACCATCCCTAGAGAGGGTGGGGCTGTGTTAGAAAGCTGGCTGATCATAAGCCAGTAAGTAACATGGCTTCTGTTTCATTCCTAACCTGACTTCCCTCAACAAAGGACAAGTTCAAGGAACCTTCATGAACTTCACCCCAGTGTAACTTCCCACAGTTCTCCCAGGTTGGGCGAGCAAGAAATAAGGTAAAGACACACATCCTCCCCGGGAAGCAAAGGTAGAGATGGAGGAGAAACCTATCTTCTCACCTCTGCTTAAGGTTCTCTCTCCCCACACCCATGTTTCTTAGGATAAAGTCAGAAGAGGCCAGAAGCAGAGCTTTGAGGAGCAGAGGAAGATCTGGCCAGCAGTGGTGATGAGTCGCTGTGATGGGAACTCTCCTTACATCGAGAGACTAAGACAGATGAGAAGCAACCTTTGCAAACCTGCAAGAAGGGTAAGCAGGTAAAGTCATTTGCTGCCAAGGCTGATGACCTAAATCCAATCCCTAGACTCCACACTGGGGAGGTGGGAGGGGAACCCTTGCAAGCTGTCTTCTGACCTCCATCTGCATGCAGTGCCAAACACATACGGAATAGCTCTGGCTTTAAGCCATGTGTTTAGTGGGTTTTTGTTTGTTGGGGAAACTGGGTAGCAGCTGAAAACACAGGCCAGAGCCATTTCATTATAGACAGGAGGAAAGAGAAGGCTGGGTGTTGGGCTACCTTAGATAGCCACGGGCAGGTTTAGAGGCAAGGCCAGGGAAGGCCAGCCAGTGCAGGGAATGAAAGAAGACACTGATAATTTAGGGATTTGAGGAAAGCTGGAAGGAAGAGAAAACCCTTCCTAATGATGACTGCTAGAGGGAGGAATTAGAACAATCACAATTACAGCTTCTAACAATAGGAAGGGAGCTGCCACAGTTCCTGTGTCAAACAAGAGCGTCTCTCCTAGTAAGGGTGCTTAATAGAGCAGCCCGCCCCCTCATTAGCTGCTCCTTCGGTGTGACAGCCCTCCCAGGCATGGGGGCAGGGTAAAACCCACTCACCACGGTGAGGTGGAGTCCCCATCTCTTAACAGACAAACTTCCTTTCCTTCCCACTCTTTCGGTGGGAACTGGGGTAGAGGGACAACTCTCTCTGCTAAGCCCTCAGGGATGCGTCTAGCTGGAGCCTAGGAGCTCCGTCTCTGACCCAGAGCAGCTGTTCTCCAGGCCCTGTGAGCTCCTGGCATAGCAAGAATCTGGGTCAGCTTCTCAACTCTCAGGCAGTGGGTTATCCTATGCACACACGTCATCATGTCATGTCACGGACCCGTCTAGCAGCCTATCTGTCCCCTTGCCCCGGGCTCCAGCTTTACCACATGTGAGGGATGAAGTACCTACCGCCCTAGTCCATAACCCAGCTAAGGCCTCTGGGAAATGAGAACCAAGAGCACAAAAAGTACAGATCACACGAGAGCCTGAGGCAAAGACTCTCCCCCTGAGTGGCCAAATGTAGTCACTTCCACTAGAGGAAACTGAGGCCCAGAGAGTGGCTCACCTTGGGTCAGACAGCTAGCTGGCAACATACTTAGGCCAAGAAAACAGGTGTCTGGATCAACCCCTGGCTCCTCCTGACATGTTACCTGGCTGCCTGTTGTATGACAGTCTCTTCTCGTCTGGCAGTGGGGAGGGAACAACGGATTGGTGGCTGGGGACCAAAACCTCCCAGGCTGCTGGCCCCATGCCCAGTCCCACCCTGCCCCACCCACCCCCAACAGGTTGAGCGCTGTTACCATTTAGGAGAGGAGAAAAGGAATCAGCCAGGCTGAGAATCTCGTCAATATTCCTCCCCCGGCTCTGATTCAGACCCTCCACAACCTCCTAGGAAACATGCACTATTCACATAGACCCCCCCCTCTTCTCAGCAGGAGGCTGGGGGGCCCTCAGGGGGGTAGGCTGAGGAGGAAAGGAAGGGAGGGAGAGGAGGAGAGGGGAGGGGGAGAGGAGGGCGCTTGTCTCTCATGCCTGCCATAAATGGTAACAAATGGAACACCTTGTAGTTTTGCTCCTCTCCTGAAGGCATCTACCTACCCCCCCCCCCACCCTCCTAGCTACAGCCAGGCCTCCCTCCAGGCAGCAGGGACCAGTCACGCAGGCTGTCCTAAATGGCTTGGACATCACAGAACTGCTGTGGAGCTCGGGCTCATCAGCTTGACAAGCTGTCGCTCTGATTTGGGTCCGATGGGCTTCTGCCACAAGCATGAACTACTTCCCTTGAGAAGGGGCGGGCAGAGCGGGGCTTTAGGATGCACCTGGTCTCCTACGGCAAGCTAAAGGAACAAGAGCCTCACTACTCACCTTTGTGCTTCCCTGAGAAGCCCTTTGACAACAGGCTCCTTCGTCCAGCACCTAGACAGTCACCAAGCTCTCCTGACCCCTCACCCCAGGCAACAGAACCATCCCCAAATGTCATCTTCATCTAACAGGGTCCTTTCCAACCAGCCCTCCCCAACCCATCTTGAGCATCCTTACACACACAGAACGCCCTGACCTTTCTTTGCTTTCACCCTTCTCTGGCTTCCTCACTGGCCTGATTTTTCTGCCTGTTCCACGGGGTCACAAGCCCCACTGTTCCTGCCCACCCACAGTTCCCTTACCCATGGACCTCTGCTTATTTTCCACTCCTGGTCCTCCAGACCCTGGGGGCCTTCCCTCCCTGCCCTTTAGCATCTGCTGAGCAGACCTCCTACACAAAGCCCGTGCTTTGTCAAGGGGCAGGGGCAGCAGCTGGTACTCAGACATGCCCTCTGACCTCCACAACAAGCAAGAGTGGAGCAGACAGTGCAGCCCCCCCCCCCCGCCCTTCTCCCCTGCTCTCACCTCTGAGCGGCCCCTTATTCTTGTATCTGTGACAGTCTTAAGAAGGAAGTGACGCTCGTAGCATCTGGCCTCACCCTGCAGATTTCAGACTTCCCTCCCCACTAAGCCCAGAAGGCTGCCTCTCTGCCTCCACAGGGCTAAACCCCACAAGTCCGCCAGGCTCGGACCATATGGCCCCACCCCAAGCCACTGCTGTTCCCCAGTGTCTTCACTCATACTCCAGGCTTCCCGGCTGTCCTGCCACCAGCCTTTCGGACAGCAGTTCTCAACTTTCCTAACGCAGTAGCTCTTTAACACAGCTCCTCATGCTGTGGTGAGTCGCAACCGGAAGATTAGTTTATGGCTACTTCATTCTGCATTCTGCTACTGTCATGAATGGTAATATAAATATCCAATATGCAGGATATTTGGTACGTGGCCCCTGTGAAAGGGTCATCTGATCACCAAAAAGGATCCCAACTCACAGCACGGGTTGAGAACTACAGCTTTGGTACCTTTGCCCTCACTCCCAAAAATGACTTATAGAGACCCAGATACAAAGGACCATCAAGACGAGAAAGAAAATGGGCAAGATGATCCTGACCAAAATGAACAAACAAACGAACGAACAAAAAAACACACATAACTACTGAGCCTCCTGAAAACCGGAGCAAGCAAGGACTCACACGGGTTGTGCAGTGAGACATGTGTGAAGACCTCCTATGTGTGCGAGTCAGCATGTGGAAATTTAGACAAGACTCAAGTCATCCACGCCCAGCTGCCTCCCAAAGAAGGAAGGGAACAGAAGTCCTGAGTCTGGGGATCCGTGGAGGAGGGGTGGTTCTACCTAACAGACTATAGCCACCAGCTTTTTGTGGTGGGCCACACTGCCTTCCAGACTAATTAGTTAAAGATGGGCGGGGTCCTCCCAAGTGAAGTCAAAACTTTGGGAGATCGGGGCAGCAAACTGAGACCTTATGTCCCCTCTAGTCCCCAGGCTTTGCTGAGCTACAGCACCCATCAGGACTCACTGTCCCATCACTGAACACACACTAGGACTGCAGAGGGTCAGCTATAAGACATGTTGAAGGGAGCCAGGGCAGGATTGTAAGAAAGCAGTGCCCCGAACAGGATGCGGGTTAGCCTCCCCCAGAAAGCTGACCTAGGGGTGGACCCCAGGAATGGCTGCGGACAAAAGGTTGAGATAGCAGGATCTGCAATAGTGGTTTATAAGGAATTGCCCTCCAAAAGGTGTCCTAGTTTGAGGGACCCTAAAAACACCCTCCTCTGTGGGACTCGGACCATGTGCACACCCCAGCAGAGTGGTGAACGCAAGTGTGAGCAAATATTAGAGCCATTTCCCACCCAGAGGCGGGTCAGAGGCCCAGACAAACAACCAATAGCCACGGCCCTCCCCCTCTGAGTCTCAGCCTCCCTTCTCCACCCCGGCCTCTTAGGGAGGATGAAGAGGACAGATCTCAGGGATGAACAGGGCCTGTCAGCCCGGTGCCACATGCACTCAGAGGTAAATCACTGCGGCTGGCATCTGTTGCTCGGCTGGCCTGCTGCCCTCTCCTGTTTCTTGGTGTCCACACCATCAATCTCCTTTGGGGAATTCACCACGGCCCCCAGCGTGGAAGGTCCAACCAATCAAGGCACTCTGCTCAAGTGCCAAGGCTGAGCAGTGTCTGCGCCAGACCCCCTCCTGGGAAGCTGACTCCTCACAAGGAAACACAAAGCAACAGGAACACACCCATCCAACAGTACCAAGGGGTCAGCATATCAGTACCCAGATACCATATTTCCAAGGCAGCGCTGGCTCCGGATACCATGGCCTATGGCTCACCTTTCCTTCCTAGGGAGGAAAACAATGTGCTGATCCCCCCCCCAAAAAAAAGAAGACATTAGACCAGAAAAAACAAATGCTCTGCACTGCACCCTGGATGCTGAACAGCACTACTGGGATCTGTTCTTAGATGGCTCAATACAGAAGTGTTTTCCTAAGGAGAGGGCACGCTGCTTGAGTCTGAGACCTTTTGCTCATCTACAGTCCACTGACGGAAGCAGCTGCTTAGGAGATGGCAGCTTATGCCCCAGAGCCACACACACTCATGGAATAAACTGCAAGAAGCATGTAACTTATATAGAGAGATTTACATTTACGCATACACGCATACATATATTGTGAAAGGTCAACTGTTTTATACCCAAGTACATATATAACATACATGCATGTGCTCACATATATTCACACAGAGACCAGGCTTTGAATTGAATTTCTGTTTTCCCCTCAAAAAGTCATGGGGTTGAAATCTTAACCCCAATGTGGTAGTGTAGGAAGGCAGGGTGACTAGGCCATGAGGGTGGAGCCCTCACGAAAGGGATTAGTGACATTAGTTTTAAGAAGCTCCCACCCCTACAGAGACTAAGATAAGAAAACAGAACCCTGCTATGCTGGCCCCTGTCTTTAGACTCTTAGTGGCTCTGCCTGCAAATATATAATATACTCTGACTCTAGGGTTCAATCAAGGAAGACAAGTGATGGCCAGAGAGCATACCAACCAGCCAGGGTCACTTAAGTACAGGCCTCACGGGGACTGAATGAGTACAAGGAGCCAAGCCGGCATATGATCAAGAAGAACTGAGGGACGGGGGAGGGGGGGCGGGGGGGCGAGTCTTTGCTAACCTAACCTAAGGGTGCCCCTCACATACAGTCTAAGAGTCTGACCCAGAGAGACACAGAATGTATCCCTCAGCCTGGCCTCCCTGTCTATGTAAAAGCAAGTCTAACCTTTACCTCCTAACCTGACCAGCGGCATGGATCTGGCCACTGTGGTTAATTCTGACTCCCCACAAACACAGTCACTGGGGCAGAGAGAACAGCGCGGGCAGGTTCTCCAGATTTGAAGGCAAGAGAGTCAGCCCGGCAGCCTGCCTGGCAGAGTCAATACCTCTGGAAATGAAGTACTGGGGCAGTGGTACTTTCCAGAACCCAAAGGGAATGCCGTATGTGGCTGAATAGGATACGTAGGCAAATCTCCGGAGGATGGGACCCAAAAAGGGGTGTCTGTGGGGATCCTTTTGGCTAAAGGATTATTCCAGTTTGAGGCCAGAGGTGTCCTACCCCCAGGGGGAAGCTCTTCTCCGATGAGTGCCTAACGCTGTGTAGCCCACTGTCCAGCTATGAACTAACACGCATTGCTGAACACATGCTATGAGCAAGCAAGACAGAGTTGTAAGACACACCGAAGCTCTTGAAAAGGCAGGTAGGTAGATGCTAGCAGAGGGGTGGGAGGTAAGAGCAAAAGCTGTCCAGCTCTGATAGTAAATCCTGCTGTAATGAGAGATGTACAGTTGTGCTATTGGGAGGCAGGAAGGCAGAACATTTGTCCTGCATGATCTCAGAAAGAAGCATGAAGTGTCCCATGAAGCTTATACTACATACAACTGACTACTCCAAAAGCCCCTAAAGACCACATGTGGCCATTTTCTATCCCACTTCCTGGAGCTGTGGCCGGGAGAAGGAAAAGAACAAACTGCCGACTGAATCTTCCCACGTGTGTTATAGGGCAGTGTAGTAACTGCCCCTGTTATGACAGGGCCAGCCAGTGCCTTGCACAGACCCAAGAAAAGCACAACTTGAAGCTGACCGGGACAGGAGTTGCCTCAGGATAACTTCCTGCACAAGGTCAAAGAAAGGATGTGGGCTTGAAGATTCAACTGGCTGAGTTCGTATCTCAGCTCTACCACTGCTAAACCTAGGGACCCAGGGTAAAAATCCTTCCTCCTCAAGCTTCCATCTCCTCAGAGGCAAAATGAGACAACCCTAGACATTCCCATGAGGTACCGGAGAGGTGAGATGACCAGAGAATGCTCCACATGATACCCAATCAAGCCCTGTTATCGCCCTCCATCACCACACCGCGGGGAGGAGCAGCTGTGGGTCCTCTCTGACTTCCATGTGTATGAGGCCCAGGTAGAGCAGGCAAACCCGAGGAGGAGGCTAGGTGGAGAAAAGTTCAAAAGTCTTTGCTTAACAATAGGTGGGTAAGTCCTCCAACTATCTCATAACAGGCCCTGACATTAAAGATGATTTAGCATGTAGAAGGATATGAACTATTCATTGGTTGAAAGACTTGGGCACGATTTACATAATTTACATCCACAAATAAACACAGAGATGAAATCCTCTTGAGTTGATAAACACACTCAATTAAAGACCAGCTAATTAAAATGCCAATAGTGCGGGACAAGGAAGAGCTCTGACTGATTTCAGGTAAAGACTATTTAAACTGATTCCAGCATTTATGCAGAAGAACAGGGGCCAAGAAGGGCAAACACTCTTGAAAAACGCGGAGTCTGCCTTGCCGTGGAGACTTGCAGAGTTGAGGTAACACAGGAAAGAACCAGGCACATATGAAAACCTAGGGAATATCTGGTGTCTGTGGAGGGAAGATAGCTAATCAAAGAAGCTAAAATACACAGGAGGAAAAAAAATCAGAGTTCTGTCCCATTTCAAACAGGAATAATAATCCCAGATGTACTCAGGACTTAAATACATAAATAAAAAACTTTGAGAAATGTAAAAGCTCCTCCTCACTTAAGTCAACAGTTGCCGAGTGCCCGTGTGACAGCAAGTATTAGGATGTAAGGACACTGAGAAATAACAGGAAAAAAGTCTAATTGAACAAAAGAAACCAGCAAAGTTGTGTTTCTGTTTATCGAAAGATTCCATGAAAAATAAAAATAAAAACAAACAAAAACTTCAAACCAGGACACAAACAATGTCGGTGGTGCGTTCAGCTGACGACAAATTAATACATAAAACAAAAAAGTAACAGAAAAAAAAATCAGTAGAGAAGTGGACCAGATACAAAATGGGAAAGAATGGTTAATTAACATATAAAAAGATGTCTGTCTACTGGGACTGGGGATGCTAGGTAAGGCCAGGGCAACACAGCATCTCACACCTGCCCCTCATCAGTTGAGAGCCACTGGGATGTCAAATACACCCTCCCTGGAAACAACTCTCCTTCTCTTGTAGTGCCAGGAGCACACAGTGGCCAGCACAGCAGAAAAGTGTCTGCAAGGGTGCTTCTCCAGGAGTCGTGAATGAATGTATGGAAATGCCAACGCTAAGATGCTTTCACAACGGTCTGCTGTGGCCACCCCATCACAGTGCATGCACCTGTTGCTGTGACCACTCCAGAGAAGCTCCAAGGGAGACTTATGCAGGACTGTTCACAAAAGAGGGGAGACCACAAGGAAGCAGTCGTGCAAGGGACTCCTGCTCAGTGAAAAGGTAAGAGGCGACCCTCACGGACACAAATGGATCACAACACATGCTGGGTTTTATTTACTTATGTGTGTATGTACTTAGTTATTTATTTTTGTGGCACTGGAGATGAAATCCAAGGTCTTATGCATGCTAAACAAATCCTCTATCATTGGTGGGGAACTGCTGAAGACACAGTCTGAATTAATTCTCCCTGCTCCGTCAAAAGTTTAAAGGAGCAGGGGATGGCTCAGTACATAAAACACTTACTGCAGAATCTAGAGGTCCTAAGTTCAGATGCCGAATGCCCATGTAAAAAGCCAGATGTTGTGGCTCACCCCCATAACTGCAGAGGCAAGGTTGCAGAGACAGACAGAGCCCAGGAGCTCACTGGACCACCAGTCCAACCAGAACAGTATACTTCAGGTTGAGTGGTAAGACCCTGTCTCAAAAATAAATTAGTATAAAAGAGGAAGACACCTGAACTCCATCTCTGGCCTCCACGTTCAAGAATAGTCACACATACTCAACCCCCTCAACACTCCCCCATACACACAGAAAACACAGCCAGAATGGAGACTGTCTCAGTAGGTAGTGAGACCACAGAAGAGGAGATAGAATCTGTCCGTATGGATAGCTGCCTAGTCAATTTAAATACATACCTGCAAGGATCCCAATAGCACATACAAAATATCTGAAAACAAAGACCCTGGGACAGACACCTATTACCCAAGCCACCAAAAAGCGCCCCCTACAGGGCCATGATGCAGAAAGCTCCCAGCCATGGAGAGCAAGCCTGAAGCATTGTGCACGGGACCTCTCCAGCTCTCCTGACAGCCTTCAAAGCCAGCTGGAGGGAAAGCAGAGCTTCAGGAACAAGACTCTGGATCTCCCTTGAAGTCTAGAGCTCTCCAGACAAAGAGCAGGGCCTGGGAGGCAGATCTCAACCTGGTATCCTACCCCAGCTGCGGAGTCGGCATGCCATTTTTAATGTTCCTGCCAAGGGCGCCCCCACCAAGCCCCCACCACGTCTGCAGGCAGATTAGCTTTCGAATGTGAGCAGGGACCAAGCTGGCTCAGAAGACTTAACTCTGCCCGACGGGTTTAGCCGGCCTTCAAAGCTTCTTCGCTGGAACCAAAGGAGCAGGCACATCTCAGTGGGGGAGGGAAGGACCAGCTCAGGGAGGGGAGGACAGAGCATGGCTCTAAAGCCAGATTACTCACCACAGCTTGCAGCCAACTGACAAAACAAGACCTGTCATGGTGGCCAACATCAGGAAAAAAAAAACAGACACACGGAAGAGTCTAACCTTCTCCCCTGCCTGGATTCCAGTCTCACTGGTCACCCAGCTCCTATCCATCCCTCAAAATCCAAGGGCCACTTGCTTAGCTGTGATATCTCTGTAGCTGGTTTCTACGACTAAGCAATGCTTAAGTATCTCCACCCAATGCCTACTATCTTCATAAGTGTGTCTGACGCCACGGGACTCGCGGCAGCTCAACGGGATAGCTTACAAAAAGTGCTCAATAAATGCACACCGCGCTCGGCCGGTCTATTGTCCTATCAATGGAGGAAAATGGAAGCTCCACGGGTTCCACGGATTGTGGTTTCCAAACAAGGGGCAAGGAGGGAAGCCTGGAGCGCTTTTTAACTTCGTTTTCTTCCTGATAGGAGAAACATTTCAGAGAATGGGAATGAAAGTATAGCCATGAGGGGGAAGGGAGAGAAAAGGCCAAGTTAAGCCAGGATGCTGGGTCCATGCCTGTAGCTGCCCACCCTAAAGGGCTGGGGGAGCAGGCAGCCCCCACCTACCCAGATCCCACCCTTGGCAGCCCTGGGTTCAAGTGCTGCACACAGGACAGGACTGATGACGACCTCTTGATTCCATGACTTCCTGGCCTAAGAAAACTGATCTGCCTTATCCTTACCAACTGGAGGCTCCTGCGCATGGATCGGGCATTCAGCAAATAGTTGTGGAGTGAGTGAATGGCCCCAACTGGGACCCAATACCCTACTAAGCCATAGAAAACCTGCTGCCAAGTTCAGCCAAGGGCAGCCAAGCACAGGAGGTAAGAGCAGCCAGAGTGTTACTCGGGGGTAGAGGCTGGCTGGGGTTTGCAGTGTTTTCTGGGGCCGGGCCTGGCTGGGCTGGGTAAGACTGTGGGGTCCCATAGCTCTTGCCATTTCGTCTGGGGCTTTTTTTCTATCTCTCCCCTCCTCCTCCTCCTCAGTCCTTCCTGATTGACAGCAATTGCTGGCTCTGACATGATTTAAAAATAGATATTAAGACCAGGAAGTTTAATTTTTAATGCTTTGGAAATGAACAGGGGGCTGGCATTCTTTTATAGCCACGTTCCAAGGGTCTCTCAGGGTATCTGCCAGGCCCTTCTTCTTTTCTTGCTTGACCTCAGCAGTCAGACCTGAGCCCACCCCATATCCAAAAGATCTGCTTCCAGCAGCCTCCTGGGGAATCATCCCTCACTCCTGAGCACTATGGGAAATCCCTATCCAACCTCCCCTGTACCCCCGCCCTCCTGCCTGCATCTCCTGCAAGGAGAGATGAGCTGAGGCCAAGTCTCAACCTGACTGATTTCTAGAATTCCTCAAAGCAGAAGGCACCCCACAGAGCGCTGTAGGTTCTTTAATTCACCGTTCACAGGCCTCACTTAGTCTAGAGCCCACAAAGTGGCCATGCTGGTATGGACCGTGTGTGGCTAAGGAAGGCAGGAGACAAGCCTGCCATGGACACCTACACAAGACAGCAAGTAAGAGAGACCTGACCTGACATTCAGGGAGATTGATCGGGAATCCCCCCTGGCACTAACCCTGCGGCAGCTCCATGTCTTCCTTTCCCTTGCTCTAACAAACACCCTCAAAACTGTCCCCTCTGCTACTAATTGTGTGTGTGTGTGTGTGTGTGTGTGTGTGTGTGTGTGTGTGTGTGTGTGTAAGGACAGCCACAGATCCCCCTTTATTTTCTCTAACTATGGCAGGCCCCAAGAAAAGCTGCCCTCCTGGGTGCCCCAGGCTTCCCTGGTGCACTGGGCTGCCTACCAGGCTAGAAGTATCTGACTGTAGCCAGCATGCCAGGAACAGACCTGGACCCCCACCAGCAGGCAGGCGCCCAGCAGCCTGGGAGGCACCTGCCCCTTTCTTAGTAAGAGAAGCATGAACAACACAGCCCCACTCAGTCCTGCCCACAGTGATGTCACCAGACCCTCACCAATGCCACTGCGCTAAGTTCCATCCAGTGGTGAAGAAACAGTCCACCAGAACCACACTAAACCAGGACTCTCCCAGAGTGTGTGTATGTGTGTGTGAGTGAGTGAGTGAGTGAGTGAGTGTGTGTGTGTGTGTGTGTGTGTGTGAGTGTGTGTGTGTGTGTGTGTGTGTGTGTATTGTATCTGGGGAACTACCAGTAAGCTCTGGGTCCATGGGAAATTCTCTATTTACTGCAGAGTCAAGTTCAACTCCAGTCCTCAGAAAAAGCCTCTCTGGACCATGACACCAAAACGTGATGGCCACATAACCCTACCTCCTGATCTCAGTGGGCTGAGTTTGACCCCTCCCTCCCTCCACTGTCTCCATTTCCTCCTATGCTCTCTATTCAGTGTGCATCAGAGCAGCAAAGTCCTCCCAGGAAGTCCTCCCGGGAGGCTTGTGCATCCTCCCTACCATGCTATCTCCTCTCACTCACCCGCTTCGCCCTACATCAAGCTTGAGAAGCTGCCGTCTGCAGGAGGTCCTCACCTGAGTACACCATCCCCACATCCCTCCAATTCCCAGAAAGCACTGAACCGTCCATTCCCCTTCTGCTAGATTTCCCCATCCTTCCTAAAATCTGTACCCGACTTCAGTGTCTCATATGGTAGTGGCACTTAAGAAATGTATCCGTGGAAATCAACTTGCCCTAGTTTGTGGTTTGTCGTAGGAATTCCGGAAATCCTAAGTAATTAGAAAGTTGGGGAGTGGGGTTGTGCAACCCCAGGGAAGAGTTCTAATTAGGCGCAGGTAGTGAGATCTCTAACTTCTAACCTCACACTAGAAAGGGCAGGCGTGTCAAAAGACTGCTGAGGTGGGAATTGCTGCCATGCTTGTAGAAAAGATAACTCACTCTTCATACAAGGGCTTAAGGTTCTAGAAGAACCTTTATGGTTGGCAGCTTTGATATCTAACTTCTCTTCCCCATTACTTAGGACTTGGGGATCCTGACCAAGTAACCCTATGCTGTGATCCACTCCATTTGGTTGGTTATAAACATATTCCAGGTGTCTATGACACAGACCATGGCCTGCAAACCAAACTAGAATCATTCTGAAGACATCACAGCAGTTATACCAACTGCGGCCAGCAGGCGGCGAGATGAACGTGGCCCAGGCTGCTGAGAGTCACTGGTCAGAAGACACTAAACATCTATGCCCACAGAGTCTTCGGATAATTAATACATGTGCAGTGGGACAAACGGAAGAGGTAGAATGAAACTGTGAAAGAGGAAAGAGAAGGTTGGAGCAAGTAACAAACATAACCTCACTCGTGTAGACCGAGACACCGGAGAAATGCACTCAAGTACTTAGCGGACACAGATCCTGGCAGAGAAATGGAAAGAGCATAAGGCACTGGCCCACAGGACGATGACAGAGTGATTCTTAACATTCCAATGGTTCTCATCACCAGAGAGAGGATCAGAATATCTGCCCCAGCTTTCCTAAAACTCCAGTCACATGACAGCACTCCTCCCCCTGACACTCACCCCACACCATCTCAACTCCCCCCCCCACTATGGAATTACCCACCTCATCTCAGACCAGCCTCACAGGAAAAGATACTCACACACTCAGGTACCTCCTCGACCCCACAGTGTATCACAGAGCTAAGACAGTAAGGACCGTGCAGAAGACCATCCATCCTAACAGCCTAGACTAGAGAAACCCCAATCTTAAGGGGTGCATGAGTCACTCAAGGTCGCACAAGACTCTAACAAAGAACAGAAGGCAGATGAGGCCCCTCACACTTCTTCCTTCGATGCCCAGAGCTTCCTTCCCCTTCTCCAGAAAAGTTGCCCCCCCTCCACATACACACCCCCGAAAGTTTTTTCTTAGAAGTAGATCACTCCACGGCAGATGCATACGAGTGCCATGCAACCTCGTTGAGGGTGTCTTTCTCCTGCCCCCCCTGGGCTCTCCTGGGCCATGCTTGGCAGCCGACGGCCTCCAGCCAGTGGCAGGACGGAGCTTGGGGATGAGCCAAACATCTGTGCTGAGTAGCCTGAGCTCTGGTGAAGGAAGGCGGAGGCAGTGGTGAGGACGAAAGACACGGGTATGAATTAAGTTTTCATCCAGTCTGTGCAACTACAAAGTACTCGTGCACACACGGTCACCAGCACCACACCGGAGGCTATTTCTGAGCCAGCCCATCCATAGGCACTTTCTCTAGAAAAATCATCTCCCTTTGTCCTTTTTCCCATCCTGGAGAAAGTGTGGCCAGACTGCTGGCTGCCTGGTCCACAGCAATCCCTCAAAAGTAGCAACCCGCCCTTGTCCTATCCAGTTGCTTCCTCCTCTTCCTGGGAACCACCTAAATGAGCAGGAGACTGTGACCTCCACACCCCCACCCGCTCCCACGATGCTACTGACTGCTCTCCTGCTTGAAGAAACTCAGAACCCATCCTCACTGTCCCCCACCAACACAGGGGCACAGTGGCGCGGTCTGACCCACACCCACCGATGCGGTTCCCCGGTGCAGGTACTTCAGCGTGCCTTTTCTTAGGAGAAGGAGGCAGTGGCAAACTTTGCCAGCTTCCTAGGAGCAGACAGAGCATGTCTCTCCTGGAAGACTGACAAGTTGAAGCCTCCATTCAGCCACGGACAAGAGAGAAAAGGGAACAGAAAGATGCAGGGAGCGGAAGGGTGCTGCGATTTTTAAAAGCACTTACCTTTGGGCAGAGAAGGGTAAGATAGAGAGAGCGAGGAGAAAGTAGAGGATATTCAGAGTGTGGAAAGCAAGGAGAAGGAGCAACGGAAGACTCAACAGTAAGGACTTACCCAGAATATCAAATTGAAGAGGAACATCATGTACTTCAAGCAGCAGAGACAGCCCCTGGCCATGTTGCACTTCTTAAATTCTAGGAGGAACACAAAGGACAGGTCCAGGTAAAACACCACGTACTTGCTGCCTTTGGGCGCATTGTACTTGTCAGTCTTAACGCCGGCCTCCGTGCGGCTCTGACCCCGCGAACCCGCGGTGCCGTAGAAGGCGCCAGCCGTGAAGCCGCGGCCGAACGGGCGGCCAGAGGTGGACGGCTTGGCAAAGTCCGAGTCCTTGCTGTCCAAAGATGGACTCCGGTGGATCGAAGAATCCTCGCTACTCGACTTCTCCATGCTCGCCTCGTTCCCGGGGGGCACGAGGGGCGGGGGGCATTGCTCCCAGAATGGGACGGAGGGGGCACCCCGGTCGGGCACGGGTCCTGAGCTAGCGGGCTGTTGGAGCTTCGCACGCCCCCTCTCTGCACCGGAGAGCGCTCCCGGAGCAACCAGCTGCCAGGGGTTCACTGTCTCTGGGACGGCGCCCTGCTCCCAGCCTTAGCCCGGGGCCCAGGAAGGCTCTGCGGCACCGCTATTAGCACGCTTGGGGAGCCGGCTCGTCTGCGTAACTAGGCTTCTTTGGGGAGGCTGCAATTTGACTGCTCTTTCCCGGGCGGCTGCACCACCGACCGGACGCTGCACTGGAGGCGAAAGGGCGCCGGGATCCAGGCTCCGCAGGCACGCCTCTTCCAGCCCGGAGCCCCACCAGTTTGCGGGAGCTCGGCCTCCCTTGCTCCGCGACTTTGCGGAGCCGCTGCCGGCTCTGGGCTGCCCGGGTGCGCCACGGGCAGCGAGCCTCGGGATCCGCCGCAGCTGCAACCGTTGGGCTTGCCCTGCGAAATCCCAGCCCTGACTCCCGACTCTGAAATCGCCTAGAGCCCCTTCCCCGGGCCCTGGGCCCCGCCCCCTGCTTTGCATTCGACCAATGGGCTCAAGGCCTGCCTGGCTCCGGTAGGGGAGCTACCCCCCTCCCCAATGACACAATATCTTTAATAGGATTAGCGGTCTGCTTGTGTGCCTAAACTAGTGTGCCCAGAGCCCTTCTAAATGTCAAGGGCTCCGTGGCTGGGAATGAACTAACACCTCCACGTCTCTTACCCCAGCAAGGGCCGCTAGAAGAGGGGAAGAACTGGAGGTACCAAGAGCCCAAGAAAGACGGAGGATAGGTCTGGGAAGAAGGACTGGAAGGGAAAGAAACGGTGGCCACTACAAGGCTGGCCTCCGCCCCCTACGAACATCGGGGCCTGTCTAGCCTGGAGCACATGGTCCCAAGCAGTACCTTCACACACACACACACACACACACACACACACACACACACACACACACACACTCACACACACAGACAGACACACACACACACACAAACACACACACGCACATGCTTTTGCACACGTGAGAATGGCCACTGCACACCGATAGAGAGACCGCAGCAGAGACGCAAGGTGTAGGAAAGCGCCCTCAGGCCTCCGCGGGGCGCGCCGCCCTCCCTGCCCCCTCCACACGCGCACGCACGCGCGGCTCCGAGAGACTCCTGCAGCTGCGCAAGCCCCCGCCTCCGCGTTCCCGAGTGGGACGGCCGGCGGCTCAAGTGGGGCACTGCTTTTGCCAGCAATGGAGCAAGGTAGCAATGCTTTTGGTCACACCCGGGTCCCCTCGGAGCAGAGGTCAGAGAAAAGACAGGAGGTATGTGCTTGCCAGAGGAACATCCAAAACAGCCCTGATCCTCTTGCAAAGCACTGCAATGAAGACAGCCTCCCCTGGGCTTATGCAGAAGTCTGCATTGCTGACCTGGGGCCACCACGGTTCGCAAATAAGAACTAGAAAATTAACGGGGGTAGGGGGTGAAGTGGACAGGGGACAGAGACCGAGTCTCTCCTTTGTGCAGTGATCCAGTGCAGGAGCTAAGTTTTACCAGGCTCCCAGCATCTGACAAGAAGCTCAGCGTCTGGAAGGCACTGTATGGGGTGGCTAGATGGAAGAATCCACGCCCTTCCTAGAGGTAGAGGTGTCTTCCCTGGAGCCCTCAACCCTCTATCCTGAGCCCCAAGGGGGAGCCCTTGAGGAAACACTGGAGGGAGTGCTACTGCCTGCCCTCTGGGCAGCACAAAATCCAGTTAGAACAGGAAGTTATTGGAGGCACAGATAGACACAGATGGTTGTGGCTGTGCAGAGAGAGGGGGACAGAGATTCCAACTAGGGGGACTTCACCTTCATTAGCACCCCTCCACACACACACACACACACAGTCTGTCTTTACTCTTCTGGGTCCCTTCTGAACTCGGGAAGACCCCTGCAGCAAAGCTCTGTGTGAACAATCACTACTAGCATCTCTCCTTTGGGAACCAACGGTCCTGGGATACTGTCCGCAGAACATTGTTTGTAGCATTACCTTTGGTGGGGGCATCCACCAGCTGGACCAGAGTCCGGAGAGCTGCTCTCCCCTGGCTGGCCTCCATTCCTCCTGTCCGTGTGGAGTTCAGGTGTATTATGTGTGAAGTGAACCAGCAGGAGTGAGAGCAGGCAGGCTCTGTACACAAGATGGTACCGTTGTATCTCAGAGGGAATGAGGTATCCCCCAGGGTCCCCATGCTGGCCCTTACCTGGTTAGT
Organism: Micromys minutus; assembly: GCF_963924665.1. Taxonomy (NCBI): domain Eukaryota; kingdom Metazoa; phylum Chordata; class Mammalia; order Rodentia; family Muridae; genus Micromys; species Micromys minutus. Next base: position 18,911,633 of record NC_137972.1, on the reverse strand, counting down.
CTTTTCCCATCTCTTCTTCCCTAGCTCACACCTGCACCGGTCACACCAGTCTCCCCTGGTCCCTGAGCTACCCCATCATTGTGTCTGATTAGAAACAAATGCATACCTCTAGGGCTTGGGACCAGAAAGCCAAGTGAACAGGCAGGCAAGAGAAGACAGCTGTCCAGGGCCGCAGCCCTGCTCCCTTGGCCATGCTTGTCAAAGCTACAGTGAAGTCTCACCGTGACACCCGGCCGAGTCACTATCAGACTAATGAGAAAATCCAGTTCATCAGCCCTTACATTCACCAGGCGGACCCTACCACATAGTTGTGGTGACGGTTCTGTTTTCCAGAAAAGAAAACAGTAGGCTTGGGTGGGCTTTCCCAACCCATGTGCTCTCCTCTCTTGGATTTTAAACACTTGCTGCCTTTGGCAGACTTCCCGTCTAACATAAAAAGTACAAGAGGAAGCCTGAGGTAGCATGTCCTGATTTGGGGTGCGGGGGGGGGTTATTAGGTCAAAGGATACTGAATTAGGGAAACAGGGAGGAAGATGGCTGGGGTGGTGCTCTGGACAATACAATGAGCAAAGGGCTGCAAGAATGGAGAGGGGGAAGTACATACAGAAGAATGCAGTGAGGAAGAGAGAGCATTTACCCTGCCTTAGGACAAAAGCAGATGGAGCCAGAACACACCCATTCCCTGGAAGAAACCATCCATAAATAACAGGTCACTAGGGGAAGGTTCCTGACCTTTACACCAGGATGAATGGGACAACCCAGGGATCCCAGGAGCCCACCAGTTAGCTAGCTCTGGAAACCAGCCTTCTATTCTGACTCCACTTGTGCCCAGAGAAGTCCAACAGAATGATGCAGAGCCCACACAGCAGGCTGAGTGGGGAGCCGCCCTGTGGCCTCGTCTTGGACCAAGGGCTTCTTGAAGTGAGTGGGGAAAGAAGGGCTTGAGTGTGGCCCACTCAGGAAGCAGTTGAGGAGACAGGTCTGGGTGAAGACAGGAGGCTCTGCAAGCCACACTGTGAAGCATGGGAAAGTTGGAGCTGTTCTCTGACACTTCCCAGCCAGCCAGACCTGTGGCCATCATAGAGCTTAGGAAGCTACAGTTGGCCGAGGGGGAGACAGTGAAAGGCTCACAGTGGCTGTGCTGCTGCAGTTCCTTAGATCTGGGATTCCAGAAGCTACTCTCCCAGTCCCCTCAATCCTCCCTGCCTTAGCAGGTCCAGAAGAGCCTGAAGGCACTGGCTGCCTCTGAGGGGCTCTCTGCATGCAAACCAGCAGGCCAGCTTTCCCTCTCCCCATGCTTTTTTTTTTTTTTAAGAAAAAAAAAAGAAAAGAATTCTCAAAGAAGAGCAAGAAAAATAAACATGAGAAACCAGCATTCCAGATCTGACTGGCAGCCAGGAGACAAGGGCTTCCCGGGAAATGTCAAGCACTCTGTGTCTCTACAGGATCTCCCAGACGCCAGGTGAGACAGGGCTCAGTCTCCTGCATTTCCCCACCACGTATACACACGTACGTTCTGCCCATGCTGGCCGCTCCTGTGTGTGACCGTGCATTGCAGCATCTCACGGCCCTAAGCTCAGCCGTGAAACCAGAGGGGAGACCAAGGTGCTGCTTGCAGTGACTAGGAATAAACAGACGGGACAACCACTGTGGAAGGCGGGTTCTCAGCCCAGGTCCTAAACTCCAAATTGGGATCTTTGGCTGTAGGAGTAACTGTCACAAACTCCTTAGGAATGAGTGAGTGGTGGGTGGCCGGAGGCACACCTCCCAGAAGTCTACATGGAGACTCACTAGGCAGGGGACACTCTCCTATTTGCTAAGGAAACAAAAAAAAAAAAAAAAAAAAAAAAAAGGCTGGGATCTGGATTCTGCATGGAGGCTAACACTGACCATGAAGAGGTAGCATGGGGATCTAAATGGAGCTGGGCACACACCACTCCAGTTATCCCAGCTCTTGGGAAGATGGGTCAGGACTGTGAGTTCTAGGCCATGCTAAGCTATAGAGTTGGGGGGGGGAGGGAGGGAGAGGAAGAAAGAGTTTAAAGATACTTTTTAAAATCTGTTTTCTCTCTCTCTCTCTCTCTCTCTCTCTCTCTCTCTCTGAGTGTGTGTGTGTGTGTGTGTGTGTGTGTGTGTGTGTGTGTGTGTGTGTTTCTCCTAAAACTAATGAAGAAAACAAATAAGGCTTGGCTCAGTGGGAGGGCTCACAGTTCTAAGAAGGGATGAATTAATTGTTTAGCTCATATTACAAATCAGGGCAGGCTGCATCTTCTAGAGAGCGGTTCTCTCCCCCAAAGCCCTATATTGCACTATGACTCACTTGCCTCTGCTCTGGTCCCTAGACTTCTAAAAGACAACAGTGGTCACCTGGCCATCTCACACACACACACACACACCTGCCCCAATACCTATCACAGCGACTACCTCATGGTAGCTGCTTAGAAGAAAAGAAAGGCCACCGTGCCCAAGCTAGACAGCCGAGCTCCAAGTTCATTCACCAAAAGAATGGGACCCAAGCCAAAATCTATGGGATTGTTCCTGGAAGGGAGGCTACCTGAGGACACCAGGCTGTGATGAGGCAGTGATGGTGGAGATGCCATGATGTTGGCTGCTGTGCTTGCAGCCATCATCCCCATCCATGGCGTGTCCTTGAATGGATGGGGAGATCGGCAAGAAGTTAACCTAGGGATTCTCAGAGTCATCTGGAAGATGAGTCCAGAGACAGGAGGGTGGGAAAAGTAAGAGAGACAGGAGTAAGGCAAGACAAGACTGTCCCCAGCCTGTCACCTGTGCTGGGTGTATGGAGCCTGGCAGAGGGGCTCCAAGGACAAGTCAGATAGGGACACCTCTGCCTGCCACTCGGTCCCAGCAACTCCTGTGAATGGCACAGTGTTGCATGCCAGGTTTCAAAACTCAAGAGCAAAGCTGGGGTCAACTTGTGCCAGAAGCTGGGCTCCCAGGAAGGTATGATATTCAGAGACCCTTCGATGCACGTGAGCACCCCAGGGAAGCATGTGGGCCAAGGCATGCTTGGTACCTCCGGGCAACTCAGGCACCTCAGCTCCTAAGAAATGGGACCACAGCTACAGACCAGTTCGCTCCAGACTTAGCTGTGAGCAGTAAAATATGGCTTATGACCTCGAAGTTACAGGGACAATCACAAAGCCAACCTCACCCCCTGAAATCCAGCTCACACTGGTTTAGGGACTGAGTTATCTGGGACAGGATCTGTGAGTGAGGATGGAGAAGGCAGAGCTGTTTCTCTCTACCTGATCCATCCCAAGTCCAGGGAACAGGTCTAGTGAGAGAGCCACGGGCAGCCACCTGGGCTTTGGGCCTTGGCAGACCTAGAGAAGCTAGAATGAGCACTAAACGGCCCTGTGTCTCAGCAGGAAGATGAGATGGCGGTGCATGCTTTCCAACCTGCAGGGAAAACCAGAGATCCGAGGTAACGGATAAAACTGCAGTGCATACATCACAGAAAAGCTCGCGCCGCACTGGGGCACCATAGTGGTGACCAACAGTAATTATTACAGTAATCAGAGTTCCCATCCCTGTCTGGTTAGGCTGGGGTTAAACAGAGAAAAACCAGACACCCCACCACCACCATGCAATGGCCCCCTGACCTTGTTTTCTAAGACTGGAAACATCTGTTTCTCCCCTGACAGCTGGTGACACCTGGGTACTTGTGTCACTTGGCCCTCACCTGCCTTCTGAGTCCCAAGCACAGATATGAGGCTCCTCTTGCCCATCTCCTCCATGTGGCTGTCGTGGCCATCTTTGGATTTCACATCCCCCACACAATTCTTCCCTTCTTGATGAATCGGCTGGAAGTTTAGCACACCGTCTAATCCAGAGCCTCTCATCCCAGACTCTACCCTGCTCCCTGCGAGGCCACCCCGGTGTCTCTCTCCACGTCCTATGATGCTAAAACACTGCCTGTCCATGCTGCTTCACTGTTCTCCGGGGACATGCACAACCCCCAGCAGAGCCCTCCACGTCCCAACTCCAGGCACATCATTATCCCGAAGCCTCTCTGGTGTGTCATTCTAATCATGTGATCATGTGTGAGGACAGCACACATATGAACATGTTTGCTATTCAAGCATAATTCAAATTCTTAAAGCAACATTTAAGAGCCATGGCGGTACGCACTTGTAATCCCAGCACTCGGGAGATGGAGAGAGAAGGATCAGGAGTTCAAGGCCAGCCTGGGCTACATAGGGAGTCTGAGGCAGGCTGGGCTGCAGGAGACCTTGTCTCGGAGTTTGTAAAAAGCCTTAAAGATCCAGCCCAATGGACCCTGCCTGCCTCTCCAGACCACTCCCAGCCACCCTCTCCTGCTCTTAGACTCCAGTTCTGTCCTCTTCTCTGAGCTTCTGTCCTGCTGTTCCTTCTTCTTGGCTGCCCCTTCGCCATCCAGTGCCTGACTCCACGCATCTCCTCAGTAAGTCTCTGGACGCCCTCACAAAGATCTTTCTTCTGGCTTTCTGGGTTGCCTACCTGTAACTGCTAAGCTCCCCTGACCATTATGTCCCCAGAGCATGGTTTACTGTTTCTCCCATAGTATTCATCCCAGTTTGAAAGTATGTGTTTCTCCAAGTGACAGTTTTCTCGAATCACACCGTTACATCCAGAGCAGCAGACGGATTCTTCTCACTGTTGCCCACGCAGCGCCCAGGACTGTGGCTGACCCACAGGCCGGCCTAGAATTAACTGATGGAGCAAACGCACAAAAGTGCAAAGGAGGGCACGCATGGCGAGTGTGTGTGGGAGCCCTCCACTGCCCAGGCAGTTCCTCAGCTACAAACCGCATACGCCGGACTGGCAGATTCTGTGTGGAGTTTACGAATGTGGAAGGAGGTAAGGGATGGGCAGGCAGAAGAGCATCCTGGGAGGAAGAGCACTGGGCAAAGTTCCTGTGGGGCAGAGGTGGGGTGTCCAGTACATGCTGGCTGCCATGTGCTGGCTGAAACCACATGAATAAAAACGGACCTGAGATTGGAGAACAGGAGGCCAGAAGGGCATCAAAAACCTGCATGTCCCCTCTCCTCCTGTCACCAGCTCTAACATACACTTTTCCTGGACAACAGTCCCAGCCAATCACCCTCTTCCTCTCCTCCTGGCTGCTCCCTTACTTGTAACCTCATTTCCTTGGCACCCTGACTTGCTCATGCCCACAGTCCCTTGGGCAACAGCAGGGCCATGGTCATGTGTCTTGGCAACCCCAGAGAGACTTCAGAGCTAAAGCTCAGTTTCCTGCTCTTGCCTACCCATCTCAGACTGTGACCTGCCAAGAGCAAGCATCCTCTTTGTCCCCACGAGCACTCAGCCCCTTTAGACATTTTCGCAGAAGAGACCCCAGTCAGGCCCTTCTTCCGTCCTCAAACCAATCAATCACCTCCCTGTTGGATCCTCTAGAAGAGTTTCATGCATGAGGCATTATGGTTGACAGGCAGATGGACCTGCAGCTCCACACATGGCCGTACTGGGCCATTCAGTCCCAGGAAGCAAAGGAAAAAAGAAAGAAAGCGTTTGTTATTAGTACTTATCGAGGAGGGCAGGTGGCTTTGGGAGGAAGAGATAAGGCACACGGCCCGACACAGGCAAGTGTGATGAAGCCTGGAGTTTATTGCTATGCACTAGCGGAAATGTACTGACCCAGCAAATCTAATATTCCCGAATCACTCTGTGGAGGACAGAGACTTGCTGGCTGGCTCTCTGACCCAGCATCCAGCCTGCCAGCAAGCTGGCCTTACAACTGGGACCTTCTGCTGTCTTCAGGAGCTACTGTCTCCTGTCCGTCAACCCTGTTTCCCTCCACTGTGCCTGGAGGCTACGGGGCTGGTGCTGTCACCTGGGGGAGACAGAACAGAAGAAGCATTTAGCAGTGTTCTACAGTTAAGAAGATGGAGATGTACCCACATGTGGGCCCTGCTCAGAACCCACCAGAGACAGTCATGTGTGTTTCGTCTCCATGGAAGGTCAGACGGTGCCCATTAGTGTGGGCCTTCCCGCTGCATGTCTGAGGACTCACACATTTCACAGTACACAGGTCACTGTACTGGCTGGTTTTGTGTCGACTTGAAATAAACTGGAGTTGTCACAGAGATAGAAGCCTCAGTTGAGGAAATGCCTCCATGAGATCCAGCTGTAAGGCATTTTCTCAACTAGTGATCAAGGGGGGAAGGGCCACGCCCATTGTGGGTGGTGCCATCCCTGGGCTGGGTGACCTGGATTCTGTAAGAAAGCAATCTGAGCAAGCCAGGGGAAGCAAGCCTGTAAGTAACATCTCTCCATGGCCTCTGCATTAGCTCCTGCTTCCTGACCTGCTTGAGTTCCAGTCCTGACTTCCTTTGGTGATGAACAGCGATGTGGAAGTGTAAGCTGAATAAACCCTTTCCTCCCCAACTTGCTTCTTGGTCATGATGTTTGTGCAGGAATAGAAACCCTGACTCACACAGGCACTGTAGGGTCTCAGAACCTCTGGGGTTACTCTAAGAAGAAAGGTATAAGGAGGAGCTATCCTTTGGTTCTTTCCTCTCTTCAGGCTGCTTTAAGTCACTAAAAGTGCCTCCAGCTGAACGTTCATCCTGAAAGCACTCCATCCTCCCAAAACCTCCAAATATCTTTCCTCATGTCAGGATACTTGAGGTGAAAAGATTCACAGGCCACACCCTCTCCTCTGCCATCTGGGCTACAAAACCTCCAGCAGTTCTAGAAAGTCTCTCCAAAGTTTTAGATTCAGGCAACAGAAATTCATCCCAGTTGTCACCCAATCAAACTGGACATACGCCCAGTTCTGACCCACCATGCTATACTTCCTCCACGGGTGCCCAGAATGCAAGTCCTGCACGCACACTCGCCACTCTGAAGGCATAAGCACACAGGCGCTCCCTGCCACAAGCTCCCTCCCTGTTACTGCCCTCCACCAGACAGGCTCCTGCCTGGGCTCCCTACTCCCAGGTCCCTCTTCCTTACTACCCTGCCACGTACTGAGCATCACTGCCCCAGGCACAGTCATCATAGATGTCTGCGACCCCCACAATACACTGCCTGCCTGGTGTGTCTTTACCTCAGTGGATCCATCCCCACCATCTGTCCTCCCCTCTGCAGGCCATGCATCTGCAGCCACCTCCACATTCAGCCATCTCCAGAAATTATAAAAGACCTCAAATGCCCATCCTGGACTCTGTGAGCCTCAGTGTGCCCAGGTGCCCGTGTGTTGCTCATCCCTCAAGCTCAGGCCTCAAGCTCCAGTATCCTAGCCAGACCAGGCATTAGTACACACCTGCTCCACCCCTCCCCTACTGTGGCCAGAGGAAATGCCAGTCACACCCATGGTTGGTTGGACCCAGCAGGGACAGGCATTGAGGAGCCACCTCCCTTGTCCTACTACCCAGGCCTGCATAGGACTAAAGACTTAACCTATCCATCTCTCAACAGAGGGACCCGCATCCCACCTGCCTCCTTAAGAGATGGGTTTGAAGCAAGTGCACCGAGTCTGAAGGCCAGACAGAAAAATCAGGGCCCAGTTGTCCAGGGTGACCCAGGAAGGAGACTTGCAGTTCTCTGAGCATGGGGCATGTGATGGACGGATGGATGGATGGATGGATGGATGGATGCATGCATGCATGGATGGATGGATAGATGGATGGATGCATGGATGCATGGATGGATAGATGGATGCATGATGCATGGATGGATAGATGGATGCATGATGCATGGATGGATGGATGGATGGATGTATGCATGCATGCATGCATGGATGGATGGATGATACATGGATGGATGGATGGATGGATGGATGGATGGATGGATGGATGGATAGATGGATGGATGGATGGATGGATAGATAGATGCATGGATGGATGGATGGATGGATGGATGGATGGATGGATGCATGATGCATGGATGGATGGATAGATGGATGGATGGATGGATGGATGGATGGATGATACATGGATGGATGGATAGATGGATGGATGAATGGATGGATGGATGGATGGATGGATGGATGATACATGGATGGATGGATAGATGGATGGATGAATGGATGGATGGATGGATGGATGAATGGATGGATGGATGGATGGGTGGGTGGGTGGATGGATGGATGCATGGATAGACAGATGAGTAAGCACACTTCTCTTCTCCATGTAATGGAGCTGGGTGTGATCATGACGGACAGGTGAGTGGGGATTTTCTTATCTCCTAGAAGGCACTATCCTTCAGAACCACCATCCACACTCACACTCAGCTGACTAGCACGTCATAGGAGTGTGACAGGAACAAAGGAGACCCCCCACACACATAAGTTAATTGGCCACTAGAGTTCCTCAGCACCCATAGAGTGTCCATCCTGGGTTCTCCACCTCGGTGTAGGTGTCATCAAGAAACATCCCTGCTCAGTCTTTGTCTTGGGAAGGAGTGAACAGCAGATGTCCATGTGAGTGCTGAGAGGCCCTGCTCAGAGGGGAAGAAGGCTACAAAGAAAAGGGGCTCGTGGGGGGAGGGTTGCACAGCATCCTACCAGGAGGAACACAGAGGGAGGGGGAGTTCCAATGCAGAGACGGCATACACAAAAGCAACATTTCTTAGGACTCATTTTTTAAGGGACTTTCATACTTCTGATCGTATCTGATCCTCACACCAGACCCCTTTGAGATAAGCAGGGAATATATCCCGAGTTCTAAATGAGAAATGAGTTCATAGAGCTGGATGGAATCTACGTCTCCTGACTTCTAAAACAGATCTAGCAGCTTTATCTGGGAGCAGCGTTAGGCTGTGCTTTTGTTGTGTACAAGGCTGACCCAAACTGAGGCATGCTTCACACCCATCCTGCACACTCACAGAGGAACAAAGGGAAGGAAAGAGGCTGGGGTGAAAGAAAGCAATCCTCCATAGACTAGCCAGCTAGGACAAGCATGGAATTTCCACATCCACTGCAGCCTCAGGGCGCACACAGCCTGTCTATCCTGGGAAACAGACTGCTGCTTGCCCTGAACACCACCCTCATCACCTCCACCCAATGCTCCCTTTTCCTTTCACACTTCACAGACCATGAACACAGACACTTTGCCAAATGAAAGCAAAGACAGGCCCTATCCTCCAAAACCATGGCCCAGCAGAGAAAAAACAATAAAACCACAACAGATACTAAGTACTTACCAACCAGCCCATGGGAAAAGCCCTGAACCCTCATCCACAATGCTTACCAATGGCCACCATGGCCAATTGTAAACAAGCCATTGTTTAACACCAGCTGGCAAATTACCTGATTACTTATGAACCGCTGTACTACACCCAGCCCCCACCACTCCCATTCCCCCCAACCCTCTACCATCCCTCCCACTACCCCCTCCCCAGTGTTAAAGTCTCAGAGGTTGGAATTTTGGGCTTAGTGATGGAAACTGAACAAGGTATAGGGAAAACAGAGCGGGGAGCTTTCTCAGTCCACTGGGGCCTCCTCACAGAGACCACAACCCCCAGAAAGACAACTGCAGTAATCCTGTCCCATGAGGCAGGCCAAGTCACTGCTCTGTGCAAAACCCTACAGCTTCCTACTGCCCCCAGAGTAAAACATGAAGTTCTTACAAAAGTCGATCAATCCCTCCCTCCCTCCCCCACCCCCTCCTCTGGCTACACCACCCATTCTGTTCTCTTACTTCAGAGCCTGAATTCAGACTGAGTGTTCATTCTGAAACACTTAACCTTAACCTTCATTCAGACACCTTCTTCTCCAGGATGTCCCCAGCACATTTTGGTCACGTTCTCTGTCCTCCTTGCCACTTATTCCCCCAGACACTATATTTTTACTACAGAAATTGTTTATGATGTCAACCCACTAGAATCCACCTTTAGAAGGCCAGGGATGTATGTCTGTCCCATTCACTACCACATATCCACAGCCAAGAACAGAGCTCTACGTGTATGTAGTGGGGTGGGAGGGTCTGCACACTTTTCTGCATCAGTGAATGAAGGCAGGCAGGCCTGGAGATGGTTTTCCTTAGGTACCATCTTGATTTTCTTAGAGGAGGCAGCTAGGGTGAAGAAACCAGGTTATTCCCTGCTCAGCAGAGACCGCAGATACCCTGGCTCTGCCATGGGGACCTAGAACAGATGCCCCCTTGCTTTCTTCCTTTAGGCTATAATGGGGCCCTATATGGCTATCCCTGAGCAACAGAAAGTGCCAGGGAGAAAGCCAAACAGGATACTAAGCCTAAATGCCTGCTCTGAGCTACAGGGGGATCTGAGGTGAGGACTGATGTGTTCCTCAAAAGGTCCAGAGAAGATAGGCCCTCTGAACCCCTGGACACAGGTTACATGCCTCCAGCCACTTTGGTCCCTTATTTCCTACTCTGAACCAAGACGAAGCCCCCCAAATGCTCTCTACCCTAGTGGTTAGGGCCAAGCGGCTGCCCCATCATGCCTCGGGCAGGCTCCCCACATGCAAGGCAGATAGCTCATACTGCTATTTTAAGTTCTACAGGCCCAGCTGTAGCACGTAGCCACAGCAGGCGGCCAGCCCGGACAGGAGATAGAAAAGCTAGGTTCACTGAGGGGGCTGACCCGGGAGTCACAGAGGGACTGGTCATCCCCTAACACCGGCCCTTGCAACAGAGACCAGAAACCCCCCAGGCCACACCTTCCAACCTAGGGTCATGGGAACGTTGAGTCAGGGGCTGCCTTAGGCACACCCAGATTCCATTTCTGAGTGTGACCCCAGTCTCCACAACAAAAGGTCTCCTAGCCCTGCCCTACAAACCCTCAGAAGTTCCAAGGAAGCAAAAGCTAGCAATGCACCAGTTTTCTAGTTGTGGTGGCAGGAGTCAAATAAAAACACAGCCCCGAGGGATGAATTTTTACACATCTGAAAGGATGCCCTCCTTCCCTAACATGGAGTTTCTCCAGCACTAAGCCAGATGCAGGGCCACACTCAACAATGAAGTGTTGATTGCATCTAAATGCATCCCAAAGCCAAAGGTGAAGTCTAGAGACAAGCTTTGTCCTTATCATTTTTAGTGACCCCTCTGACCCTACAGGACACCAAAAACTAAGAATAAAGAGCAAAGAACTAAGAAACAAATGGAATTTAGTAACAAAACCCTGCCATTCATGGAACTACACACAATGACGCCATCCTTCCATAGTACGTGGCGGCCATATTTCAACCTGTATACCACCCAAAGATATTCACGTGACTGGCAGCTGGCTTAAAAGGGGACAGAGAAAGCAGGCACCCTGGACACAAGCTATCCCCAATCCAACCTCAGGCTTTAGTACATCAGCAAAATCACTCCAGGCAGGACAGGTCACACAGGCCTGGGGCCACCAGCAGCATCTTACAACTCTAATTGCCCAGTTTAAGCAGCATCAGCACCAGCAAGAGGGGGAGAGATAGCCGGCAGGTGCTGTAATTAGGGAGCTCTGGGACCTGGCTCCCTGTCACCGGCTACCAGCCACCAGCCAGAAACAGCCACCCACACCTTAAAGGAATAGACTCACTTTCTGGACTGAGGCAACCGTCCTAGTGTTTTCAACCCTTCCCATCCGTGGCTTCTACCTATCCGAGCAGATGCTTTGAAACGTATCTGCTAACCCTTTAGGAAGCAGTAACAACCGTTCTGTGTATAGGAACCTGAATGTTGGTCAGAGGCAGTTTCCTGGGACAACTCTCACAGAGTACCAGGAAGTAACTGCAGCAGACACTCCCAGGCAAAGCGTCCTGCACCTCAGGCTGGATCACCTACCAGTCAGCACCCACCTCCTCGGAGTCCTGGCCCAACACTCTCCACAATGCGGAGTGCTTCCTACGCACTTTCTCTCAAGTGTGGGTTCCCAAGCCTCTGCTTTTAGATCCTGAGAGTCATCGGCAAAGTCCTGGCCCATTCTCCTCTGGCTAAAGCTGGGCTATCCGGAGACTGGAGCCTGACACAGAAGCTCTGTTAATAAACTCTGCAGCTAGAATGTGCGACCATTTAAGGGTTGCTGCTTAGAAGGCTGTGGACCTGCTCTAACTGGCTCTTCCTCTCCCCACACATGCAGGAGTATGTCCCACCACCTCTAGAGACCTTTCTCCAGCTACTGAAGCATGGGCAGGAGTGCCTCCCTGTCACCCTCGATCCCGCTTCTGAAAGGGGTTTGCACATAGGTCAAAGCAACCTCAAAATACTTCTGCCAGCCTCTACAGTTACACCCCATTATGCCTGGGGATGAAAAGTCCCCCAAGGACTCAGGTTTGGACAATTAGTCCTCAGCTGGTGGCAGTGTCTCAGAAGACCACGGAGCTTTGGGAGATAGAACCTAGCTGGGAGACATGGCGACCAAGTCTGATTTCAGCCCCCACCTCTCTATGTCCCGACTAGGGTATTATATAACCAGCTACTCCACACCCTGCAGGGCTGGTCTTGAACCCTCCTCCCACCATACTTCCGCTGCCATGGTGGACTTCCTTATGCTGTTTCTTTCAGGTACTGTATCACCAAGTTAAGAAGAATAATTAAAAATAGAAACAAATTTTCAAAAAATGGTAAGTTCTCCCATCTTCGAAAGGGACATGTCTCCTGCCCCCTGCGCAGTGTGCCATCCCCCAAGCCCCATATTCCCCTTGAGCCATCCAGCTTATCAGAGGACCCTCTTGGGGCCCTGACCTCTCCTCTCACCTTTACATACACTCTAAGCCCTGGCAAAGGTCATCAAGGGACAGGAACACAGTACCCAACATAAGCCCAGGCATCTTCCAACCTGATCTCAGACATCATCTATCTATAGGCACACTGCTGATTCTCCTCCTTCGGCCTCTAACTCAGCTCCATCCTGGACACTTCTGCCTCTAACTCAGCTCCATCCTGGACAATCCGGCCTCAGAGGTAATTGCATACTTTCACTAAGTTCTCTACCAGCTTGCCCCAATTCTCAGCTTCAATCAGCCCGCTATCCCTTGGCATGGAAGTTCCTCAGGCTGATGACCCAATTAAAGATCTTCCTTGTAGCCACAACTCACAGCTCCTCCTGCACTACCCCAACGTAACTGGTTGCCTAGACAAGAGCCCAGGAGGATACAATGGCTGCAGGTGACTGTCAGCTGCACGGGACAGGTCACTACAAGTCTCCCTTAGCATCTACCACACCCTCATCATGTGCCACTACTCAGCAAGCATGGATGGATGGACGAATGGAACCCAACCAACTGGTCTAAAGCAAATGCTAAGGAGCAAGAAAGGCAGAAGTGGGTAAGTGACTCCTTCACTTAAGACCAACAAGGTTGACACTCAAACATGGCCTAAGGACCCCAGGGGTTGTGCTAACTGCATTCCTGCCTCCCAACCCCCAAAGTTTCCATCTTCTGTCAGTTCCTCGAATTAGCAAATGAGCAGTTTCTGCATCCCATCAGCAGATCATCTCCTGATCAGCCGCTGCCTGAGCTGTTAGAATTAATTGAGTAATTAACTTCCCACATCTGCACCCCTTTCTTTGGGCAGGAGGGGCTGGCAGATCAGCGGCCAAGGCTTTAGAGCCCACAGTTTCTCCACCAGTTCCAAGTTGCCCAAAACCCAGTCCACTCCTTACCACCCACAGTCCTTCCCTACAGAGACGTCAAAGCCCCACTGTGGCCCTCTAAGACACGAAGGCTTCCAACACACAAACACACAAATCTCATGCACCCAGGTATCTCTTGACCAACTGTGTCAAGAACCCTTCAGTCAACTTAGATTCTGGCCGTGGCTTGTTTTGGGCTCAGTCATGAACAGACATCATGGGGAACCTGGCCGGTTCAGCCAAGGGGGTGAGTGGACAGAATGTGGGGGGAAAGTAAGTTAGATCATAAGATATATGATATATGGATCTTCTGGAAAGACGGTAGAGACCAGAAGGAAGGCCACAGGAAGTGGGGCTGGAAGCCTCACATTTGAATCTAGGTTTTGCCTGTGAAGGAGTCACTCTGCCTCTGTGGCCTTCAGTTTTCCTGCAGGTAAGGTTGGGCATCAAGCCTGCCTCCCCGCTGAGCTGTCCCAGGATGCAATGGGCTCATGGTATATTTACTTACTCTCTTCCCTCTCCAGAAATCCAAGAGAACAGCACAAAGGCAGTCTCTGGGATAGCTCGGTCACTCCTCAGTTCCCACTATCACAACACTTTCTGACTGAGCCCCACCTGCCAGCCTCTGCTTCCTCTTCAGGAAGGGTGTGTGTGACGTACAGTCACACCAGCATTTAAGTCCCAGCTCTGTCCTTAAAGGGCTTCCCGGCTTCCTTATCTGAATTCACCGTAAATTCCTCACAGTGTGTATCGGTGATCTTCGTGGCAAAGGCGTCGGACTCAGTGCATGGCACAAACTGCAGCTGATAAATAACGGAGAGTGATTGTTTTCGTTCTAATTATCACTGGTTTGCCTCGTGAAATATGTTCCTTCCAGAGCCCAATTCCCATCCAGGTACCCAGCTCTAACTGGGAAGACAGGGGTCTCAACTCCAAGTTCACTTCTCCTCCCCTCGCTGAAAAAACATCAACAATCTGTCTTAACTGGACACCCAGAGAGAACTTCCTTAGCCCTCTGCTTGCACACTCGAGCAAGCCCCCAAGCCCAGCATCCAGCCCCGCCCTCTCCCTGACCATGCTCCATGACCCAAGTGGAGCTTATCAGATACCCTGCCTGCTCTCCCCCAGGCTCCTCCTACTCCCTCATTGCGTTCTCCTACACAAGCCTTTCCGATTGTCTTTCTGAGATAAATGTGGTCATAAGTTGCTTCAACTCTAAAATCACTGCCTTTATTCCAAACTCGGGGGACCCTGAGCACATTCCCATAGTCTGGCAAGTTCTTCCAATCAAACTCCTATATGAGCTTCAAGACCCAACCCAAACCTCCTCCTCGCTGGGTTCCTCTCCTTCTGAATTCCTTCTAGCTGGGCTAGCCAGTGTCTCTGTGATTGGCCCTTTTCATGCTGTAGTGTCTGGGTGCTTTGTGCCCCCTTTTCAAACAAGGCTCCTGGAGGGGAGAGCACAGTGGGTTCTAGAAGCCTCTAACCCCCAAACCTGAATTTGCTGATTTATCCAGTGTTCTGATCTGCTAGACCCTAAAAACTCTCAATGAATGCTGCTGAACTAGTGAAGTTCCCAAATCAGGGCTCCCACTGTACTTTTATAAATGATAACCCTTAATCAACCCATGGGAAGAGGCCCGTTTGGCTTAGACCTAGTTTCCTTCAGAGGGATGGCGCGAGGATTCTGAGGAGTGTGACCTCGCCAGAAGACTCGGGGCTGACAGGCGCCAATGACTGTAAAGATGGGAAACCCAAAGAACCTGAGCTACACTGGCTCTGTGCTGTGACCCAGATGGATGACTGTGTGTGCTGTCTCCCTCTGCTCTAATCTGTAAGCGACCCCCATCAGTGTTTTTCAAACCACAGGCTGTGACCCGTCCAAGGGCTACCAAGTTAGTTTAGTGGGTCAGCAGAGAATTTGGGGGAAAATAAAACAAATACACAGATCTGGATCCCGGTGCCTGGATCTACTGGATCCTCACTTGTGGCAACGGAGCAGAGCGGGGGAGGGGAGAACAGAGACCGTAGTCACATAGTAAGGATTTTTTTTTTTTTAATCTTTCCATGAGGAGCCAGTGAGATGGCTCAGTGGGTAAAGGCACTTGCCACACAAGCCCGATGACCTGAATTTCATCCCCAGAACCTATTTAAGATAGTGAGAACTCTCTCCACAGAGTTGTCCTCTGACCTCCAGACTCCTGCTCTGGCATGCGTGTGCACACACATTTGCACACACACAATAATTAATAATAAATGGTAACAAAATACAATTTTTAAACTTAAATAATTCTTTCATGAGATTTTTTTTCCATCATAGTTCTGTGTGTGAGAGAGAAAGAATGAGAGAGAGAGAGAGAGAGAGAGAGAGAGAGAGAGAGAGAGAGAAAGGGAGGGAGGGAGGGAGGGAGGGAGAGAGAGAACTCTCACAGAGTTTGGGAAGTAGCCCCTGCACCTCAGCAGAGACATGGATCACACTCCGTGAACGTGGGTTGATGGCCCACTAGAGTGTATACTTTCCAGACATTAAACTCTGAGCTGGTTGCCTCCTGCAGGGCCACACCTGGCCAGGAAGGCTGACCCAGCTGCAGGAAATACCTGGGGATTCACTCTCAAAGACGGCAATGAGTTTAATGAATGCCAAGAAGTTAGACACACCATGAGAAAAAAAAAATTGTAACTGTGGAAAGGTGTCCCTGGGCCATCTAACCCCCATGGCAGCTGCAGGCTCCAGTTAGGAATCTGCGCTCTGGGTGCTTTACTGCAGGGCCCCAGCCCTCCGGTGTGCAATATATAACCAGAGTCCTCACTCTTGGATTCACCACATGACCGCTGAAACAAATCAAAGCTGGCTTTAAAAACCTATGACGTGAGCTCGGCACAGCACTACACCTTTGTGATCTATTAGATTACAGAAAACCAACTCTAAATTGAGCCAATATTTTATCCGTTACAAATTCCATTCGGCTGCCTGCTTCATCTGTGTGGAGCAGACGGAACCTCCCAGTGGGTCTCCAGAACAGAAGGGAGACATACCCTCTTGAGTCCCAAGGCTCCTCACTGAAGAACGCTGGTCTCGCCTCGTTTTATTCAGGGCAGACGAGAGGAGCAGGCTTCAAATGCAACAGGAAGCCTGCAGAGGGGCACTGTAAAGGACAGGAACAGGTGACCCAAGCAGGTGTCAGCTGCGACCCTAGGCCAGCTGAGCCGCCCCACCTGGGGTACGCACGGCCAAGTGTCAGGGTGTGTAATTTACCCTGCATGGCTGTTCACAGTCCCTTCCTTCCTAGATGACTTTGGGAGGTGCCTTCTTGTCTGTGGCATCCCTGGTTCCAGGATGAGGGAGGATGATGGCTTTGGGGTTGCCACAAACAAATGGATCGGCCCAGGCTCCCACAGCCTATTTGCAGATCCTATGGGTCCTGTCTAATGCCAGCGCCATGAGAGGAATCCAGGGCATTCCAAGCTCAGCATTGTTCAAATCACACATTCCTCTGCATATAAAACCAAAGAACGACTCTCATTCCTCCGTCCTCCCAGGGGAAACCACATCAGAGGGCGAGCAACCAGATCTCTGTGTGATGGGGTGTAAGGCAACAGGCAGGTGGGGGCCACGGAACACCTCCACAACTGTCCTTCAGACTCACTGCCGTGAACCGAGAAAGATCACTTGCCTCTACCCACGAGGTAGGCCCACCCTCCAAACAGTGTCACAAGCAGGTAATGGTGGTGGCAGAGTCCTACCTGTACCCTCAGCCCGGACACAGCTCCTTCTCGGTGTCTCAAACAATGCAAAAAACTGCACCTCAGCTTTCAGGAATAGGCTAGTGACTACATTTGAGTCCTGTATGTCAGACACGGGGGCGGGGGGGGGGGGGGTCAGAGGCCTGCATCCGTATGGCTCACTCATCATATGAAAGACAAAAATGCAGACGGGAAGAAAAGGATGGCAAGCATGCAGGGGGCCAAAGAAAGGGCTCAGGAAGGTACATAAGATCAACAAGAGAAAGAAAGAGAAACCCAAGGGCTGCTGGGAGCTCAAGTTGCCCACCAGTACTATGTGATAACATATACTACAGGCCAGGCACTGAGCTGCCTGCAAAAGAGACACCAAATCAAATGCAACACCCCCCCCCCACACACACACACACAGAGGAGCCTAAAGGAGCTCACAATCTACCCAGAGACCCCTGGCAGACAGTACATCCTGGAGGCAGAGCCGTGGAATCGCATTCCCAGAAAAAAAGTGTTCCTCATGTATCTGCCCAGCCTCTGCAGCCTCTGGACCGCTGTACCCCTAAAAGGCAAAGTCTGTCTGCATTTCTGCGATGAGCAGTTTCACAGCTTTCTTATTTTTGTTCTTCTCTTGGTTGTTTTCCAGTCTTATGACGGTATGGTGTCAGAACAGAAGACCTCGCTCAGTCTAGATAAACACTCTGCCCTGACATCCACCCCAGCCCTGCTGCCTTTCCTAGATATCAAGAACTCGGGACCATTGGAGGCTATGCAAATGATGACGGTAAGAATGTGGGTTCTCCACCCTCATAATCCCTCCACCTGGCTACATCTATTGCTCATTGGCTCTCAAGGGACGTCTCACGTCTTTTGTGTGACCCCTCCTATCCAAGGCTCTCTCTACACAAATGTTGGCCACTTTTACAACACTCCCAACCCTTGAGGACCTCAATGGCTCCCGTGTGCACTGTGTCAAACAAGCAACGAGAAATTAACAATATCCAAATCCCAGTGAAGGTATGGGGGTGGGGAGGATCTGGTGTCCGTTAAGTACCGGAGAGCCACTTCAAGCTTCTCTCGGGGTTTTTCTCTACCTGGGTTGATGTCATCTTAGCTACCACTTGGTCCTAGGATGGAGTCCAATACACCAAATGGTAGGGACAGGCACCTCGATGACAGGGAAGTCATTCAACTATTGAGTCTCCTTTTAACTAACATTTTTACTGTGCTTGAAATTAGTTAGGAGCAAAGCATTCTAACTAAGGGGCAGGCAGTCATAGGTGTCCTCTAAGACCACAGGTGGTACAGAAAGGACAGGCATGGCCCGTTAGAATGCCCTCGTATCCACTCAAACACAGGTAACGGAGGGAGGTGCCTGGTGCATGCCAGCTTCAGGAAGGACATGGGTCCTCTGGCCTTTGTACACACTGCTCCCTATAAGGAGTGCACAATCTTCAAGGGTCACCTGGCTCTCCATGGAGTCACTGTCTTCTCCCCAGGTACACATGTTCATCTCCGCTCTCTGAGCACCCCAAGACTAAGGCTCTTGCTCTGCATACTGCTGTGAGTCCTCACCCTAACATTGGAGAAACTAGAGATGGGGTCACCCATATCCAGTCTTCAGACCCCAGCATCTGACACAGTGCCTAGCTGACAAATGACAGAAACGAACAGAAACTGTTGATAGAAGACGCAAAAAGCACTCAAGACTGGGAAGGCCCATGGAGGCAAAGGTCAGGACAAACCCCATAACCATGGCTCTTCAGACCTAACTGGCTTGGGTGGGCAGTGCATGTTCCCCCCAAAAGAAAGCAGTAGGGTGTAGCCTGGATACCAGCATGGTTCTGCCTGATGCAGATTCCAAAAAAAAAAAAAAAAAAAAAAAAAACGAGAAGTCAATGCTCATCCCCCCAACACTGCTGCAGAAGCCACCCGTCCCTGCTCAGTCCTGGGCTGGTGTTAAGTATCCTTCTATTTATAAAGCGACTCCCGCTGCGACGCTAAAACGCCAGTCACACCGTTCACCACACAACAGGACAGAGTGGGACAGAAGGAGAAACTGAGGCTGCAAAACAAGGCACTAGAAATGCTGAGCACTACTGCACTATGGAGAAACTCCTTCTGGGGGCAAGCTGCCCCAAAGTCAGGCCCTTACTAGAGACTCCTTGCCTTCTGGAAAGTTCAAACCTCTGGCTCTCTCTTGGCTCCCATAGGCACTGCCTGATGGGCAGGGATTTTTAATGTACGGTGCTAAGTAAAAGGAGCCCAGACCAACAGGAAGCACAAGGGGTCTGGCTTTCCATGCCTAGGCTTCCTCCCTGGCATCAGTGGAGTCTGGTCCCATACCTTCTCCAGCTACACATGGCCTGAATGCCAACGTCTCGGTTCCTTCTCTCTCTGTATGACCTTAACCATGTATGACCTAAAGTCCAAATGCCCCGGTGCCTACATGATCAAGACCAAGGACGACTGACCCCTCCATGCCCGACCACCACCAACTCTGATGTCATCTCTGTATCTAGGTCCCTCCAAATCAACACATCACAAGTAACGCACCAGCCTTATCGCCCAAGAGCCATATTCACAGAACACAGGGTAAGTCAGAGGCTCGTCCCAACATGTCATATCACAAGGGGCAAAGCTGGTGGCAAAAGCCTGAAGAGTCCCCTGGCCACTTACTCAGAAAACGGGAAGGTAGCTGTGGAGGCAAACGTCTTATACTACAAGAGTCACTGGGAGCGTGTGCTGGGCCTGCGACACAGCCACCTCCTCACCGCACAGAAGGATGGGGTGTCACAGACTGAAGGCAACCTAGAAGCACTCAGGCACCAAGCCCTCTGACACATGAGGGAAAAGGGAGGTTCCCTATGGGAAAAGCACCTCTCTGGGATCACTATGTAATAACAACGGCAAAACAACACACACACACACACACACTTCCTGCCTCCCTGGTCCATGCACTTCCTACTTTGCTCTAGACATTAAGATCTGATGAGCCTTGAACATAAGATACAGGCTCCATCTAAGGCATTACTGGTCCCTGTTTCCAAAGAACTAATACTTTATTTTTTTAAGATTCATTTTTATTTCAAGTGTATGGATGTCTTGTCTGCACATAAGGATGTGCATCCCATGAGTGCCTGGTGCCTATAGCTTCAAAAAAAAGGGCATCGGATCCTCTAGAGCTGGAGTTAACGGATAGTGGTGAGCCCGCTGTGTGGGTGCTGGGAACCGAACTCGGGTCCTCTGCAAGGACAGTCCGTGTTCTCAACCTTCTCAGCCATCTCTCCAGGGAAGACTTTTAATGAAGAAAACAACAAGTTAACAAAACCATGTTTTGTTGTTTTGAAATGATGTCCCTGGCTGTACTGGAACTCACTAAGTAGACCAGGCTAGCCTCAGACTCACGGAGATCTACCTGCCTCTGCCTCCTGAGTACTGGGATGAAAGCTGTGCACCACCCAACCTGGCTTGCAAGCTGAGTATTTTGAACAGCACAAGAATGTGACGAATGCTTCAGTATCAATAAAGGGCCTAAGAAGGTGTGACTTCTTTCTTCCACCCAGGAATTGGTTGCTCTAGACCAGGACGAGCAGGTATCTGTCTGAGACAGAGAACAGAATGACCCCCCAGAGAGTAAAGTGGAGGCCCAAAGTTGTCAACAGATCCACAAATGCACATGAGTAGTGCGACTGTTCTGTCTTCATGCATGTGTACCCCATGAGTGTCTGGTGCCCACAGAATTGTAAAAAAGGGCATCAGATCCTCTAGAGCTGATCACAAGGAAGGGAACTGCTAAAATTAATCCCCCAGGGGCACTGAGAACCCTCCACACAGCAGGCCTGAGTAACTAAGTTAGTGGGTACAGTCATGCCATCAGACGGCAAAGGACTAGTTGGGATAACCAGGTCAGCGAGCATGCCTACTCTGTAAAACGGCAAGGAATTAGTCAGAATAACCAGGTCAGGGAGCACAGCTTCTCTGAAGGATGGCAAGGGACCAGTAGTCAGATAACCAGGTCAGTGGGTACAGTGGTTGGATGGGGGAAAGACTAGTTAGGAAGCTTCTGGAATATTCAGAAAAGAGACTGAAGCACCTGAATTGGAGAAGGGGGCTGGAAAGCCACTTTCCCAGAAAGCATAGGGTCAGCAGGGGCGGAGAATGGCTACTAGGTTTCTGAGGCAGGCGCACAGCAGGATGGGAACCTCTCTTGGTTAATGGACCTGCCTGCCTCTTGCGGTTAGTTACCTTTGCATGCTACAAGCCTGAGGCAGCTTTGTATTCCCCCTGGGTTCCATCAATACCCAAGCTGACACTGATTACAAAGCCAGCATGCTCCTGAAGCTGAGCAACGCCTCCCTAAGTGACAGTGCTGATGGATCTGTTACAAGAGTGGTACACTGGAATCTGCTGTCTCTCCGCCTCACCCGCAGCCCACCTCACAGCCTTTTGCCCCTGCAGACACTGCTTGTCAGCAGGAGCATCAGGAGGCCCCAAGGGCAGGACCTAGGCGAGGCAAATGACGATTCTCGTGGAGCGGAGTCTACATGCTAAGGTGGGCTGGTTCAGGCCCCGCCATTTCAGTTTCAGGGGGACCAGAACATTCTCAGCACATCAAGAAGCGTTAATTATTACACCCTCTGGTTTTAGAGAAAAACACAGTCTGCAAAGCCAGGTGACACCCAGGTGACACTCAGAGCTAGAAAAGGCCACGGGGTGTGGGGGGTGCGGCAAGGGCGGAGGGGGGGGCTGGCTTCCCACACCACCTGGACTCTGCAGGCTAACTCGGGAGCTGAGTGGAAAGACAGAGAAGAGCCTGCATGGGGGGCTGGGGGAGGGGCTATCTGCATTCTGCCTTCCACAGCAATAAGCAGAGGCTGGGCTGGGGGCGGGGGCTCTGTGATGGATGGATCCTGCTTTGTAGGCTGCTACCAGAGGGCCAGGGAGGAAGAGGAGAAATGAAAAGCCTGGGAGATATTTTCCCCATGATTTGTGCCACTGGAGATGCCCTGAAGCAATATTTATCCTGCAGCTCTGCCCCATTTTCCTTTACTATCCAGCTTAGCCTGAGTTATCACAACCAGGACGGGACCCATAAACTAGCCACCTGACACCATCAGGACCAGGAGGCGTATTTTAAAATCTCAAGGAGCTTCTTTGACCCTCTGTGGAAATTTAAAGAAGACGGTGTCCTCCTTATGCTCTGGGGGCAGTGACCCCCTCTGGAAGCTGACACTTGGAGAGTCTCGACCCAGGACAATCAGGCCTAAACCTTTCCTCCCAATGCAGGCAGCATCCTGTGGCCCAGGAGACACACCTTCCAAAGGCCCAGAGCACTTCTAAGGGTGGATCTGTCAATGACAGGTCATTAAAATGTTTGCCAGCAAACAAGCAAATACTAGATTGGCTGGATATCTTCTGCTACTGCGGGCGCTCCTCTGAGCCTGTGGCTTTTCATCCACACATTCAACCAATTTCAGATCGAAACTATTAAAAAAGGAGAAGAAGAAGAAGAAGAAAAAGAAGAGACATCTGTCATTTGCTTGTCATTATTCCCTGGGCAATACCGCACAATTATCCGCATGGCATCTGCATTGCATTGCCTCCCTAAGTAACCCAGAGAGGTTCGCAGGAGGGTATGTGCACTTACATGCAAATTCTAACCACACCACTTTACATAAGACACTTGACAGTCTATGGATTTGGGCATCTAAAAGGGGGTGGTCCTAGAACCAACCCTCCTGGGGACACCGAGGAAGGCTTTGTATCTGGGATCTGTGCTGACCAAATCGGGGTTCACAGAGCCAATCTTATCTACTAGACCTATTACAGGTACAGCCAGGCATAGATAACTAACAATTACCGGGAAAAGAGGTAGATCTGAGGGGTTGGGCAACCCCAGAGCTATCACAACACTCAGGGCCGAGGACCCTCAGGACTGGTGCTGACATCAAATAAAGGTGACGAGGGGGTGGGTGGACTGTCATTCCCTGGCTGAAATCCAACAGTCTCACAGGGACATCAATGAAGATATAAGTAAAGTTGGGAAGAGAGGGGGATGGGAACGGGGCAGAGCGGGTGGTTATTTGAAGCAGAAAGGTCTGCGAAGGTGTCAGGGGCAGTTGGTGGCTGGGACTGGGGCATTGCTGTAGATGAGGTCAGAGAAAGATGACCCTTATTGATTGGGCCAGGGAGCAAACGTATGCTTTCCAACCCACTGGGACACGTACCAGTTGTCCCAGAGGCGGGAACATGGAGCCCATGATTTTATGAGTCAGTGAACTTTGTTAATAAAGAGACCTTAGGGTCTGCCGAGCACGGGGCTCCTTGCCAGAGATCACGGTGGGACAGAGGAGCCTAAAGCTTTCCCTTCTGCTTCCTAACAGGTACCACTGGCTCTGCCCCATTTGCCACCATACTTAGTACCCCTAAGATCCTCATCTATGTGGACCCAATGGTACAGAGGAGGGATCCTGGTGCCTAAGGCCACACCCACCTCGCCATGGTGCTGAGCTGGGTGGCCTCTCCCCATGGCTCACAATCCACTACATCAGATTTTGTCATCAGCATCTCGACTTTGACAAGGGGAGAGAGAATGCCTGCTTCTTTTGATTTTCTCATTAAAAACTGCTTTTGGGGTTCCTGTGAATACATACTCAGAGAGGAGGGCCCAATACAAAGATGCTGTGTGTAGGGAGAAAACTGGGGTGACTGTAAAGTTTGTCTCCATAAATAAGACAAGGAAAATATTGTGATTTGCCATGGACCAGTGACAACGTGTCAAACTGCTCTGGCGCATTCCTCGCAAACACCATAAAGGAGATGAACGGGAGAGACATTCAGATCTAACTGACACTTTCTGAGTGCCTTGCCTCTCCCAGTTGCTCTCCTGCCTCACTCAAGTCTCACAGCGACTCCACAGGAGACAGGCGTTGTTATTCCCAGTGACAGATGTGGAATCCGAGTAGTAAATGGACTTGCTCAAGGTCGAGCAGCTTGAGAAACAGGAGATGGGCCCAGAAGAGCCGGCCACACCCTAGCTTGAGACACCAGATCTCCACCTTACAGCCCAGTCGCACTGGCCAGGGTGCAGACACGGTATGAACTATTGTGGTTGGGATGTGGTACGTCCTCTGCAGGCACCCAGTGAATGCTTAGTCCCTAGCTGGTACAGTTTCAGAAGGTGGCACCACCCTTCCTTCTCTGGAGGAAATGGATCACTGGGGGAAGCCATCAGGGCTGTCAGCGCATTCCAGCTGCCCAAAGGGGCCTTTCGACACTCCTTCACCCCAATCCTCAAACTGTGGATGAGAGAACCCCAGCTGCTTTCGCACCAGGAATTCGACCAAAGAACAAGAAGAAGGGTAGGTAGTGAGAAGTCAGAGGGAGCCCACAGCCAAGCAGAGAGGACCATTGAGGATGTGTCAATGGCCACCCTCGTAGGAGGGAGGGGGAGGGCTGCCAGACCCTCACCTGAGAATCAGCCACTCAAGTCTCAGCCGTGCGTGCTCTTGCACAGTGTTAGGGCACACGGGAGGTGGAAAGTTATCTGAGGGCAGGAGGACCCCATCGACAAATCTTCTGAGAGGTCGTCATCCCTGCTCTTATAAGAAAACTCAAAGATTCGGTGACTCACCAAGCGGGACTTGGGTGGAGGAGGCGCTTTCTCCCTGTCACTGATTCCCTATGTGAGGTCAATGGATATATTTCTCTCCTCGGGAAGATATGCAGCATGTCACCACTACGGTATCTGCCATGCCAAGACCCCCAAGGCAACAGGGCAACTATGGACTGAAACGTTCAAACCTGTGAGCTGAAATAAACCCTCATTAAGTTGATTGGCTCAGGTATAATGTTACAGCATCACAGAAGAGAATGAAGGAATTTACATGGACACCAATCTAGTTGTGCTCTGAATTTGAGCTTTTGGCTAAATGGTCATTCATTCATTCATTCATTCACTCATTCATTTTCTCTCCCTCTCCCCCTCTCTCTCACTCCTTCTCTCTCCCTTCCCCCTTCACCTCTCCTCACAACTCCCCAGAACATGGACTTTGACTTCTCCTCTCAGAGGGCACCAAAGTCAATAAACTTTTCCCCAACCACCCGAAACACCGTGGGTGGCTTCTGTACACTAAGTGGAAATCGAGAGCACTTTACAGAGAGAAGAGTCAGCCCAAGTATTGGGACCTTTGCCCTCACATGGAGGCTGCAGGGGGCCGGGAGAAGGCCCCGTGAGTGGAAGCAGAACCAGCTCTCTTCTGACTCCACTCCACAGCCAGACCCACCCAAGATGTCTGCTGCCAGACGGTCTGGACTACAGAGACAGTGACAGACAGGGGGAGTGTGCAAACACCTCACACTCCTGCTCCACTTAATACCACGTACAATAGTACGTACCTGATAGTCCTCCTCTACCTTCCTCCTGAGCTCACCCATCTGCACACCCATGCTGGACAGGAGCGGAGACTGGGCCGTGGAGAGACCACATCTTACTCTTTTGCTCAGTTTACTGACAGAGATGGGTAGAGCAGGAAGGAAGCAGGGTGACATCCTGGTCGCTCAGGGTCTGGGCTAGCAAGAGAACTGAGACTGGCCAAACCCTCCCCAGCCAGAGCCCAAGTCTCCCCTAACCCTAGCATCCGTCTGGAGACACCCAACATTAAAGAGGCTGGATGCGGTAACTTGCAAGCCAGTACTAATAATTAGCAGACAGAAGGGAGGGTTCACAGGAAGAAATAAAGAAGAGGCAGAAAAGAGGAATGTACACCCCAGCCCTGCCAGCTCCCCTATATGTGATATCTCTCCCACCCACTCATTCTCTGATGAGGCCAGGTCCCAACTGTCACCTGAGCACCCATCTCTGCTCATGCTGGACATGCAGCACATGTTCCCACATCCCGGTCCCCTTCCTGTAGTGTCCCTGGGCATCAAGCACACTTGGGAACCTGCCCGGGCTGGCTCCTCTCTTGCTTTTGAAGCATAAACAAGAGGGCTAGAGGAGTGATTCTGATGAAGACCTTATCAGCGAAAGACGTGAAGCATCTGGAAAGAGTTAGTGCCACAAGGAGGGTAAAGATTTTCCCAGTGATAAAGCAAAGAGGATAAGGTTCTCTGCCAGGGATGGCTGATGTTACCCCAGCTCTGCGAGGAGCTTAGCTGGTGTCATAGAGGCCCCCGGGTCTTAGCTTCTTTTTTAAAGATTTATTTCTATTGTTTTTAACTGGGAGGGAGGGTATAGGGATGTGCCAGTGACTATGGAAGCCTACAGTGGCTAGAAGTGTGGGATCCCAACGGCGCTGCAGATGGTTGTGAATTGTTGCCCAATGTGGGGAATGGGGACTAAACTTGGGTCCTTGTTGTTAACCACTGAGCCATCTCTTCAGCCCCAGACCTGGGCTTCTAAGGCAAGCAGCCTGTATGCAGGAGCGTTTCCTCTGAGTTCTGACCTTCCCTAGACCCCAGGCCCTTCCTTCATTTACAAAGTCCTGCTGACTTTGGTCTCCCAGAGAAGATGCCTATGACTTATGGCCCAAAGCACCATCAAGAAGAGCTGGAGGTATCCATACAAATGGGTGCAGTGCCCGGTTATCTCCACCAGGGGGCACCAGCCAAGGCTCTGGGGGAAACTCTATCCATGTGGGTCCCCAAATTCCATTTGATGGCCATACGGACCCCAATGGCCCCCTAGTCCCTGTGATCCTAAGCTTACCCATGAGTCCACAGGAAGCCATGCTCATCACACTTCTGCAGGTGCTACCTGGACATGGAGCACACTCTGAGAGTGGGGCATACCTCAGTGAGAGCCCACGGTGGGCTTCAAGGCCCACAACTCCCATCCCAGCACAACTCTATCATTCCCGTCAGCTAAACCATGGGTGCATGCTCTTGTACTGAGTATCTGTATTCCTAGCATAAGTGTGATCATGAAGCAAGGTGGGAGGGGGGGCACAAAAGAACGTAATAAGCATACCTACCTTCCCAGGCCTACAGTGTTTTCTAATCCCAGATGATCAATACTGTGCGGACATACAATCGTATGCCAACCCCAAAACACACCTGTGGAAAAGAGTCCCAGTTCTCAGCCTCGTTGGTCTTCAGTGGAATTAGCAGAAGCCACAGTGAGAGGGCACAATATAACCCCAGAATGGTTAAGCCACAGGGAGAAACTGCCAAGAGCTGGGATAATCACAGCCCTTCCATGCCTGCTAAACCCTGGATTGGCACAACCGGCTTGGAAGACCAACAGTGCCGACAAAAGGACAACAGTGTAGACCCACCATCTACGTCTTAGTAACTGCTCTCCGCAATCCCCCAACAGAAAGGCTTCTGATGAACACGTTATGTCAGAATTTCCACAGAAGCGTTTCTTCAAAAATAACCCAAATCTGGAAAACTCCCAAAACGCTCGCTCAGACGGAGAAACACAACTCCATCAACTGTGATCCAGACACAGAACAAGGACACTCGGCGATGGAAGAGGTTCCGGACACTCACTGCACACGTGAAGCTTCTTGGTTTAAAACTGTTCTTCTAAAGCCAGTTACGAAAGGACGTACAGTATGCCTGGTTATGAAGCTCAAAAGCAAATCTATGCTACCCGCTGTCTGGGTTATCCGTGACCCAGCAGAGCTAGAGCAGTGTGGGGTGGGTTCGAAGGTGTTGAAGCTGCTCCTTAGTCAGGGCCTGTGAGTGTATTCACTTCATTAAATCTGAATGCTGAGCTTCGGAGAGCTTGTGATTCTTTGACAGAAAATCAAGACAACTCCCCATTTCCAATCCACCTGCTCACCCCGTTGCCTACCCTCTCACGTGAGAGGCTGAACCATTCACACGAGGCTGATCGCGGATTGTCTCCGAGCGTAGCAACCGCTGGGTTTTTTTTTTTTTTTTTTTTTTTTTCATCTCTACGGCATGGACCCGAGCTCCGTAGTGTAACGCTTTGATCCTATTCTTAGTAAAACCTCATTAATCAGTAATAAGAAATCCTTCCCAAATTAGTGAGAAGTACAAAATATGGAACATTTGTCTAAAGAAAGGCGGTATTGCTGCCTTCAATAGCTGAACACATTAAAATTAAGATCTAAATGTCTACTAAATTAAAGCTAGTGGAGAAAAAGACGGTGGGCTTCAGCTGGCATTGCTTGAATGTTACTAGTGCCCTGTCCTGCACATAAGAGGTCCCTATGAATGGCAAATATATCTGTTGCATGACAAAGTGACCAAATGCCAGTACTTTAAGGGCCACTTTGCCAGGGCTGTCTCTCAATCCCACACTCTGGTCACTTCGTCCCCAGCCTATGGACTGGCAAAGCTGACCTCCTTCAAAGCGCATGCACTCCTTGAGGATCGTCCTCCGCAGAACGACGCCGTGAACATGACCCACATACAGACTGCTTGGGAGACTTATGACACCCATGAGAGTCTGGCACCACCAACGATGGGGGCCGACTCCAGCAGGCAGCAAGATGAGAACTCTAAGCATCATCATAAATAAAACCTCTGCTCGGTAGCTAATCTCACAGGCGCCTCGCAAATACTCCAGCAGATCGACTAGGGCTCACGTGCAGCCTGGGAACTTCCCAGATGGAGGCACCTATGTCCCTGACTGACTTTGCAGGACCAGCTCTCCCAGGGATGCTTGCTGGGCCTCAGTAGCCCTTCTCTGCAATGGGGAGAAAAAACTTCACACACACACACACACACACACACACACACACACACACCCCGCTTTACAGTGGTAACAAAGAAGCTGGCCTGCTGGTGCTTTAAATCCCTCTGGACTCCCCTGCCTAACACAAGAACATGGGGAATAATGGCTCAAAGGAAGTAATTTTCTGGAGGTCACGCCAGAGTACAAAGAGCAGCAGCGACTGCCCAGGGGATTGACATTTGACAACGTTCACAGAAAAATGAGTGGATGACCCCCCCTCGTTTCCAGCAACCCCCCACCCCACCCCCGTCAGAAGTAAGACACTCTTCCTTCTCCTGCCCTCAGAGCAAATGAGCACTTGGCTTGGTAAAGTTATCCCCTGAAGCTAGCCCCTCCAGTGAGACCCCCTCACTTATGCCTGGGTACTGGGGTCTGAAGTCCGCCAAGCCATCAGGAGAAGGGAACATGGCTGAGTTCAGCCTCCCTTCCCCCAGCCCGGGCTGGGAGTAGACTTCCCCTCCTCCAGCCCCACCACCTGTCTCGGACCAAAAACGGATCACACAGAGGCATTTCCTGCACTCTGCAAGCTTACTGACCCTGGAGGTTAATCCTGCTGCTCCGCGGCCAGGCCACAAGCTGAAGACACCCTCCCTGTGAGTGAGCCGCAAAATCCTAGAATTGCAGGGCCCTAAGGGGGTCTGAGATGCCAGGAAGTTCCAGGCTCCGAAATGTCCAGGGATTATCCCAAGGTCACGCAGGAGAAGTGGGAACGCCTGCACAGCTCCATCCTGTGATCTGCCAGCCCTAGCACTGTTCTCTACGCCCAAGAAGAGCCCTCCTTGATCCTGCATGTTGTCTTGGCTGTAGACTGGGCAGGGTGAGCCTGGACAGAGAGGGAAGAACACAGCCATCCATCAGCAACTTCTACCTCCAGCAAAGGAGGAGGGTCGTCTGCATCCACCACCCTGCACTGCCATCACTGCCACACCATTCTCCCCAGGAAGCATCCCTACCCAGCACCTTACTCCAAAACCACTGGAGTCACCCTCCCTTTGCAATCCTGAAATGAAGAGAGAGAGAGAGAGAGAGAGAGAGAGAGAGAGAGAGAGAGAGAGAGAGAGGAGTCCGGGTGTAAGGAAGAGCGGGGAGGTCTGGAAGCAGCCTCCAGGCCTCTGCTGCTCTCCCAAGTCTCCGTCATTCAGAGTATCTGTCCTTTGCTTGCTGGAAAAATACACCCCAAATGCCCCCCGTGCCACTCATGGAAAGGTGAGCGCTCTCCTGCCTCAACTGCTGACTTCAGCAAAACTCCACCTTCCTTTCTGCTTCACAGACTCTCGATCCGAAAACAGACACAAGCCTGCCTCTCAGGGCACTAATGAGAACCAAAGGCGACTACCCCCACAGTGGGACACAAGGACAGAGAAAGCTCCACTCAGTGTAAAGCACGGCCATCATTTCCTTCCTCCCTATTCTCCCACTGGGGACTTTGCATGAAACAAACACTGCAGCCCTAATCTTGGGGTCCTTCATCCAAGGACACTACAACTGGTCATCTTACTGCCTTTCCAACAGGCCCCCCTCCCAGCTCGTCAGCAGGCCAGAACCTGTGACAGAGGGCTGACCAGGGCTGCAGCTGCCTCCCCAACAGGAGCGAGAAACACATCAGGACACCAATGAGAACAGGTGAGCCTCTAATATCCCCAAGGCAACAGCTCACACCAGAGGTTTTCTGCATCCTCTGGGGCAGAACAAGGGATTACGACCATGTGTTATCAGCTCCAATTCCTCCTGCCAAGAGTCAAATGTAATACCTTTCGAACACGGCCGTGCTGATGCTAGGTACACGGAGATATGCAAATCCTACAGGACGGATGGAGAACGCCCTGCGCTGACATCCATCTCTCGTGGACACTTCCTACTCCAGGATGTGAAGCCCAGGAAAGTCCTCTGGGTGGGCCGAAACTGTGGGTAGCCGATGGCGCTCGCTGCAAGGAGCGAGCTTTACAACATCCACAGCAGGCAGGTGCAACAGAGTGGGCAGGGAAGAAATGGGGTGAAACGCAGAAGTACAACGCAGACCCTCTCCCATGCATGGCGTCTCAGTTCTAAGACGAAGGCGTGGGCTCAAACATTCTATTGGAGCAAGGTAAGCGGTAAGGCAGCAGGAACAAGAGAGAGCAAGTTAAACAACAACAGGTGTGCGTGTGGGCTCCTATATAACCCTCAGGGCTGAGAGGAACAGTTTGAGCTCAGTGTTTGTTTAATGCATCACCAACTGATAACACCACGCAGCCTCCGGGCCATGAGGATTCAGCAGTGGGCAGCAGGAAAGAGCACGGGAATGCTTGGCCTTGATGGACCAGAGACCATGGGAAGGAGTGTGAAGAAGCTTACAGAAGACACTTGGGCCACTGGACTACTGGAACCATCCATGGGTACCTAGAGAAAGACCCTCCCCTTCTCACAGGCAACAGGAGAGGAGAAGGCCAGAGCCCAGTGTTGTCCACTTGCCCTACGGCAAGCTACTCACTTCATGCCCCAGCATCAGCCGGGTGGGGAACCTGAGCTTCCAGCCTCAGCGGAAGAGGTCTTGGGAGAGAAGGGTAGCGTGTAGCCTAGAGCCTGGAGTAACCATAACTTGACTCACTAACTTCCCTTAAATCCACCCAAGGGACCTATCAGCTCCGCCAAGAAAGTGCTGAGGGGAAGGAAATGGCCCTTCTCTGGCCCAAAAGCAGGGCTGGATTTAAGGAGCCAAGGAGCTGAAAATTCCTTTTCTTTTCTCCTGAACATTCATTACCTCTGGTCTGGGCTGTCACTACTACCTCCGCAGTCCCACTGGGCACCTACGAGGGACCAACCTCTGTACTCTAGGGCCCTCAGACCTATTGCCAAGGTAAGAGGAGGGCTGAAAACCTCTCTGCTGCTGGTTCCAGCAGGTCTCTTGAGACAGAACATCCCTGCTGTGATAGAAGCTCCTCATTCTGACCTTCACTGTCCCCTGAATTAATTATTCAGCATCCAGCTGCACACAGCACCACTCTGGGAGTTGTGGAGATCAAGTTAAACAAACATAGAATTACAAAAATCTCATCCCAGAAGCGTGCCACGCAGGGTCTGGGGAGCTTACAGGGGCTGCTGGTCAACACACCCCCTTCTCCTCAGATGACAGGTTTAAGGGGCTCCAGGAAAGAGGGCCATCAAGAAAGTGACACCCACAGAACAATGGGAACATACTTGCAAAGTACATGCTTGCTTAGGAGTTCATAATCAAAATATACAAAGAGCGCTTGCAACCTAAGAAGACGAGCAGCCAATTTTGAAAGGGCTTCCAAAGAGCGAGGGGTGGCTTGCTCTATGAAGAGATGCTGGGCATCACGCACAACAGAGATACAAACTGAAACATACCAAGGAGCTGAGAATGGAGCTCAGGGAAAGCATCTATAATAAGGTATCATGTCAGCCCTACTAGGGTAGCTCCCAAAGCCAGACCAGTAACCGGTATGAAGACACTGTAATCAAGTGTTCCATACACCACTGGCAGAAACGTCAGACACTCCACCAGCTTTAGAAAGCATTTTGAGGTTCTTCAAAAAGCTAACATAGTTAGCAGACAACTCTACTTCTAGGTATAGGCCCAAGAGAAGAGATAACATGCCTACTTCGCAAAAGCATGGACATAGATGGTCAATGAACCTTACTCAATACAGGAAAATACCTGAAATCATCCGGAAAGGGTCCGGGAGGTGCCAAATGGTTCCATAAAACTGGGCATCGCCTGTAGAATGAAGACTTGCTGAGCACTGAAAAGGAATGGAAGTCCGGTACCCACTACAGCACAACCGTCCTCGACGACAGGATGCTAAGGAAAAGCAGCCGGTGCTAGAGCAGAATAGGCCATTCCATGGAGACAGAACGTAGATTTAAGGCTGTCCAGGGATGGTGATGGGGTAAAGACCGGAGGAGCGATTGCAAGCAGCCACAGGTTTTCTTTTGGGGAATGACAGAAACAAAGTGACAACTATATAGCTAAACACCACAGGCCACAGATGCGGACATCAGACGGGCGTGTCACCCCGCCATGGATGCAGCAGCAAAGTGCCAGGCAGGGGCTTCAACAACAGGAACGTTTCTCTCCATGCTTCTCGACACCAGCCTGTACCACCTGCCTTCCCTCTCTCCTCAACAGTGGTCCTTCTCCAGACTTTATCCTCTTCTTCCAAGGGCTGCTCGTCACAGTGAAGCCCAGCCTCGTGACCTTACTTGCCCTGAACTACCATATCCCTGAAGACCCCCTTCTGCAAATGAAACCACATGAACTTGGGGCCCTTTAACCTGGAAGACACAGTCCGCAAAGCGCAAGAAATATGGAATATACCATTATGTCTTCATAATATTCTACCCAGAAATCCTCCAGGCAGTGGAGCCCCACCCTTTGTTTTACAGGTGGGAAGCTGAACGTCTGATGAGGATGGCCACTTGCCCAGTCCCACAGCTGGTCAGGGCAGCGCTGAGAGCAGAGGCTCCGCTACACCCTCTCACTGCCCTTGCACATGAGGCTCAGAGACAGAACAAACAACGCTGGGAAAGTAACAAGACATGCAGCCTAAAGAGAGAAATACCGAAGAACTTAGATCATGTGTAATTAAAGTGCAAATGTGCTCCACGGCTTGGGGGGGGGACACAGACAGCAGGGCTCTGAGGAGGCCCTGGAAGAGACCCTCACAGTGACAGAGGAGGGTCCATGAACAAATTCAACATTAATTCTGAATCCGTTGTGTGCCAGGGGAGGCAGGAACACGTTCCCGGGCAAGATGCAGTTTTTGGAAGAGTTGGCACTTCAACTAATCCCTGAAGAATGGCCCTAATCCCACCAGGATGAAGGCTTTCCAAGCGAGCGGGCCGTGTGACCAAAGGCACAAAGGCAGGTAATTTCCAGACCCATGCAGGAAACAGAGAGTTGGCCGAGACACGGAAACACATGTGTACAAGGCAGGCCAAGGTCAAATTCTGAAGAACCTTTGCTACACTGAGGAGCAAGGCCCGAAGACAATCAGCAAGGAACCTCTGAAGGCTCCAGGGCAGGGGTGTGACATGACCCAAGGGATGCTGGGGAAAAGAGACTCTGACCACAGCAGTGGACAAGGGGGTGGTCACTTCGGTGGTTCTCTTGAGGACAGGGAGAGTGTTACCAGACTCCAGTGGGTGGCAGGGACGAAGGAAACTCTGTTTCTAGGGGTGCACTCCGATTTATCTTAATTAGGCTGAGCTGAGGAAAGCAAGAGGGGGGATTCTGTGCCGGCACTGAAAAGCCGCCAACTCCTGGAGCCCGTGTTGTGATCTGGTGCTGACAGCCCTTCATCTCTTCCGTTTCTTTTCTTCTTCTTTTTAATTTTTTTTTTTTTTTTTTTTTTTTTTGAGATAGAGAAGGGGGTGGGGAGCTGAGAGAAACACAATAGAACAAAAGCTCTGATTCCTTCTGGTGCCTCGTTTTTTTATCAGGGGGTGCAGCTCTCTTGGTACCCTATAATCACCCTGCAGGCAGGGATGCAGCCAGTGACTTAGAATTCAGGCATGAATGCGTCCTGGACAGCAGGTCCTCCTGTTAATGTCTGCCAGCTCAGATCTGATCCCTAGAATGGGAAAATAAGGCCCGAGAGTGGAGAGGTTTGGGCCAGGCTCCAGCT
Source organism: Micromys minutus (assembly GCF_963924665.1). Lineage (NCBI taxonomy): Eukaryota > Metazoa > Chordata > Mammalia > Rodentia > Muridae > Micromys > Micromys minutus. Next base: position 18,877,016 of record NC_137972.1, on the reverse strand, counting down.
GGTCCTCTTGTGATCTCAGGACACGGGACACCTACGGTCCGTGGCTGGCCCTGAAATCAGCAGCCGCTGCTCCTAGCCATTCAGTGCCTACTATGTGTCCAAGGACCGTGCTAAGTTTTAAATCTCATAGAACGCCCTAGGAAGTATTAGCCTTGCCACTTTACAAATGGGGTAACTGGGGTTCAGAGGTTAAAGAGATCACTCAAAGCCTTGAAGCAAAGACTGCACTGGACCTATTGAGTTTCAAAACCGAAGTCTTTAACCTATGCTGCACTTACCTGAGTAGGAGCAAACACACCCCGCCCCCACTTACCAGCTTGCCAATAGGCTCCCAGGGAGAGAAACACAGACAAGGGAACCAGTCTTACAGCCCTGCAGTACTTAAGGCAAATGTGGCCCTTGGGTTGGCCAGCTCTCAGCTCAACAGGCCCTGGACCTGACCCCTCTTCTTGTGTCCCACTTTCTCACTCGCCACTGTCATTCTTCCCACAACAGCACTAGATCCCTGGACACCAATGACTCCTGGGGGTCATATTCAAGTCTCACCTTGATTCTGTCCCACCAAGAAGAGGTAGCCAGTGACCTCCCCCACCTCACCCCCCAGCTGCACTTGGCCCTATCCTGGAGAGATGCAGCACTGGGCCGTACCCTGGAGCTGCTCTGCTTTCCGACCCTCAATCTGCCATCCCCTCCTCTCCAGAAGCCCTCTAATAGTTAAGGCACACCAAAGCCGTGTCTCAGGCACAGAGACAGCAGGGGAATGAGACCCGTTGTTAACGGAGGGAAATCGGACTTGACACAGTCAGTGATCTCAAACCTCCCAGCTGGGAAAAGCTTTGTTTTTTAATAAATAATAAATAACAGCGAGTGTTTACTTCCCTCGTAAGCGATATTTCTTAACTACCTCTAGGCTCGTATGTCACGGCCGTCATCTGGGGAAGCCTCAGAGTACTCTGAGGTGCCTTCGAGTCCCTTCTGCTTCCTGAGGACCTCAAAGCACCTCAGACAGGCACCCCTTTATCTTTCTTGCAGATCTCAGAGGGGTGCTTGGAGGAAGAGCTGGCAATTGCCTCTGAGTGCCTGCAGTAAATACTTACTAACTGCCCAATGGGGACAATTCCCACATAGCGAGACGCAGAACAGAGCAGAGGGAAACTACCAGACACTTGCCCCATATGGTCTTCCCAGATCCAACTCCTGGCCCCGGATCCAACTCATGGCTGCTCCAACAATGCCAAGCTTTACTCAGTGGGACTAGAAAAAGAGCAGTGTGGTATCACAAACAGACAGACAGTCAGACATCTTCTTATCACCACTGAACACGCACAGAGGGAACACTACCTTGGGACATTATCAATTTGTTCCAACAACTACACAGGAGCAGTGACTCCTGATGGTCCACAGAGCATCTCCAGAGCTCCTGTACTGTCCCACGGTGGCTTCTCCACCACCGCCTGACTTCCTCTCACTTGTGCAACTGCCCAGTACCTCGATGCTATTAGGAATATCTCATCCCTCCACTTCCATGGCTTCCTATTAATTTTATTGCTTTATACTCAAATCAGCATCTTACCAGAAAGACCAACCAGGAGTCATGGACTGACACTCCCAGACCAATCCAGCATAGACAAGATCGGTTCCGTACACATCATGTCTTTTAAATGCCAATTGTTTAGAATCAGACTTAAGAGATTTCTACCTGAAAAATCAGGAGTTTGAACTTTCCTTTGGAAACAGACTGTGGCTGGAAATATGGTGGTGCACAACTTTAATTCCAACACTTAGGAGGCAGAGGCAGGTGAATTTCTGTGAATTCAAGGCCATCCTGGTCTACAGAGTAGGTTCCAAGACTGCCAGGGTTACGAAAAGAAACCCTGCCTCCAAAAGAGAGAGAGACAGAGACAGAGACAGAGACACAGAGAGACAGAGAGACAGAGACAGAGACAATATCAGAAGAGTCTGGGAACAAAAGAAACAGGTTCCTCAACAGATTCAGACCTTTGACTTTTGGGGAATTCCAATGATGTTGGCTGACCATGTCATGTCAGCAGAGGGCTAGGGAAAGCTCTAGAGAGGAAATTTCACTGTGTTCATGTCTGATCATTAGCACCCCAACCCGAGGCCAAGGACAAAGAGAATCAGCACCTTCCTAAAGGTCCACAGTAGTGACAATTCCTGCTACACAGACCTGGAGCCCAGATGCCGGCAGGAGCTGAGCTCTGCTTGCAAGTATTTATTTAAAACAAAAGAACTAGCTCCTCTTTTGCATAGCCAAATATTTGCTACTGTGTTCTACAGGTTTGGGCATTATGCTACAGAACAAGAAGACCAAGACACGGAGAGGGAGAATAAAGAACGTAAGTTCCGGCGATGCTGGGCTCAATAAACACAGGACCTGAAGAGCGGTACTCAGAGTGAGCATGTGCAGTATCTTCAGTTTGTCACAGGCCCCACCATGCCACTGTGGATCCCTCATCTGCCTTCTCAGCCCTGTATCTAGTTCACTGACTATTGGGCTGGAGAGATGGCTCAGTGGTTAAGAGCACTGACTGCTATTCTACAGGTCCTGAGTTCAAATCCCAGCAACCACATGGTGGCTCACAAAGATCTGCAATAAGATCTGATGCTCTCTTCTGGTGTGTCTGAAGACAGCGACAGTGTGCTTAGATATAATAGATAAGTAAATATTTTAAAAGAAGTTCACTGACTATTGATGAATGGGCTGAGCACTCATCTGAGACTTCATGATCACTGTAGGTGGAAGCTAGCTCAATCTCTCCTGTAGTTGTCACTGGCATCAGACAGGAAAGCACATGGAAAAAAATCCTCAAGTGTTCAAGCTGGCCTCCACAGTGTATCTGATCCTAGTACATGCAGGCAGAAAGAGCAAAAGTTCAAGTCCATCCTCAGTCATATAGTAAGTCTGAGACCAGACTGGGCTACAGGAGACTCGTCTCAAGCAAACGAATAAAAATAAATTCCTGAATAAGCCAAGCGGCACGATCTCGATATAGACACCCAGGCCAGGAGACTTCAAAGCCAAAGCCACAACAAAAATGCAGTTGCCAGCCTTTAAAACGGGGTCTCAGCCACCAGACTGCTTTCCCAAGGGCAGTCCGTGAGGGCAGACACCGATCGGAGCATGATCTGAGCTAAATCTGGGGCTGCTCCCGGGCACCTGACTTCCGGCTGGTATTTAACAACCCATAGTAAGTTCTTCCGTTACTCTAGGAAAGAATGAAAGAATGCTGGGCCTCTCCGTTTGTCCTAGACAAATAGCACAAAGGAGAGTGGAGACAGACGGCTAAAGAGACGTGTGCACGCACACACACACACACACACACACACACACGTACACTCACACATGTAATATCACAGCATCATATACCAATGGATCTTTCACAAGCTACTGGGAAAACACTTGGTGATTCTATGAAGCCTTTTAAAAGTCTAACTGTGATGATTATGGAGCCTGTGGTAAAATATTAAATAAGGCCAAAAAACCCCAAAAATCCTATGTACCTCATGACTACAGCAACAGGCCTGTAAGCAAACATGGGCTGAAGGCACCACGGGCTAACAGAAAGTTGGTTTGTTGTGATAGTAGTTTGTGAGGCCTCGTCTGTCTCTTTGATTTGCATTCTTATTACGAAGCATGATTTAGATAATGATACTTTTCTTTAAAAATGCCCAGCTGCTTCTGACCCTGAAATAAACTAGCATGATCCAAAAACAGACTGTGGTGAGAGAGAGGTGGGCCGGTGGGAGCGCGGCAGGGTCGGCAGCAAAGTTAAGAGTGTCATCAATCAGTCTGCAGACTTGGGAGCTTCAAAGAAAGCATCCCCGTGCCACCCCCACCATGATGCATCAAAGGAGGCACGGCATTCCTCACTGTGCACAGACTTCTTGCCACCCTGGGGTCTCTACCCACCACGTGCACAGGGCCCTCCATGGCTTCTGATTCACACAGAGGATTCCAAGTGTGTCTTCTGATGCCACGTAAGGAAAGAAAGTGACTCTGCCTATGGCCTCCAGGCTAGAGACAGCCCAGAGCAGCAGAGATCTCACACCCATGGACCCACAGTGATGAAGGCTCTGTCCCCTTCCCTGTGAGTCCCCATGGCTGTCCTTTATGAATTCATTTTTCAAGATAGACTTTGTCTCCTCTGCTGCTGGGCCTCTGAACACAGACAGAGGCAGAGGAGTCCACAGAGGGGGTGAGAAGGATGACAGAGCACAGCCCATCACGGCCTCAAGCCGATCCTTTGGCAAAGACTAGATGGGTAGGTGAGAGAGGAGCTAGATGTTGGGGGGCAATCGGAATTGATTCTGCAGTGGCTTCCTGGGTGGCTGAGTGCTGGGGGCCTGTGAAGTGGCAAGTGCTTTCCTGTGACAAAGACGAGGTGCCTTGGAAAACAGAAACAAACGTCCTTGCCTCCGGTTTCCAATGAGATCAGACTCCCCAGGGAAAGATTTCCCACTATGAAGTCCCTGGGGAGGAGAGTAGGAGGAGATGGAAACCTGGTTGAGAGCGGAGAGCATCTGAGCCCCAGCCAAACCCCAACCCAGTGGGCTTTTCTATTTGCAAGCAGATTCACTTACACCTGATGGCTGGCGTTCCTGTTCAATTCCACCGGCTGGCTCAAAGGTTTTTTTTTTTTTATTTTAAAGTAGTGGGGGCTGCAGGAAGGGAGAGAGAGTGATGTCATTCTTCACCATCCCAGTTGGTTCCATTATCTGGGTGTGGAGAACAAATCCTAGGAATGGGCACCTGGGTGGCAGCTTCCAAGGGTGGGAAGAGGACAGCAGTGGAGCTGGTCATTAAACTATTGATGGACATGTGCAGCCCTGTGGGCCACCCAGCTGGTTGCATCTGCCATTAAGAGGAGGTAGGAGGGAAGGGCTTGAAGGGGCCAAGAGGGACCAAATGTGAAGGCGGGGTGGAAGCCACAGCCCCTCTTGTATACAGGCAATCCCAACCCAGGGTTATTCTCAGGCACTTTTCCTGTGAGAAAAGAATGGTAGGAATGCAGTGCGGCCAAGACCCAAATCCACTCTGCTGTAGGCTCGGTGCCCACTCCGATGACGTACAGGGGGCCGGTCCCCACAGCCCCGAGTCAGAAAATCCACTTAAGGAATTCGGATGGGCAGCCAAGGACACATGGCATAGGTACCAAGGCACAAAAGCTCCCTCAAAGCAGAGTGCACACAGTTGGCGTGCACCCGTGAGCACGTGCACACACGAAACCACGCATTCGAACATCCACATGTTCCTTGGGCGTGTGACAGTGAACTAGAGACTGTGGAAAGGTGGCCAGGAACACTCCTGGATTTTTATGGCTCTCCGGGGACCTAGCTCCAGGAAGTGCTAGCAACTGCAATCCAATCGTGTCCCTGGCTGGGGGAGCCTGCTGGAGACTGGGGACTGTGAAAGAGGAGGAAGAACTTCATGGGGAAAAAATGTTGACAGACTTTCATGTCAAGCGGAGGACGGAGGCTTGAGTGAAGGCAGCTTCCTGAGAAAGCAGGCGTGCTGAGCTCTCCGGCAATGTGTCTGGAGCTGTGTTCGGGGAACGCTGAGCTAAAAGGCACAGGAGAGGGCTAGGTCCCCAAAGACCAGAGCAAGCCTGAGGTACTGAAGGGGTAGTGCCCACCCTCTCTCTCCTGCAGTGCCCAGAACTTGGCACACTGGAGTCTGCCCTTGTGTGAAAATTAATTAATCAGGCAACCCCAGCTAGGAGGGCTCAGCAAGTCTGAGAACTACAAATATATAACAATTCCCATCCCAAAAAAAAAAAAAAAAAAAAAAAACAGCAGTATAAGGGGGAAGAAAAGCTAATGTTTACTGAGCAGCTGGCACGGTTGGCTATTTAGAAGCTTCATATGATTTGTAAGACTTGGGACTCAAGAAACCACATGGCAGAAACCAAGATGAACACCAGTCCTATCTGCTGCCCCCATCTTCTACCTGGAATTCTGGGACCACTTATCCCAAAGTGAACATGTCTAAGCCTTCCTTAAAGAACAAAACAGCAAACAAACACAAACATCGAACACCCTGGTAGCTTTTGTTAAGTCTCTATCTCCCTGGGCATCTCTCGTCCCTCATGGAAGAACCAAATGAACGCAAAAACCCAGTGAGTGTCCCCAGCAGCCCACCTTTCCCACTGTATTTTAACTGTGGGTCCTCTTGTCTGTCTCGAAGGTAGATTACATATTCCACTCATATGCACTGCCCGAGCCCTCTGGCCGGAGCCACGTCTAGAACACCAATAGAACACCACTGAGAGTCACGAACACATCAACAGCACCTCACTTAACAACTGGCTCTCAAAAGGTAGCATGTTTCTGTGGACATTCAGGGAAAAGCTACTTCCCGGGAGGATCCTCCTGAGAGGTGGGACAGCCGGTCCAGCCCAAGCCTAACTCTGCATGGAAATCATCAGCAACGTTTTTCCAAGATGCAGGTTGCAGACTCGGAGGATCTGGGACAGAGGCCCGGGAATCTGAATTATTGACAAGCTTCCCAGATGTCTCTAACTCAGAGCCAGGCCTGGAATCACTGCTGTCTAGTGGTTGGCTAACAGTCTAACAGTCTGGCTCCGACCTGCATTTGGGCTAGGTGAAACTCAGAAAGAGAAACAAAATAAATGATTCTCTCCTACAGCCTTTCTTCCAGAGGCCTTGGGTCAACCTCTTACCCCAAGATGCTGCTGCCTGCTAGAGTGGAACTCATGGCCACATTTCTCCCACACTGTAGGTAGACACAGTGAGGTCTGGCCAGGAAAGACTTCTTTCTCTCTTTTTTCATCTTGCCCTTGAGTTCAGGGGGAGAACACGAGGTCCTTAAGGGTCTTCAAGGACTAGCTTTTAGGAAGCAGAACGGGACACACAGATGATGCTGATGCTGTCAGACATCTCTCTGACCCTGTGCAGGCCGGGACATGTCCCTGTGCTGCAGGTCACACACCTAAGTCTCACCAACTTAGACCAGTTGGCCAGGAGGAACAAAGGCCCCAGCCCTTTCTCGTGCCTCATGGTAATCTCAGCTGAGTGGGTGTGCCAACCCCCAAAGAGTCCGAAGATGAAGAGAGAAGCTGCATCTTTACAATTTCTTTCAAAAAAAGAGCTGGCCTCCCAGAAAAACAAATTCCATGAGGCTAAAAGCTGAGCAACCCACACCCCACGATCTACCCAAGATCCAGGGTGAGAAACCCCTTGAAACCTCCTCCCTCTGGAGACACTTCCCCTAGAAGCAGAAGCCAGTTCCCTCAGCCAGACACATGCAAGAGGCCCGTCTTCTCCCTGCCCCCCTTCCCCCCAAGCCTTGGCTGAGATTGATGGAGCCAGGACAGCTGCAGTGGTGGAGGAGGGGCTGGGGTGCACAACAGCTGGACTGAGGGAGGGCCCTTCCTCTGGCTGGGCAGAGTCCCAGCCGGTACTGGAGAGGAAGGAGACTAGGGTCTCATCTGCACACTTCTCCTTAAGGATGGAATGTGAGTACTGGACTCCATTTTGACCCTACCCCCAATCCCTCCTGGTCCTTAACAGCCAGGCAGGTGTCTGTGGATTCCACAGAAAACAAGGCCACTCAGGACCCTGGAGCCGCAGCCCTGTGAGAAATCCTGCACCCCCACACATAGTTCCCCACCCACCTACCCATTCACCAGCTAACCCCAGGCCATAGAGGACAGAACCGGGACCCTTGTATTCAGGCAAGAAGGCAGATGGCAATGCGACAGCCTTGCAACGTGAGTGGATGGTGGCCTGGGGCTCAGCAGGCATGGCTTGGTCACAAATCAGACCTGGGGACCTTTACAGACTTAGAACCAAATATCAGCTTCTCTGTGGCTTCAATTCCCAGTCCTCGTGTGTCCCAAGAAAGGGTTCCATAGAGTAGCTCTCGAAGTCAGAAGGACAGTATGCTAGTGCCCACTGTATGGTGGGCCTCCGTTTCCACTCAGTTTGTTGAATGACTGCTCCAAACTTGGGTTCACTTTCTCCAGTGCCATCAATTTGTTTGGTCAACACCACAGAGGCAAGTGCCCTGAAGGCCTTTCTTCTAAGAGTCCCCCTTATAATGGCCTGCCTGGCTCAGCAATAAGGCCCTTGGACTATGCCCCTTGCCACACAGTCTCCAAGAGTGTCTAAGCCTTTATCATCCCATATGGGTACACTCTAGCAATGAATGCACCTCTCTGAAGTCACCTCACACCACAGGTGGGCCAATGTGGGGGTAGCATGGCCATCTAGGATGGCATCCACTGGAGAAGGTGGCCAGTTACATTTTCACTTTAGTAACCAAAAGTAGATGAAATTTTAAAAAAAAAGAAAAAAGAAAAAGAACCAGCTCCTCAGGCACATAAGAAGCACTTCAAATGCTCTCAACACAGTTAGAGTCAGACCACAACCCCAGACATGCAGAACATCCTACGGGGCGTGCCAACACCGCAAGATGCTCTCCACAGGGGCAAAAACAAAGCAAAATGAAAAACTCCAAGGGAGCTCACACAGAGAAAGAAGGGGAACGTGGCAACCCTGAAGGGGTGAGAAGTCTCAAGGGTTCAGAGTCCTACAGGCTCGCTGACCACCCTCTTCACTAAGGGTCTCTCTGGCTCCCACACCCAGCAGGACAGGGCAGGCAGCTGTTGCAGCTCACTTCATTTTTGGGATGCATGAGATGCCTAACATTCTCTCCAGCCCGTGGTAGACTCCCGGCCTTTCCTAGCTCAAGGTCTGCATCTTGTCCAGGGTACCACTTCCTGCTGCCCAGCAACGCTCCATGGCCTGCCTGGCTTCAGCTCCATGGCCTGCCTGGCTTCAGGCTGCAGCAGGAACTGCACAGTTCCTGGCCTTCCCTACCTCCAGCCCAGATCCACAACCACCAGGCCATAAACTCAAACAGAAGGGAGAGAAAAACCAGCACCTGCTCATTCAAGGTATCACCAAGGTTCCCCTCCTTTACACCTGAACGTTTGATATTCCAAAAAAGGGACAGATGTGGTTAAGCCTCCTGTCCAGACACAGAAACTAAGGCTCAGAGAAAGTGGGAGACTTGTGGAAGATAGTACCAGCACACAAAATAAGAAACGTCTAACTCCAAAGCCAACAGGGTGTCACACCTTCAGAAGCTATGCAGCCTCTGAAAGAGCAGGCAGGCATTCATTCCACCTCCCCCACCCCCACCCTGACCCCCAGTGGCTCCACAACAGAGAAGCATCAGGGGCAAGCACAGGCTGGCCTTTCTGGCCAACAGCAGTCAAGAATCCCAGCCTCAAGGAGGTACTGAACGACCACAGAAGCAATGCCCATGAAGGACGAGGAGGGAGGATGGAAGAGAGAAGAGGGAAGACCAAGGCAGCACGGTAGGACGCAGAGGCACCTGAACATTTCAGTCTGGTTATTATTAATCACACGTGTGGCAGTTTGTCTAAAGCCTGTCTTCCTCACAGCTGTGCGCCTAACACAGTAGGCACTTAAGCGCCTGTAAGATGGAGGGTGGTAGACAGATGACAAATGGAAAGACAACGCCAAGGACAAGAGACAGAGAAAGCCTCTTCTGCTCTTTCAGAGACCCCATCTCTATGAAGCCTCCCTGACCTTAGCTCCCTGAGGCCATCCTCCAATGGGTTCCTTGACCATCAGCTACAACCCTAGATGACTATACGTCGTAATCTAGGCTATGGCTAGACGCTGAAAAATCTTCTTGTCCAAATTCTTTCTTTGCAGATGACAAGACTGAGATCCAAAGGGAACCTGGCTTTCGGGGAGGTGGGGGGGGGGGAATATGGCTTCCAAGTGGAGGAAAGTTTCTTGTGCTTGTGCCTGAAGGTCTTGAGAGCCTAAAGGTTCATCGCTGGACTGGGCTGGAGCCGGCAGCCATCTGTCTCCAAGGCCTGCCAACAGCCCTTCCCTCCCACGTACCCTTGGTAATGAAGCCCACCGCAGGTGATCTCAGAATACTGCACCAGGGGGAGGTCCTGCTGGCCGTGGCTCCAGCCTTTAATTTCCGATTTCCCAGCCTGACACCCCTAATAGACTGGGCCCTTTCTGCCCTGGCCCCAGTTGGTCATACATCACCTTAGCTGATGCCAGCCATGCCTTCCCCCAGCCATCTGGACAGAGAAATGAGCAAAGAGCAGGACAGGATGATCTTGGCAGAGGCCTGCTGGGAAGCCACAGACACCTGGTCCCTATCCTGCCTGCCCTTGCCGTGAATGTGCTACTGGGACGCAGAATGGCAAGACAGCAGCTTTTTTGTTTGTTTGTTTGTTTGTTTGTTTGTTTGTTTTAAGGTCTCAATTTCCCCTTACATAGCTTAGAATCTTCTACCCCAAAAGCAACAAGATATGCTGACGTGGGTGTTTCTCTGTGTCTTACACTCTTCCCTTTTCCCTCAGGATAAAGACAACACATGCCTACCCAAGTGGAACATCTCTGAGGCAAACCATGGCCTCTATCCTGCACAAGGGCTCAATCAAATCCGTGAGTCCAACCAAGCTGACATTAAAAGGCCACTACTTCCCAAGTAAGAGCACTGCCAGGTGAGCCATGTTGAGCAAAGGCATCATGGGAAGACGAGTTAGTGCCGTCGTGACAGGAGAACCTAGAGCCATGCTCGAGGTGAGAATGACCAGGAGTCCTAAGCACAGAGTCCACACACCACATAGCACAAGATGTCGCAGGCGGCCTGTGCTCCTGAAAGGGCACAGGAAGAACCTTAGGAATGAAGTGGATGTGTGAAGGGAGGGGCATCTCTACAAGGCGACCTCGGGCTGCACAAAGCAAGACGCAAGGTGCAGGAGAACAGCCTCGGAGTGCTAAGGTTTGGGGAAGAGGGAAGGGAGTGAGGACTCATTAAGTCTTGTTCTTAGAACTCAGTCCAGGGCACCCCTGGGTGAGGAACTACACAGAGGACAGTCACTGAGAGGACTGGAGATTTAACTATCTAAGTATCCATTTACACCTGACCTCTTTTGATAATAAGTGACTATTCCTAACTGCAGAGGACGGACAGCAGTACCCATCAGATGCTTCACTGCGTGAGGTCCTAAACAACATCCGTAACACCTAAACAACAGAATTCACGCCCCAGAGTTCTAGCCAGCCAAGATGTCCACAGAGCCAGGCCTCTGTGAGAGGTTGGGAGAGCCTCCTTCCTTGTTCTCTCAGATGTGGATTTAGCTGGAAGTCCTTGGCAAACAAATCAGTTCTCTCTGCCTCCGTCATCAAATGGCATTCTTCCTGAGTGTCAGTGTCTACATTTCGCTCCTAGATGAATACCAGTCATCAGCTAACCCAGTATGACCTACCCTAGAGGGTCTCAGCGTGATTACATCTATAAAGACCCTTATTCCAAACCAGAAGAGCATACAGGCTCCAAGCAGTTATCAGTGCAGACGGGGACACTACTCGGTACACTATATTCATTTGTTGTCAAAACATGTCAGGTATGGTTGGTTTGAATAACATGCCCCCCATATTCTCAGGCATTTGAGTACTTGAGTCCCTACTTGGTGGCCCTGTTTAGTCAAGTATAGATGTGAACTTGCTAGAGGAAATCTGACACGGGGAGCGGGTTTTAAGAGTTTAAAATCTGGGCCATGTCAAAGTTTCTCTCTTTTGCTTGTAATATGAGATGCGAGCTCTGAGCCATTCCTGCCACAGGCTTGCCTGTTTCCACACTTCTGAGCCATGATGGTGGTGGACTCTCACCCTTGTGGAACCATGAGCCAAATAAACCCTTCCTTCTCTGAGCTGCAGTGTTGTATCACAACGATAGAAACATGCCTAATGCATCAGGTATCCAGAAACCCAAGCTCCAGCCCCAGACCTACCTCTGACCACCTGGCTGGGTCACCTGAGCCAGATCCCCTCAGTCACTCTTCTCTGGGAGGGGACAGCTTGGATTTGATTTCCCAAGTCCTCGCCAGCTGCAACACTGCCAAATTAAAAGCAATTAAAAATCAGCACAAACTCACAATTTTAACAACACAAATAGAAATAAATATAGATACGCTCGTGGCCTCGTTGGCAGCCATGTGCCTCCCGGTCCTGTTCTCTGGGAAGCCCTGGAAGCAGTGAGACCCTGGCAAGCTTCGGGCCTGCGTCCTGCCTCCTACACATCAGTCTCTAACAGGAGCCAGGGCTCTTTAGAGCAGCGACCAAGTCCAGGTTTCAAAACACCAGTCTCCAGCAGAAGACGGATCCTTACAGCAGCAACTGGTTCCAGGGACAGGGCATGAAGCTAGAGTTTCCTGTAATGCCTGCACGTGAGCAATGCTTTCAAAATAAAAAGGTAGGAGCCACGTTGGTTCAAAAGGTCACAGGCTCCAACTGAACGATGTCTCCGTAAGATGTCTCTAGCAAGAACAACGGGAACAAAGGGGACAACTATTCAGCCAGAATCCACAGAATAAATTCATTATGTATCATTTGTCCGGGCTCTTACTGTGTTATATATTTATGAGCCTGTAATGATAAGAATAACTGAGTGAATAAATAAATAGGTGGGAGAAGGCAGTTCCTTCCAGAATTACAATTAATAAATGCAGCACAATGAAGTAAACAGAAAATTACATTTATACAAATATCACTGTAGCAGGCAACACGGCTGACGGATTAGCTAAAATTAGTGGGTGAACGGCCAAGGAACAACTGTGTATTTGTCTAGTGTCAGAAGTATCCGCTCTTCCAAACACTTATTAATTTCAGAGAAGAAATTATAGCTCTACAACCCAGGCACCGAATGGCATTGCCTCCTCCTTGTGATCAAGGGTGACATCACCAATAATAACACACACAGGCCTCATGGTCCCCTGACGCTGTGCTCCAAGGAGGTCGGTGTCAGTGTTGTGGAGTTGTGCCCAAACTGTATCGTGTCAATCTCGTCACAAGAAAACACTCAGAGTGACCGCGGCCAGCGTGCTGACCAGGCCTTTCAGCCTGCCACAGTGATGGAGACGAGGAAGACCCAAGGCAGGCTGGGACCGAACACACTGAATGCACTGTGCAAGTTAGGGCAAGGAAGGATGTCTGTGGGAACGAGGAGCTCACATCAGGGTGGGGTTAGCAGTATTGCACTGTTAACGTCTTGGCTTTCAAAGTCATAGAAAGCCGGGCTTCTTAAACGATGGGCTGGGACCGAATTCCGCCTGTAAATGAATATTGCAGAGGCTGAGAAAAGTTTCTATCTAAATTCACAGTGGCCAAAACCTAATTCAGAGTGAAATCAGTTAAGTTTCTGGGAGCTCGCTTGTGGTGCATTGTGTGACATTCCCGCAACCTTGAACATGGGACATGGGATGAGAGCCGCCACAGCACACACCACCAGTGATCAGGGTCTCCTGAGAGGCGAGACCCCCGCATGCTGTGGACGGCAGTGCTCTCGAGAGCACCCGACACTGTGCTCTCACAGAAACATAACGGTTTGATTACGGGAAACAAAGACTTTGCACGTTTTCCTACAGTCAGTTCTCAGCACCCAAGTATCAAATTAGCATATCTCTGGGGTTGTGTTGCATCACGAACGTTCGTTTTTTTTTAAAAAAAAAATTTACTCTTGGAGTGGCTGCCTCGAGTGTCATCAAAAACTGTAAAGTGGATTTTGGTTTAGAATTTCTAACAGTTTCTCAAATAGGCCTCAGCAGACTTCTGCTGGTTTCATGCTACGTGTATTTGTGTGAAAGCAGCATCCTCTGCATTGACGATCATTAAATCAAACTATCGATCAGCTCTGAAAAACACTGAAGGTGCTCTGTGTCTTGCAGCATCAAATCTTCCACCAAGAGGTAATGCTTTCTGTGAACACGCACAAGCTCATCAGCCTCACTGGTGTGCAAATGTGCTACGGTTCTTAATAAAGGATGAGATGTGTATATTTAAAAAGTCATCTTTAAACAAATTTATCATTCATTGCCAGGAAAAGGTTGATTTATATACTGTGTGCCCAGGACCATGGAAAAATTTTCCCTGGTGGAAAAAAGTTAAAAGTGGGAAAGCTTAAAAAAAAAACTTGATAGACTGCTAACCACAAGCAAAAGGAGCAAGAGGCACATGTATGCAATCCACATGCGGCAAGATGCATCATGTATGCTACATGCATACTACATGCGTCTGCAGACATGCTACCGGGCTACAAGAGCTTGGGAGCTTTGGAAGTGAGCATGGTTGGTGGGGATGGGGGAGGGTGGGTAAGGAAGTGGAGAGAAAATGGTCTTTTCTGCTGTTTCAGGCAGCTTGCTGAGCCACAGATCCGATTTTCACACAAGGATTACTAGATTACATTTTTCACCACAGGCAGCTGTCCCTGTCAAATAAATAATCATCACCTTACATTTATATATCACCTTTCATCCCGTAGCCCCTCTCCTACAGCTAGGACCAGCCTGGGAACAGCTTCATGCCCTCTCAGAAAAGGGAGGGGGAAGAAGGCTGGAGTGACTTTCACAGAGGGAAGTAGACTGGACCCTACTGGGTTCCATGAGAGCAGGATTGGAGCCTGGCAGAAAGAAGAAGAACCCCCACACCAGGAGGGGAGCCTGCGGTGTCCTGTGCTGTGGTATGTCAGAATGGTCTGGACAAGGGAAAGTACAGCAGTAGTCAGGGCTAAGCCCCAGCAGCCAGGGCTACCCCTCACCCAGCAGCCAGGGCTACCCCACGCCCAGCAGCCAGGGCTACCCCACGCCCAGCAGCCAGGGCTACCCCACGCCCAGCAGCCAGGGCTACCCCACGGCCAGCAGCCAGGGCTACCCCACGCCCAGCAGCCAGGGCTACCCCACGCCCAGCAGCCAGGGCTACCCCACGCCCAGCAGCCAGGGCTACCCCTCGCCCAGCAGCCAGGGCTACCCCACACCCAGCAGCCAGGGCTACCCCACGCCCAGCAGCCAGGGCTACCCCACGCCCAGCAGCCAGGGCTACCCCACGCCCAGCAGCCAGGGCTGCAGCAACCCAGCAACAGCAGACAGAGGATGGCTCTCAGGCTCTGGTGAGACTGAACGGCCTCACTTCTGTGCAATTGCTTCAACTCAAAGACGCATATATCAGAAGGAATCCTGGAAGCTCCCCTACAGGAAAGCCTTGAGCACCAAACCCTGTGATTCACCTGCTAGCCAGGTAGGCAAGGGGGAAAGCCATGAGCTCTACTAGTGGCCATTGCGGGTCCCCTTCTGAAGGCGGTGACCCACTGTGTCAGCCTTGGGCAGCTGCCTATTCCAAGCAGTGGCTTCATCAGATGAAGAGAGGCCCCGGGCACAGCGGAGGCAGGCTGGAGCTGCAGATGAGGGACCTGATTCAGAGGATGCATCCAGACCACTAGCCCCGTGCTGCATAAGCAATCACACACCCGAACCAAATCCCACAGGCCTGCTCTGCTCCAAACACAGGGCTCGCACCACAATCATGAAATCCAGAAGAGAATGAGGGCCTGGGTCAACGGACAGCGGTATAAGCAATGGAAGAGGGGCTATGGGTGATGGGGTCACACCAGGCTTCCTCAGAGACAATGGGGTCCTGGGATTCCTGGGAAGATGAGTGGACCTAAGCAGAGCAGAAGAGGGGGACAGGGAGAAGGGAGTGGCACCAAGACACACAGCATCCCGAAAGCACAGAGGTGGGCAGAGCATCCATCACTGCCATGGCAGCTGGAAAAGCCATTGGAGCTGTGCCAAGAGGAGGGGCCAGCTCGAACTCAGATGCCCCTGCGGGCGCCCATGGCTCAGACGGCTAGAGGGGGAGGGGCACTGAGAAGCCAGTTTTAAGTGAGCAGGAGGTAGGGGAGGGGGCAGGAGGGGGAGGGGCGTTGTTTGTCAGTCTGCTTTTAAACTTCCTCGTGGTGAGATATTTAGGAGCTGACAGAATGTGCAGAAGCACGGGTCACCCCGGGTAACACAAAACTCAGCCCATCCCTCTGGCCAGGACCCCAAAGACCCTGGTAAATGGCACCCTTTGGGCCTCAGGTACAAAGGGTTCCCGTGTTCCCCTTTGACCTCCATTAACCTACCACATCCTTCCTACCAGCCTATCCTGGCCCCTAAGCCACACACCCCACTTTCCCAAGCATTCCAAATAACCACCCCCCACCAGGTTCTTTCTGTTTGACATCCTATTACGAGTTCTACATTTCCACTGGTCCACGGCATTTGGCCACTCTCCCCTCTGGCCTTTGACGGGGACCTAGCATGTCCTTGTGCCCTCACACATGGAACCCCAAAACCACATCCACCAGCTGGCATAAAAACTTGATCTAGGTCCTCCTACGTCTTACCCCAAAACCTCCACGGGGTCTCAGACCATAAGCTCCAGAATACCCTCCTCATTTGCAAGCCAGTTACACACCTTCTTCACACACACACAAACACACACACACACACACACATTCACACACACACTCACACACACTCACACACACTCACACACACTCTCACATACACACACACTCACACACACTCACACACACTCTCACATACTCACACACACACTCACACACACACATACTCACACACACACACTCACACACACACACACACTCTCTCTCTCTCTCTCTCTCTCACACACACACACACACACACCTGCAAATAGTTCATAACAGACTCTGGCATTTCACTGGGACGTTCCCCCAATCTCCTCAATGTCCTATACCAGATCTAAAGTCCAGCATTATCCCCAGAAGCCCTGCCTACTTCGGAGACTGTTTCTGTGACTTGGAATGCCCATCTGGGCAAGAGACAGGCTTTTCCCCCTGGGTTGACCCATGGCCCCAAAGCCTGGGACGAACACACTTCTTACCACTTGTGATTTTAAAGATTTTTTTTTACAACACCGTCACTGCCCTTCCTCCTGCTCCACAAGACAAGGCCTCTGTTTTCAACAGCATCCCCGGAGAGTTCCCTTGATGCCAGATACCTAAAACCAAGGCTAATCCAGAGCTGCCCCAGAAAACACCAACCTGCAGTTCCACAACCATCACCCCCTGCCAGGGCACAGCCTTGGCTACTCCCGCTGGTGGCTGCCCTGAGATGTCCAAATGATAGGGTAAGCAAGGTCCTGGCCCAGCCAATCAGCAGACAGGTCATGACCTGAGCCTCACCAGCCAGAGCCAGACATTCAGTTGTGAGGGGGAGCAAAGCCACCTGAAGGGTGCAGGGAGTCTAGATGATCCCTATGGCCAAACATCTGCTTAAGGGATTCACCAAGAAGCACTGGGGGGTTGGGGGGCGGCAGAGGTGGGGAAAAGGCCAGCATCTCCATGTCACCCCAAACCAAGAGCCAGGCTGAAGAGAACAGAAGACCTTCCCGCCACCACAGAGTGCCACAGGAAGGTTGGCCTCTTGGGGAAGTGCTTGGAAAAGAGGACTCTAACTCACAAAGAGATGCCAGTCCACCCAACACCTGGGCAAAGACTTCACAACCTCAGCCGGGTAAAGGGAGAGGGAATCTCGTGCTGAGCCTTCCTTCCCTAGACACCCCCACCTCCACAAAAAGAAAAAGGACCATGAAGTCGAAACCTGAGAAGATGCCAAGGGGCAGCGGGAGGCAGTTTACAGCTGGGAAAACTGAGCCCTTGGCCAGATGTGGGCCTTGGGCAGGAGGGGGAGGGCTACACTCTGTGCCTAAGTGCCTAGAGGGGCTCCCTTCTCAGGTCACCAGCAGCCGGGCCTAGTTCTGAGCCAAGAGCCGGGTGAGAGGAGAGGACAGCAGGAGGACAGGGCAGTGACCAGGACCTACCCATCTGCAGGGCTGGTGATTCAAAGCCACTGCGGCAGGGCATGGAAAACAGGGCGGGGGGGGGGGGGGAGAGGCAAAGAGAAAAAGGAACAGAGGGGGAGGCCAGGAGGAGGTGTGCTGGCTACAACAGAAATGGGGGTGTCTCCCCATCCAGGAACGGCTGACATGACCAGGAGGAACACGCTCACTCTTAGCTATGCCCTAGACTCTGCTGCCCTCTGAGCACAGAGGGAGTCTATTGGTGACCCTTCACTGGTGTGCGCTCCTCCGGGGCCTCTTACCGCACTAGACCCAGAACAAGGGCCAATCCTATACAATCACAACATCAAAGCCACAAGCCAGAGAACCAGCAAGTACTACCTCTCACCAGCAACACAGGACAAATGAAGGACAGAGAGGACCAGAGAGGGTAAGGGCTATCCTGTCACACAGCCCGTGAGCAGGACAGTTGGGACCCAGATACCTAAATGTTGGGCTCAGGGACCCAAACTACCCTCCTCAGCAGCCCAGATCAGCATAGCCCCGCTAAGGAGGCCAAGCTGCCCACTGCAAGAGCATCTAAAAGGCTGGGAAAGAAAGGGAGGGAAGTCAACCCCCCTAAAGAGATGCATGCAAAAATCCCTCTGACAAGTGGTGGAATTATTTCCATTGGAAAAAAAAAATTAATGAAAAACCCTCCCTTACCAGACCCCAGGGGTATTTGGCTGTAAGCTGATGTAATAGGGAGGAGAGAGGCCAAGGGGAAGGACCCCCCCCCCACGCACACACACCCCAGCATGCCTTGTGCCAGAAGCACAAGAGGGAAGCTGCAGCTGGAGTTGGGGGGACACAAGCCAAGCAGGATGTTGGAGCCTTGGAAGGAGGCCTAGAGCGGCCAGGCTGGCTGGGAGCACATGGCGGGTGCTCCACTGAACCCCGTGTGCAGGTAGGCCTGGGGAGAACACAGGCACCAAAGCAAAACCTGTGCCGAGCAGTGGGGGGGGGGGGGTTCTATAACAAAACTGGCTACGGGCAGAGCCAAGAAGCAGAGAGAGGGGGCTGGGAGCCAGGACATCAGGAGGTCGGGAGATGAGTTGGGCTCTGGGAGCATATATTAGTGATTAGGAATAGAAGTGTATGAGGAACTTCCTACTGACCCCTTCGCACTGAAGGAGGACCTCTGAGAAAGTGGGCATGCCTACACAAGGACCTAGGACCCCAGCCTGGAACCTCAAAAATACTCAGCTCGCAGAGGGCACCGACACGAAGAGCCAGGGTCCATGCTCCAAGCATGGACAGTGTCACCAGGGAGGCCACTTGGCGGCAACAGCAGCCCTATAGGCCAGTTAGAACCGCAAGGCGCTCCACCAGACACTATCCGTACAGGATGCCTACATAGCGTCACTGACCAGCAGAAAGCTCTGGCAGCTGCAACCACCTGGTAGCTCCACAGGGCACATAGGGCCCCATCCCTGACTACAGTTTGGGGTGCAGACTAGTAGGGTACTTAGAGGTAGTAGGTAAGGGGAGTGACAGATTGTGTCCCCATTTCTGGCACCCTGGTGAGAATGTCCCTTTCGCCCACCGACCCCGCCACTCGCAAGGCTGATGATCACTGCAGGAAGAATAAAAAAATGTCCCAGCCTCCGGATCAATGGCCTGTTCAGCGTTTTATCTTGGAAATGCTGAACATACCCTTGACCTCTGTGAGTCTCCAGTACCCAGCATGGGTCTCTAGAGGATAGCCCATTCCTTGACACAAACTGTAGGAAAGATACATGAGCCCTGATGCCAGGAAAAAAAAAAAAAAAACAGAAACTGCAGACCCATAAAGGACACCCAAAGCACTAAAGGCTAAACCTGAAATGGGGCGTGGCTTGGCACCCTGTGGAACAAGGGTGGGGGGAGGAAGGTCTCGATTTCCTCAGAGCCCGGTCCTCTGCTCTGGCCCCCACATGGCCCTGGAAGCATAACTAGGATGTAATTTACAGCGGGAGCTCCCACCAGAGGGTTCGGCCACAGGTAGGGCGCTGAAAGCCACCTCCGAGCCTGGGACGGTGCCCTGAGATGGCCACTTCTCAAAAGTAGACTGCTGCGGCTCCGTCTCACTCAGCCTTGCCTCAGAACCATCCCTCACCCCGTGACATGTGCGATTTGAGACTGAGGCAGAGGGGCACGTGGACAGAAGAGCTACCAGATTGAATAAAACAACCTGCTGGGGGAAACCAACAGGTTTCCTGCTACCATCTAGTGGCCAGCACATGGAAGAGCAGGTACCACAAGGCCACCAAGAAGTCTCAGGGACCCTTCCCCACCAAGCCTGGTCTGAGAGTAGGTGACCACCAGGTGAAGTAAAGCCTGGGCAGGAGTTGTGGGCACTGGATAAAAACAATCCCCAACTCTGCACAAAACAAAATATCCTCTGGATGTTCATCCAAAGGCTTAGGAGAAAGGGCAGAAAGGCTGGAATGGCGCTGTGGCAAAGCAAAGACTTCAGTCAGTCCTCACCATGGCTACTGTGCTGGGTGGCCTTTCCTCCTCTGGTGCCTCGCAGCTGTTCTTCCTGTCACTCGCCACAGACAGGCAGCCCCCAGGCTGCACACTTGTCCTCCCGCATCTGTGCTAGCATGGCTGTCTCTTCCACACCGCACATCTCCCTCATCCTTCCTCCCTGGCCTTCAGTCACTAGTTCATCCATCTTTTCTACTTCTTCATCTTCACTAATGGTCGCCCTCCTGTGGGGCAGCTGGCCTCACAGTCTGGCCTAGACCTCAGAGATCCATACTTCTCACCTTGGAAGACTGGGGTCCTCAAGAGAGCTAGCTGCCACTGTCCCAAGGCCTCCTTAGGCTGCCTTGCCCATCCAAGCAGCAAGACAGACATAGTCTGACCTGAACTCATGCTTTGTCTGATGTCTGTGTCAAAGCCCTCGTAAGTTCCCTCCTCCCTAAAACCTTAACATTTGTATAGCATTTGTATTCCCCATTTGTATAGCAAGGATCTTACATGGGTCCTTTTGAGGCCAAAATACCTACAAGATTATCTTGTACTAAGATGCCAGTAGCTGGTAACTTGGTAACTGGGTAACTGGGAAGACTGGGAATCCATCACACATCCGCTCCTCAGAAACAGCAGGCTGCACACATGTAAGTGAGGGGTGAGGCTATTTTTAATGCTGTGACTTGTTCATCTCCGCTGTAGCCACAGCATGGGGGATGGAGACTCAAGGTCAATACTGGCTCACACAAGAAGGAAAGCACTTGCCTGGAGCTTAACCTCCAACAAGATCAGGGTGGCCAACCTCATGTGACACCTTCTGGGAGCTTCTCCAAGGATCACCTCTCACAATGGCGGAGTTAATGCCATTGGTTCCTAAGGAACCAAGACCCAGAACGGTTCTATACTGTGGAGCCATTGAGTGTCCTGCCAGGAATTGACCAGGGTGGCTGGCCAATTCCACTCTTCCATCATGGAGATCCACAGCAGGTGGTCTTTAGGTCCATCTCCTCTCCAGCAAGTTATTTTCACACTACCCCACCACCACATACTCTCAAATGGCTTTTTTGGAATTGAGATGAGAGACAAGGAGCCAGAAGAATCCTCGGTGCACACCAAGTTTCACGTGTGTGATCTCCCACGGACGGGCACCACGATTGGGAGCTACACAGGGAATGGAGGCGCTCACGTCGTGCCCCGGTGCAATCATATCTTTCACGGCAGGGGATTTTTTTCATGTAACACCCATGTCGCTGTTTACGAAAATCGAGTACCTGGTGGCACTGCCGACCCTACCCGGTGGAAGGTGCCTGTTGAGGCAGCCAGGTCTGGAGAAAGGGGGGTGGGTCTCAGAAGAGAAGAGCATGGTGGGTAGTCTTTGTCGTGAGCAGATGGTGAAGGGGCTTCTAAATAAACCCTCAGAACCCCAAAATACTTCTCCCACCTGCTTATTCCTGCCTAGGATTCCTTCATGGGGAGAGGGTCAGCTTTGATTCTGTGGTCAAAAATAGGCCTGAAACCATAAACCTGCAGAGTGTGGGGGACACAGCATTGTGTAGAGAGTTCCGAGGGAGAGAACAGCGAGGTGGTTTGGGAAGCTCAGAGGAAACAGCTGCTGGCTCTGGGAAGTGTGGCTCTTCCTGGGTCTCCCAGGACAATCCTACAAGGGGACATGGGGCATTCAGGTAGGAAACAGCAATAACCTAGTGGATCTATCCCTGCCCCGAAGGTGAGGAAAAGGCACCCTGTGCCCTAATTCAGGGTCCTCATCAGAACCTGCAAGGAAGGAGTAACCAACAAACGGGACAAGGCTAAGAGCCCACAGCCAGTGAGAAGAATCTGAAGAGTGGCTGAGGTGGCAGCCGCCCCAACCAAAAGAACCCGAAAGGGACAAAGGAGCATTCCCAGTGGCCAGAAGTGGGATACCCAACTCAGGCTGCCGGCCCAGGCTGGCTGGAGAGCCGCCCGGGAGCTGGGAGCTGGTTTGGAGAGGTGTGCGTGGACTGGGAAAGGGACACGGAACTGGGTCAAGAGAAAACAAGAATATTAAAACCACAGGACACTGCTCCTAGTCATTAGTCATCGGGGAAATAGAATCAGCCACAGTGAAAGGCTGCCTCACACCTAGGACCGCCTTGATGGAAAAGAAA
This sequence comes from Micromys minutus, assembly GCF_963924665.1. Classification (NCBI taxonomy): domain Eukaryota; kingdom Metazoa; phylum Chordata; class Mammalia; order Rodentia; family Muridae; genus Micromys; species Micromys minutus. The sequence continues at coordinate 18,854,667 of NC_137972.1, read as the reverse complement.
AAAAAAAGAGGAGCAAGTGCTGGCACTAATGTGGGGAAACTGGAACCCTCCCACACTGCTGGTGTGAACCGGGGTGATGCAGCCACTGTGCAAACGGTCTGCCTAGCTCCTACTGTGCAGAGCACAGTTCCCCGATAACCCAGCCCTTGCCTCATCTCGGTGCATGCCCGCACAGAAGTCGGGTGCCCACACGTACACTTGTACAGGAGTGTGAACAACAGCTCTCCTTAGACAAGTCTCGGGGAAGGAAAACACCCAGATGTCCATCCACAGGTGAATCTATCAACATAATGCTGTACGTGCATAAGAGAGCAAAGCACCTACGCTCTTCTTATCTAAATGAAGTAAGGGACCACACGCTGTGTTGTGCTACTGACACATGTCCAGTGTTCAAATCAGAATCACCAGTAGAAAGCAGGCAGGTGGTTGCCAGCAGTTTAGGGGAGGGAAGACTTCAGTTTAGGGGAGGGAAGACTTCAGTTTAGGGGAGGGAGGACTTTAGCTTAGGGGAGGGAGGACTTCAGCTTAGGGGAGGGAGGACTTCAGTTTAGGGGAGGGAGAACTGCAGTTTAGGGGAGGGAGGACTGCAGTTTAGGGAAGGGAGGACTTTAGCTTAGGGGAGGGAGGACTGAAGTTTAGTGGAGGGAGGACTTCAGTTTAGGGAAGGGAGAACTGCAGTTTAGGGGAGGGAGAACTGCAGTTTAGGGGGGAAGGACTTCAGCTTAGGGGAGGGAGGACTGCAGTTTAGGGGAGGGAGGACTGCAGTTTAGGGGAGGGAGAACTGCAGTTTAGGGGAGGGAGGACTGCAGTTTAGGGGAGGGAGGACTTTAGCTTAGGGGAGGGAGGACTTTAGCTTAGGGGAGGGAGGACTGAAGTTTAGTGGAGGGAGGACTTCAGTTTAGGGGAGGGAGAACTGCAGTTTAGGGGAGGGAGAACTGCAGTTTAGGGGGGAGGACTTCAGCTTAGGGGAGGGAGGACTGCAGTTTAGGGGAGGGAGAACTGCAGTTTAGGGGGGAGAGGACTGGAAGTTTAGGTGAGAGAGGACTGCAGTTTAGGAGAGGGAGGACTACAGTTTAGGGGAGGGAAAACTGCAGTTTAGGGGAGGGAGGACTGCAGTTTAGGGGAGGGAGGGCTTTAGCTTAGGGGAGGGAGGACTGAAGTTTAGTGGAGGGAGGACTTCAGTTTAGGGGAGGGAGAACTGTAGTTTAGGGGAGGGAGAACTGCAGTTTAGGGGGGGAGGACTTCAGCTTAGGGGAGGGAGGACTGCAATTTAGGGGAGGGAGGACTGCAGTTTAGGGGGGAGAGGACTGCGGTTTAGGGGAGGGAGGACTGAAGTTTAGGGGAGAGAGGACTGCAGTTTAGGGGAGGGAGGACTGCAGTTTAGGGGAGGGAGAACTGCAGTTTAGGGGAGGGAGGACTGCAGTTTAGGAGAGGGAGAACTGAAGTTTAGGGAAGACTGTGGTTTAGGGGAGGGAGGACTGTGGTTTGGGGGGATAGTGTACTTTAGGGGAGAGAAGACTGCAGTTTAGGGGAGGGAGGACTGCAGTTTAGGAGAGGGAGAAGTGCAGTTCAAGGAAGGGAAGACTGCAGTTTCGGGGGCAGGTACTGGCAGAATATAGCTAAGAACTACAGGCTGATGAGAAAGTTGAACAAGGCAGTAGGATCATTTCACAACCCAGTGAACGGGCTAAGGACTAAACTGCATCCTTTAAAAGGGTCACAGTGAGACCAGAGTAGTGGCGCAGGTGTTAGGATTAGGGGTAAAGGGTTAGGATTAGGGCTAGGGTTATGGATACATTTGGAAGACAGATCATCCTTAGCTACACAGCAAGTCAGATGCCAGCCTGGGCTATTTGAGAGCCTATCTCACAAACTAATGGAACAATAGCAACAAAAAAAGCCCTGAAGTAGTCACAAGGTAGAACCTATGTTACACACCCTCTGCCACGTTAAAATGAACAAACATCTAAAACCCGGGAGATCCTGGGCAGAGACCCCGTTATCAACCAGTGGCAAGGCTTGCCAGCCCTGCTCAGAGAGTGAGAAGTCAGTCAGAGAAGCCAAGCTCCCAGCGCAGCATCCAGCCTGGCTGGCGTTCACGCACATTCACCGTGCCCATGCACGTGCTTGGCCAAAGCTTCCCGAATCAGAGCGTTTCCTCCTGGAATAAGCACAAAAGCCCCAGGAGGGAGACGCAGCTATTGTGTGCGGCTTCGGGTAACAAAGCTAAAGCACCCATTGGGGTCCCCAACACCCAGGACACAGGGCAACTGAGATGCTGGTGTGCAAGCTAGCCAGTCCCTCTCTCCCTGTCATCACCAAAGCCCAGCATTGGGAAGTGGGGACAGCTCAGGCATAGCCAAGTTCTCACTGTGATCTGCGTGTGACCCTATTACTTGCTGTTGGAGTGCCTCCATGTCTTTCTCTGAAGAAACCCAGGGCATGCCCTGGACCTCGACTGCCCATGAGGGTAATAAATGAAATAATGAGTGTGCCCGAAAGCTCCTAGCCCAAGAACGGGTTCCAAAAACCTCCCGTTCCTTTCCTCCCCCAAGGTAGAGAAAGAGCGATTACGAAGAATGAATGGAGAACGGCAGGTGTGCGGGATGTGGGCAGAGTGAGCAAGGAAGCAAGGTCAGGAGAGGGTGCCACCCATCAAGGACCAATATCCCAGTGACCTTGAAGGTCTACCCTTGAAATCTGGCATGGCTACTGTTTGAGACCCTGTGCTAGGAGTGGTTTTAATGGGGGACAGGGGCCGAAGTTCAAGGGCACTGGGATGCTAAGAGCATCGGGGTTATCAGGAGAGAAAGTGTAAGAAGGAAGGCTGGAAACAGCAGAAATAAAAGTCGCCAATAAAAATAGAAGGAGCTTGCATTTTTAGCGCATCCTCAGTGTGCCAGACGCTATGCTAAGCACTTTCCAGATTCCCTTGCTGCCTCCTCACTCCACAGGGCAAATTACTATTAACCCCATCCTACCAATGCGGGTGTGGACGCAGGGGGCAGGAAGCCTGCTTAAGGTCACACACTGAAGCGTCTGCTCTGCAACCAGGCTGAAATGTCCTGTCATGCATATTCCGACCCTACTCTTCTTCCTGGTTCCTTCCCTCAGCTTGAGCCACACCTGGAGAATCTCCCAGAACAAGTCACTGGGCTTGTGCAATACATGACAGCCCCTGGCCTCAACACAGCCAGGAAGCTGGAGCTAGAAGCTGACGCCAGCAACGAGGGATGAGAGAAGATGATAAATATTTGGGAAATTTAAGTCAAATAGAGACTAAAACAGAGAAACTTCTGTTCTCAGCATCTCTACCAGCTTTAGGGAGAAATCGCCGTCTGTCTCAAAGACTGTCAAACTTGCGGCTGGATACGCCCACTCTGCTGGGCAGAGGCTTCAGGTTCCCAAGCTGAAGCAGGTTTGGTCACTGGGTGCATAGTTCATGGAGCTCTGAGTGACCCAGGAAAGCAGAAGCAACAGAGAAGTCACCCTCTCGCCATCGCAACAGCTCTGCTCTGAAGAAACTAAAGATGGCTTCCAAATGCCTCCCCCGAGTGCCAGGTTCATCCTATTAAGCAGTGGCCTGTGCTAGAAAGGGACAGCAGAGAAGACACCTGAGAAGGGCCAAACTCAAGGCTGACCCCATCATGATGGTCTAGCAGAGGGGGGACAAAGGCAGGAGGCACTGGGGGACTGAAGTGAGCGGGACTTCTGCGCAGCTCTCGCAGACGCTCTATTCTGCCTCCTGGGAACGGCAACCAGGGAGAAGGAACCTTCACCTCACTCTGCAGCCACTCCCAAGGATGCCATGAGCATGAGCCAAACTCAAGATGCGGCGCTCCTGCCCTCACATGGAGACACAGTCCTGCGCCTCAGCATGAGAGAGAGCGAAGCAAGGCCGGGCTTCATCAATACAGGCATTTGCCGTGAAAACTGAAAAGCCGAGTTCCAGCCACGAGATCCCCGTGGTAATAGGACAAAATCAATTCCACAAAGCTGTTCACTGACACTTCCGTAAGCACACGTGTGCACGCACACACAGCGAATATTAATTTTTTTAAAGGCTGAAGCAGGTACGACGTGAGCTCAAAACCAGCCCAGACTACACAGTAAGTTCCATGCGGGCCTGGAGTACGCAGTGGAATTCTGTCTCAAAACCAACCAAACAAGTTCTTAATTTTACCTCAAACTAATGTTTAGGGACTCCTAATGCATCAGATGCTATGCTGGTTCTGAGACACAGATCATCTCATTTAAAGCAGTTACCCGACCCCCCCCCCCCCATCAACACCCAGAGCATCCAAGGGTTAAGCAGCATGCACACTGCCAAGCTAATATGTTATGGGGATCAGGATTCAAGGCCATGTGGTCTGACCTCAGAACCCACAACCTTAACCAAGACACTTCCCCACTTCCTGAAACAGACCCTTAGGAGTTTGCGACAGATTAATAAAGATAATTTCTAGCCCATTAAAGGAAATGGATACATGCGCTCAGGAACACACCTGTGAGCACCCATGTTCTTACTCAGGATGTGAGCCCATCATTTCGATCACACAGCAGTTACACACGTGCACTGGAGGCCCCTGAGCTGACTTGGAATTAGGAGAATGGTTATTTAATATGGGGGGGGTGTGCGGATAATGGACAATAGGTGAAAAACAATCCAAATGACCATTTTTATGGATGATGGATAAACAAGATGTGGGAGAGGCACACCATGAAATAAATAAATAAATAACCAAGAATGTGTTCTGCTATAAACTGGATGAACTTGGATTCAGCTTGGATGAACTCTGCAGCCATTATGGGAGGCGGGGGAGGGGAACTACCCAGGAAAGGTCAGACAGTAGAAGAGTCCATGTGCATAAAGTATCTAGAATAGTCGGACTTGGAGAGTGGGTGTAGTAACAGGGACTGAGGGAAGGGCAGGTGCAAGTGTTTGTTCAATGGGCAGAGTTTCAGTCTGCAGAGGTGAAACAGCCGGAGGACCACAGTGGGAACCACAGTGGGAACGTGTGTGTCAGGCTCACTCAACTCAAAACTTGCAATCGACTTAAATGATACATTGTATGCCTTGTGTATTTTACCACAATAACAGTTAAATACAGATACATATGGTGTGGGTGGTCTGACTAAATGCTACCTCTGCTTCATGCTCTGTAGAGCAAAGTGGTCCCCCAGGAGGGATGGGGGAGTCATTTCGGAGACTGGGACACTCTTCGGAAGATAACGCAGGATCTTCCGTGTTGGGCTCAAGGCCACCTTAAAAGCAATGGGAAAACAGGCTGTGTGCGATCTGAGAGGCTATTCCCCACTGAGTTCAAACATCTAAGAAACTAGGTGAGCTCAGCCTGCATCCAGAATGAGGGCAGAGAGCCTAAAGGCTAAACTGGAGCAGAGAATGCGGCCAGGGACGCAGACTGCCTGAGACTTCCGGTTCAGCCACATGCCTGGCTCAGAGCAAGCAGGAAGAATCTCTCCTCTAAAGTCAGTATTAACATAATCCTAATTATTTATTATTTATTAGGATTATGCCCATAAGATACATGCCGCTCACTTAGCTCACTTAGCGTGTGCCCGTAAGCACTTGCGCATTTAATCCGTGCACTCGGCCCTATGAGGTTTTATTTCAGCAGGATTCCCATTGTACAGAGAGGTCAGTGAGGCTCCAAGAAGCTGAGAGCAACTCACTGTGACCACAATGGCGAGGCAGACTCTGGTTCTCTGATCCAAAACCTAATGCTGAGCTATTGGAGGTGGTTAACTGACTTGGCTGACTATGGAACAGAGTCTGCTCAGCCTGGCCTCAGACTCCTGGGCTCCTGTGAGCCTCAGGGCTTAGCCTCCTGGCTAGATGGAAACACGGGGGGGGGGGGGGGGGGCAGTTGCCACTTTCTTTGCACACTGAGTATAGCTCAGGCTTTAATGATACCCACCCAGCACCATTAGGAGTGAACAACGACACCGATGTCAGCATTACCCAGAAGGCCACATGCTGGGCCATTAATTAAGTCCCTATGACATTCTCAGTCCAGTTCCATACCCCCCAATAATGGCAAGGCTGATTTGGGGTGAGGATCACAAATGCTCTCAGCTCACTTGAGAGTCACCTTCAAACTGACTTGCAGCCACAGAACTGCAAAACTTCAAGCTCCCCTCCCCCTCCCCCCTCCCCTGGGAGAGCCAGGCAGCCAGGTCCTGCCCAACAGGGCCTGGCAAGAGGCCATCACTTCCAATTGGGCTTTCAGAGGCCATTTAAGGCAGGAGTAGGAAAGTCTTCTCCCTGACGAAAACCATCTGAACTACTGAGAGAAAAATCAATCGTGATCACGTGAGTAGAAAGGAGCTTAAATTAGGGTTCCTTCACAGTGAGAAATATAAAATGACTCTCCTGTCACCGAGTTAAGAAAACTCGGCCAATAAAAACAATGTTTTTTTTATTATTATTAAAAGGAAAATCATCCCTCAGTCTTGCATTTACATCCAATTAAGGGAGAAAAACAAAGAGAAGACTGTGTAAGAGGAAGAAAGGAGCTGAAAGGCAGGGGTGGTCTCCCTGAAGTCACACAGGCCAGCTCTACAAGGCAGGGGTACAGTCCTCGCTGGCCTTAGCGCCCGTCCCGTCTGTGCTGCTCATATTTACTAGGGAACCTTCAGAAAGTATAAAACCACTAAGACTCACTAGCTATCACTAGCACTGCCCTTTGCTTACAATAAAATAAAATAAAAATAAAAAGTAAGGGCTAGAGAGATGGCTCCGCGGTTAAGAGCACTGACTGCTCTTCCAGAGGTTCTGAGTTCAAATCCCAGCAACCACATGGTGGCTCACAACCATCTGTAGTGGAATCTGATGCCTTCTACTGGTGTATCTGAAGACAGCTACAATTTATATGTAATAAATAAATCTATTTTAAAATTACTAAAAAAAATAAAAATAAAAATAAAAACAGAAAGTAATATTTGGGGCTAGAAAGATGGTTCCGAGGTTAAGAACACTCACTGACTGCTCTTCCAGAGGACCCAGGTTTGGTTCCCAGCACCCACATGGTGACTAACAAAGGTCTGTTAACTCCAGTTCCAAGGCAATCTGATGCCCTCTTCTGGCCTCTGTAAGCATTGTATGTACATGATACACTAACATACATGCAGGCAAAAGGCTCATATAAGTAAAAATAAATCTAAAAAGCCAGTATTTGTAGCATGAACACCTTTGTCTCTTCCAGGATTCACTTGGTTTTTAGAAGCCTTTTTTGATCGTGGGGCGTTCCTTTGGAACAGGGTCTTCGTGTGTAACACAGGCTAAGCTGGAGCTCACTATCCTCCTGCCTCAGCCTTCATAGCACTGGGAGCTGTGTCATTGTGTCATGTTTGAAGACATAATTTTTTTGAAAAGCATCCTAAAACATATTTAAATTTCCTAGTTGTTTGTTCTTAAGACCGTTTAGCCTGTGCTAGTCCAGAACTTGCTCTGTAGCCTAGGCTAGCCTTAAATTTCAAATCTTCCTGTTTTACCTGCAGGCCTGAGGCACTACGCCATGTCTTAACCTTTTTCTTAGCTGGTAGATAAAAACGTAATTTGTACATACTGACCAGCTAGCACATGACATTTCAATAACTACGTGTGCTGTATAATGTGTTCGCGCCAGTTAAATGTTTGTAGCTTCTCAAGCTTTTTTTCTGTCTCTTTATGGTGAAAACATCTACGATTCTTCCATGTAGATTCTTAAAATATGTGGTACATTCTCATTATCCACAGGTACCTAGCTGAGTAACCCTCACCAGGATGTCTTTTTCTTTTAATTATATTTACTTATTCAGAGTGTGTGTGTGTGTGTGTGTGTGTTTTCACACCTAACTTCTATCTTCTCTCTGTCTGTAGCTTGCTGTACAAAACATACTTTTTCTATTATATGCTTAGAGTTTTTGCCATTACAAATGATGTCTCACTATATATGTACATATGTGTATGTGTGCTTGGAATTTTTTTGTCATTACAGATGTCTCACTATATAGATATTGACACAGACACAGACAGACATAGACACAGACAGACATAGACACGGACAGACATAGACACAGACACAGACAGACACAGACACAGAGAGACATAGACACGGACAGACACAGACAGACACAGACACAGACAGACATAGACACAGACACAGACAGACACAGACACAGACATAGATACAGACATAGACACAGAAACAGACAGACATAGACATAGACACAGACATAGACACAGAAACAGACAGACACAGACAGACATAGACACAGACACAGACACAGACAGACATAGACACAGAAACAGACAGACATAGACACAGACAGACACAGACACAGACACAGATATAGACACAGACAAACAGACATAGACACAGACACAGACACAGACAGACACAGACACAGACAGACACAGACACAGACATAGATACAGACATAGACACAGAAACAGACAGACATAGACACAGACACAGACATAGACACAGAAACAGACAGACACAGACACAAACAGACATAGACACAGACACAGATATAGACACAGACACAGACACAGACAGACATAGACACAGACATAGACACAGATACAGATATAGACACAGATTGACACAGACATAGACATAGACACAGACAGACACAGACACAGACACAGACACAGACACAGATATAGACACAGACACAGACATAGACACGGACACAGACAGACACAGACACAGACAGACACAGACAGACACAAACACAGACATAGACATAGGTATCTCCAATGAACACAACTGTGAGTTGTGAGTGGACATTCCTAAAACTCCTGACACCAGCTGCTGAGCAAACGCAATAAAACACAGGTGCAGCTCTGGACATGCATTGGACATGCATGTGCCATCTAAGACCAAACCAGCACCTGAATCAGCCCTGCCGCTAAGCAGCTCCCACTTCTGCAGGTGGAAATGCACCTCGGAATTTCTCTTGGGAGCTCCTATGCCAGCCCAGGTCACACCACCTCATGCAACAGTTACTGTGTGGTTGCTGGGTGCACCCTGGTGTGACCTTGGGGATGCAGGCAGAGGTCAGCCCTGCTCTCCTCTGCATCCTTTCCTGCAACCTTTCCCTCTTCCACCAACAGTCCCCAAACTATTTTTTATTAATTTTTTCTTTTTCTTTTTTTTTAGAATTTGATGTGTATGAATGTTTCTTGCCTGTATGCACGTGATGTGCAATCACATGCAAGCCCGTGGAGATCAAAAGGCTTTCAGATCCCCTGAAACTGAAGGAACGGCTGTTTTTGAAGTAACACGTGGGTGCTGGGAACTGAACCCAGGTCCTACGCAAAAGCAAACAAAGAATTTGAAATTCTTAACAACTTAACCACTAGATCATCACTCCAGCCCCATTTTTTATATTTTAGGAGACAGAGCCACAGTCTTCTGCTGCCCAGTCTGGCTAAAAATTCCTGGGCTCCAGCAACCATACCTCGACCTCTCTCTTAAGTAGCTGGGACTACAGGTAGGCCACCACCTGTTTGTTGTTGTTTGTTTGTTTGCTTGCTTAGTTTGGTTTGGGTTTTTCTTTGTTGTTGTTGTTTTGTTTTGTTTTGTTTTTTGAGGGAAGGAGTGAGACGAAGTCCCTCTTCGCAGCTCTAGCTGTCCTGGAATTCCATATGTAAGCTAGGCTGGTCTCAAATTTGCAGAAATTTAATTCACCTGCCTCAGCCTCCCAAGTAGCTTGGACTGCAGATGTACCACCATCTGCTTTAAGATTTACTTATGTATTATGTATCCAGTGCTCTGAGTATACCCCTGTGCACCAGAAGAGGGCATCAGATCCCATTACAGATGGTTCTGAGCCACCATGTGGTTGCTGGGAACTGAACTCAGGACCTCTGGAAGAACAGTCAGTGCTCTTAACCACTGAGCCATCTCTCCAGCCCACTTTTAAACTTTTAATATCCCTGTCCTTACCAGAAAGTCACATGTCCCAGGAATCTGAAGTGAAAAAGATCTGGGACCTGGGGCCAGTTCCACGCGCTCTGGCACTCCAGAGTCCTAGTCTGTGGTGTGACAATAAGGCTGTCCCCCTCCGGAGCTACTGGAAAGATCAGTGAGGGAATAGTACGTAGAAGTGTTTAGTCACAGTGATAAGAACCAAGAAGACACAAAAACAAATGATAGTTCTTTTAAAAAAAATTATAACACACAACAAAACCACCAAAAAATTGTCTAATCCTCTGCCACTGGAGGAGATTAAAGACTCAAACAGCTGCCTTGCTCTTCTGACACTTATCCAAATGCCTGCAGGGACTGCAACCCTGATGTGTGTGCCAGACCCTGAACTTCAGCCCCAGGGCAAGGGAGGACAGAAGGCAGGGCCAGTCTGGCAGGCGGGCAGCTGGTCAGTGTGGAGTCCGAAAGCCCCAGTGAGTGGTGCACAGAAGGGAAAGGACAGGCTACAGCAAACCAGAAAGAAGCCGCTCCCAGCCCAGGGCTCCGGAGTATCATGAGCCAGCAGGGAAGAGGTCCAAGGTGCCACTGGCTCCTCTCAGCAGGATCAAGCAGGTGACTAGAATGACAACCACCCCTCCTCCTGACCCTCACCCCTCCCAGGCAAAGCTGCCATTGTTCACAGGGACAGCAGAGGTGAGTCACTGTGGCATTGTCCACCACTCTATCAGCAGGAAACAGCTGGACTGGCCAATACAGCAAATGCAGGAAACCTCAATCTCCCCATCCCCCCCTCCCCGGGGCCCTTCCCTGTTTAGACACCCAGCATCCTGCCTGCTTGTCCCCTAGAGACCCCTGGCCAGCCCCAGGCATTCATCCTCAACAGACAACTCCATTTCCTGCCTCCATGTTTCTGAAGCAACACAGAAGCTGTATTTTGGGGACTCTCCTACGAGCAAAGAGCTGGTGTGTCCTGGAGGACGCCAGCCGATAAACAGGGTGAAGGAACAAGGAAAAGGCAGAAAATGGCGACACTGCATTAACTCCGCAAAGGCACCTTCCAGAGACTGATGCCTGAGCAGGCGGGCACCAGCCCAGTGCCACCGCATGTTCAGACAGAACAAGGACCATTCTGTCTCTGAAAACTGAGTGGGGGTAGGTCGGAGGTCTTCCCAACTTCCCTATCTATAGACATGACACAGACCGGTTCCTTTCCGTGCTGGGATTCATAACCAGCTTTAAATAAAAAATTAAAAAAATAAAAAAAGAAGGTGCTTCATGGCCTCAAGTCAGACAGTACCACCTATGTTCCACCTCTAAGGCTTTATTCTTCCCAGCCGTGTCCCCTGGAGTGGAGTTCAAGGCCAGCCTAGTGAGTTCCATGCCAGACAGGGCTGTATATACTGGGGTCTTGCTTCCAAAACAAACAATGGATGGATGGATGGATGGATGGATGGATGGATGGATGGATGGCCAGGCAGATAGATCAGGAAAAAACGGAGCCAAAAATCAGTATTAGCTGAAGTTGAAGTCTGTGAGGTTGACAACAACTTTCACCTTACCCAGCCTCAGTCCTCATGTGTGAAACTCTATTCTGTGCTGAGGTATGAGCTCTAACCCTGGACAGTATCACCAGGGCCTGAATATATCTGTGTCTATATGGAACTCATCATATATTCTAACCCTTAGCCTCCAGGGCTGGGCATGGGGGGCACACACACCCGTAACTCAGCACCTGGGAGACAGAAAACAGGAAGGTCAGTTCAAGGTCATCCTCTGACTACAGAGTGGACTCGCAGGCAGCCTGCTTTTCATGAGACTCTCTCTCAAAAGAAAAAAAAAATCTCCATCGCCTCATCTGAGGATTACAGCAAAACAAAAAACAGCCAAGTGTCAGAGGAAGTGAGGAGATCAAGGCTGCCCAGGCTTTCCAGAAAGCACTTTAAGAAGGTACGTGGTAAGAGACAATTAACTTAGCAGAGCAGAAAGGGACTTTAGGAAGACCCACCCAAACTTTCATTCTCCCCAAGGAAGTATCACTTGAGAAGGTGCTGGGACTGAGCCACAACCTAGAAGGAAGCCAGCAACAAGTGCTGAGCTGCCCTGAATTCAACCAAGCTCCCTTGCACATAGACCTGTAGTATTATCATCACCCAGTGTTGGATAGCTGTGTCTCACGAGCACTGGTCTCCAAACTATCATGAAGTCCCTTCCCTGGGTGCACACCCTTATCCCGCCAGGCAGGTGATGAGTCAAGGTATTCTGATCTGCTGAATTATGGTGCCTTTCTTTGCCCCGGCCTCATAGCTGATACTGAGTGTGACTCATGCTCTGCCCTCTATGCCCACACCAGCCTCCTGGTCTACCCCAGCCCGAAGAAAAGGCTGGGCACAGGAAAATAGGGACACAGTACTGCCCTCTATGCCCACACCAGCCTCCTGGTCTACCCCAGCCCGAAGAAAAGGCTGGGCACAGGAAAATACGGACACAGCAATAGGGAAAGAGAGGACAGAGAAGGGTCGGAAAGCGTGAGGCATACATAGGTCACAGGTCAGGCTGAGCAGCTGAAGGTGACCGAAGGACACAGGTGCTGGGCAGGTGGGTTCAGAAGGAAAGATGGGCTGGAGCGGGCCAGTGATCCTCAGCAGGGGAGACTAGAGCTGCTGGCCCACTGCTTCCTACCACTCGTGTCCTGATGAGCCAGCAAGGCGAGCAGGTCCTTCAGGTTTAACCAGCTTGGTTCCAAAGTGCTGAGCTTCTGGGTAAATGAGAAAGCCCTGCCCCTGAGACCCTGTTTGAACTTGTTCTTTCTCAAAAAAAAAAAAAAAAAAAAAAAAAAAAAAAAAAAAAAGAAAGAAAGAAAGAAAAGAAAAGAAAAAAAAAGAAAAGAAAAAAGGAAAAAGAAAAGAAAAAAGAAAAACAAGGCTGCCCTTGAGGGCTCTAGGAATTAGGAATCTGGAATTCTCCCTGCTCTCTGAAGCTTTCCAGTTCACACCAGCTGAAAAGCAAACTTGGCCCGTCCTGCTCTCCTGAAACAGGCAATTCAAGTGCAAGAACTTTCAAGGCTGACAGAGCCTAAGAGACCAGGCACAAAGCCCCTGAGTTACAACAAGGCCCAGGCCTAGACAGAGATGTGACGAGCCCGAGGTCACTCAGCAAGTGAAGGTAGACTAGCACCAGGGTGGGGGCCAGAGCCCACCAGGCCTGTGTCTTTTCTGGGCAGAGCACTTCGGCGCGGTTCTTTCACACAGGAATACTTGGCAGAGCACAGCATGCTGTCTCCTGCGGCTCATCTCTTCAGGGGCTCTTAGGAAAATTTGTATTTTGAACAAAAGCCCACCGTCACCCACGCCTTTTGATGCAGGTTTCTTTCTAAGTTAATGGCCATGGAGAGGAGGCGGGATAAAAGAAGGGACCGGAAGCTCCAGCAGTGAGGGGGAAAGCAGGTATGTACCATGCCAGGAGGACCACGGGTTAAATACACTGCCCCGCCCTCCAGGCACAGGCAGGGTGGGTGGGAAGAAGGGGGAGGGGCTGGACTTCCACAGGTACACACACATCATGTGATTACCAAGTCTCCAAAAATCAAAGGACAACTGAACTCCCACAGGTTTCCCTGGGCTCAGAGCCAGGTCCTTATATGGACAGTAGAAACTGGGGTCCCCCAGGCTTCAGTTTGCTTCCCTGACTGTGTAGGGAGTTAAAAGGCCCCAGCCAAGCCTTGAGTTACTTACCCACTGAAACACATGCCAGGTGCCCATCCATCATATGTGAGGTAGCTAGTTATTCAAGTCACTCTGTGTCTGTCCTTAACTCACACCGTGTCACTTTCTAAGCACCCTGAGGGCAAAGGGCACACAGTAGCTCGGCCACCTGAGGAATTTTTCACTTGTGGGACTTTATGAATCCCCCTTGAATGTGGGTGGGCTAACCTAAGGGTCTGCGTCTGCCCACGGTACCTGGGGTCAAATTAAGCCCTGTGTCTACACCGTTCTGAAATCTCGGGGCTCCTGTAGAAGGCTCCCGGACCCTTCACCCCCAGCCTTTCACCCCCAGCTTTCCCCTGCTGTCAATCAATGTTCTGCCTGGCTCCCCAGCCCATCCTTCGGGCTCGGTCGATGTCACCTGGGTGAGGCCCATAGGTCACAGGCGAAGAGACTGTCTGGTGGAAGAAGGCTGGTCCTCAGGGTGTCTGGGTGGTGATTTGCTGAGCAGAGTTGGTAAGAGAACATGTTAAGGAAGCCAAAGGGTGCCGAGGCAAAGGGTACAGCAGTCTTCCCATATTCTACAGCAAATATAGAATAGGAATTCCAGTTCGTGGGGTGGCAGGCAGCAAGTAACGTAAGAGTCGTATCCTCCTCGCCTTCCTAGCTCCCTTCATTGCCACTGCCTCCGCAGACAGGTGTGAACTGCTTCCCACATGCCAGGCAGGGCTCTGGATGCTGTGCCTGCCAACTCAGTATCTGAAGGCAGGCTGAACCCGGGCCTTTGGTATTCCCACATTACCATAGGGAAAAGCCTCGTCTAATTTGCCCAAGGTCACAAGAGGCCTGGCAGAGTCAGAGTATGAACAGGGTCTGTGATGTTCTCACATAGATAATGAGATATTCACATATTAGCAGGCTTAGAGGACAGTAGGCCTGCACCCCCTCCCTCACAAGCCAACTGAAACTGCAGTTTTGGGTTGTTGGGGGTTTTGGTTTTGTGTTTTATTACTGGCCAAAGGAATGGAATGTGAGATCTCTAGCCCCTGGGTAGACATGTGGCATCCTGAACTTCCCAGAATGTCATTAACAGATTAACTATGTAACTCTTGTTCTAGAAGCCCTAACTAAACCTTCTAAGATTACTGTCTAGCAGGAGACTTTACACACCATCATACCCTTCTGTAACAGCTAGTCTGGACAGGTCTGTCAGTCACCTGAACCAGCACAAAGCCCTTCAGGAAAAGCTGTTCTAGAGCAATGGTTCTCAAGCTTCGAAGTGCTGTAACTCTTTAATACAGTTTCTCCTGTTGTGGTGACCCCCAACCATTAAATCATTCCAATGCTACGTTATAACTGTAAATTTGCTACTGTTATAAGTCACAATGTAAACATCTTACATGTAGGATATCTGATATGCAGCTCCTATGACAGGGTCACTCAAACCACCAAAGGGGTAGTGACCCACAGGTTGAGAACCACTGTTCCAGCGCGTGGATAAAAGGTATGAGGTGAGCCTCAAATGTGGAATTAGCACAGAGATCCCTTGCCATTGTCCACGGCACCCCTGAGACTGTGCTGGGCTCTGAGGTGGCCCCTTTGGCCACTGCCCACCATTGAATGTACTCTCCTCTCCTCTGCACTAAACTCTACTCCATGTGACTCATGTGAATCCTTCCCAGGGTCATAAGGACTGGGGGCCAAGTAGAGGCCAGAGTTACAATGCCAACCTAGCCTGCAGTGCTTTCACATGGACCCTGTCACCTCCAGACCACCCAGATCTGTCAAGCCACAAGACCCTAAGCAAACTCCAAGCTCATGGTGCCTACGAGCACAACTCAGAACTGCTGAGAGGCCCTGTACTGGGCCTCAACTGCCTTCAGCCTCCAGGCAGGGATGAGACAAAAGGGAGGCAGGGAGGCCCAGATCCCACAGGATGTTCTGTTTCCACTGTCAGAGTCCCAAAACAGATGGGCAGGGGACTCTCCGAATGACTAACACACCACAGAGGGCTGGAGGGATGAAAACCAGCCTGGAACATAGTTAGGAAAGAGCCCGGGGGAGAGGGAAGTGCCCCAAACCCAGCTCCTTCCCACGGAGAATTTTCAGCAGCATGGCTGGTGCGGGCCTCTCGGTTCCTCTTGATTATAAAACGTCCAGGTTGTTGTTTCCTTTTTAAAAGATCTATTTTACCTATATCTATGTCTGTGTGGCTCTTCCATGCCCACAGGGGCCAAAAGGCTGCAATCCCAAGACTGGGTTTACAGATAGTTGTAAGCTACCATGTGGGTGCTGCAGACCCAGCCTGGGTCCTCTACAAGAACACCCTGTGCTCAAAAACCACAGAGTCATCTCCCCAGACCCCCCAAACTATATGGTTTTTCTTTACTTCCATGAATAGACAGACTATGCCACACGGATTGGTGACATCAAAAAAAGTGGGGAGCCGTCCTCAAAGATGAGGACCAAACCTTAATGATCAACTACAACTCTGTCATTTTTGCTGACGTGTCTTTATCAATAGGCTGCTTGTCCCAACCTCCCTCTCCCAGCTCAAAGGCTCAGCCTTGTCAAGATGGGGTGGCAGTAAGGAACACTCAAAACCCTTCCAGCAGGGCACACTGCCCAAGTGACACCCATCAGGAGTCCCAAGACTCCTGGCCCGAGCTGGTAGAGTGAGGGACTCTGGCAGGCCTCACCTGCTACTTAATTCCCGCTATCATACAGAGCGGTGTTATCCTCACCTCTGAGCACTGGCTTCCACAAAACCATCCTCCTAAAAAGGTGAAGATTCCTCATCCCAAAAGTTTACAGCCCATTCTGCTGTGCCAACAACGGTAGTAGTGGTAAGGCCCCACCCCTCCAATCCACTTCCACACGGAGGCCAGAAGGCTACAAACCCATTACGCCCTGGAGTTCGTCCAAAGGGAACAGGCATGGGGATGAAGTTAGCCAGGAGACAGCTGAAGGCACTGGCCAGCAGGCCACGGGGAGTGGTTGTCAAATATTCCCAGAGTTGTCCCACAACCACAGAGCCAGCTTGCTCTTCCAGGGCCAGGCAGCAGAGCGTGGCCAAAGGAACAATGTTCCAAAAAGGAGAAGCTGAACTCCAGAGCTTTCTGGCAGCTAAAAGGAGTCTCCTAGGTATGGAAATGCCCAGCAAGGGTCAGACCCTGATTGGACTTCAGTGAGAAGGACTCTGCAAGATGAGGATTCTCTTGGACATCGATGTCTTCCTAAAACCTCTTTTTTTCCTTCTGAGACATGGTCTCTTTAAGTAGCATTGGCTGTCCTGGAACTTGCTCTGTAGACAAGACCAAGCTGACCTCAAACTCACAGAGAACTGCCTGCTTCTGCCTCCTGAGCACTGGGATGGAGCCATCATATGAAAAGTAGCTTTTCTTTTCCTTTGTCTTCTCTGAGGCTTACTGCCTACGTCTGCTAACCTAAGCCTAGTCTTGGAAGCTTCTGGCCTCCACACAATCTCATCTAGACCTAGAATGTTTCCAACCTCTGAGACTTACTGCGAATGAGCTCAGTTCTCACTGAACTCTGGTTGGCTGGTGCAAGTCATCTGTTCTGGCTCAAACTCCTCTCCATACTGACTGATTCAATCTGACTTCTCTCAGCTTCTCCTGAATTGCTCTGCTTGGCCCAATACTGACTTTGGCAATCTGTTCTAATCTTCTGGCTCCTCATTCTCTGGCTTGTTCAGTCTTCACCTGTGTCTAGCTTGTTCTCTCTCTGCAACCTGTCTCTGTACAGCTGTCCTGGTAAAGCTGCCTCTTTTCTCTCTGAACTGCCCCTCAAGTAGCTTCCCTTTCCTCTCTCTTCTCGTGAGAGTTGGGCAGATCCTATTCTGTCAAATCTTTCTCTGATTCGTCACTTTGTCTGCCACTCAATTACAGTGGCACCATATTCAAACAAGGTGCTTCCTCCTCCAAACTAACTTTACCTTCATTGTTTGGGAGTGAAGGTGTGTGCTAAGGGCTGAGTCACACAACTAGAAACAGTTTTTGGTTTGGTTTTGTCATTTTTTTTAATTTCATTCATTTCTATATGTATGAGTACACTGTCACTGTCTTCAGACACACCAGAAGAGGGCATCAGATCCCATTACAGATGGTTGTGAGCCACCATGTGGTTGCTGGGAATTGAACTCAGGACCTCTGGAAGAGCAGTCAGTGCTCTTAACCATTGAGCCATCTCTCCAGCCCCTGTGGTTGTGTTTTGTTTTGTTTTTCAGTAAATAACACAACCTCAGGGTTCACAGTGTGATCAAATATTCTCCAACACACCACTACCTGTCCTCCTAAGGCCTCTTGATACACACATACACACACACACACACACACACACACACACACACACACACACAGATTTTAAAAAAATATATTTTCTTGCAGAGAAGTTCAAGATGGGCTAGAGAAATGGCTCAAAAGTTAAGAGCACTTATTCCTCTTGCTGAGGACAGGATTCAGTTTCCTGTACACACACACACACACACACACACACACAAAGAACATAAAATAAAAATAAAACCATTTGTTATATTTAAGTTCAAGAACATTCTCACCTACAAAAGAGGTTCAAAGCCAGCCTGGTTTGCATCAGAAGACTGCCCTAACAAAGGCTAACTTCAAGTGGTAGCCTGTTACTTTGTAGCTACGTGGGCAGCTGAGACAGGAGCCTTGCTTAAGCCTGGGAGTTAAAGATCAGCCCAGGTAACCATGCAAAACCCTATCTCAAAACGTCAATAAAACAAGAGCCGCACATGAGGCCTCGAAGCAGAGTTATCTGTGAGTGATAATCAACTGAGGAGCAGACAACGCACACAAAATGTGCCCCTTTTAATGCTGGAACTTTCTTCAGAGGTTTGGGGTTGAGACCGGGTTCAATCCTCGGTATCACACAGAGAGAGGACATGAAATTCTGAGACACGCTAGGACAGAGATCCCGAATTAAAGGCCAGTCACAAAACATCACGTACTACATGCCTCCATCTAGAAGAAATGTCCAGAGCAGGCGGATGAAGAGAGACAGAAAGTGCACCCGTGCTCTCTGGGGCTGGGACTGAGAGAGAAGCTCAGAAAGATGCTAGGGACTGCTAATGGGATTTCTTTACGAGCAACAAAAAATGTTCTAGAAGAGTGGTAATGGTCACACCACAGACTATGCTAAAACACAAACACTGAATTATATCCTTAGGATGGACAAGTCTGTAGGGAAGTGACTTACATATGAATAAAGCAATCCAGCTGGCCCTCTTTCTTAATTTCAATACGTTACCGGGAATGTGATAAAGAACAGAGATTATGGAGTTCATTACGGGAAAGCAACAAGACACTACCTCTTGCCAGAGTCCAAGATGCCAGTCAGTCATTCAACAAGTATGTATTGAAAACATAAGCCATGCATTGCCCTACCTTGGGGGGGTCAGGGGTCTATGGGCCCAATCTAACCCACTGCCAATTTCTGTACAGCCTGCAGGCTAGGAATGGTTTCTATATTTTATAAGATTGAAAAAAAAAAAAAATCAAAAGCAGAATAGTGTTTCACAACATGTGGAAAATAGATGAAATTTATATTTCGGTATCCATAAATAAATACAGCAGGAACGCAGCCATGTTCACTCAGTGGTGTACTGTCTGCGGGCACGTCTGTGTGACAGGAGGGGGGGGGCTGAGGAACTGCAACAGGGACCATACAGACTGCAAAGCCTAAAATCTTTACAAGAAGGTCCTTGCAGGGAACGTAGCCACTGCTGTGCTAGAGTAGATGGGGGGGAGGGGCGGAGAAGAGATGCCAGCCCAGGCCTCTCCCGTCAGACACATGGGGCACAGTGAAGTCCATGAAGGTCTGAAAACCACACCGGTGAGCATAAAACAACCTGTGGAGACCCACATCGCCACGTAGGAAGACATACGGCCGGTGAGGAAGCAGAACACGGGACCCAACCCCACACCAGGGCCAACCGAGACTTCCCCCACAGAAGGGCTTGACTGTGAATATGGAGGAGGAGTCTGTGCAAAGGTCTCAGAGAGAGTGAGGTCTAGCCCAGAAAGGCATCCAAGAACAGGGTCCCGGGTAGGGTTTGAATGACAGCTGCAGTCCCTGCCCCCCCCAGTCCAACTCCCTGGGGAATGTGGTAGAGGTCTGAGAGTTGGTGGTGTGGGAACCTTGTGCCAGGAGACCAGCCGAGAACGGAGGGGGGCTGGAGAAGCTGACAGGAAGCATTGATCGCCCAACAGAGGACTAGTTGCTTGCTTTCCGGTGTCATCCAGGACACGGTAGAAAAAGATGCTCTTTGGTCTTCAAGGAGAAATGGCAAGTGAACCTCAAGCACTCACAGCGCCTCACGATCCTTCCCCTACAACAAATGCCTGCAGTGTGCCTCCCCAGGGCTTTGGTCTGGATCCTCAATGTCCCCCAAAGGCCTATGTGTTAGGGGGAGGCTCGGACCCCAGACCACGGCACTGGTACAGAAAAAATGTGTGTCAGAGAAGAGCTTGTGGAAGGCAGCCGGCCACCGGGGTGGGGGGTGGGTGTTTCCTGGCGTGGAGTGTGATGGAACGTCCTTTCCTTGCTCTGAATCTTTTCCTCTCTGCTTCCTCAGAGCTTTGCTCTGCCGCTTGCTCCCTGCCGTGACATGCTGTCTTGCCAGAGACCTAGCAGAAACAGAGCTGGCTGATCATGGACCAAAACCTCCGAAACCACAAGCCAACAAAGCGATTCCCCTCATCAATGCATTCACCTCGGTGTCTTCACACAGCAAAGGAAAGCTGACAAATCTGCCACAGAGCTGCTTCCTCCGTCCCCCAGATTTCCATCGCTCCCACCACACACACACACACACACACACACACACACACACACACAACCGCCATCCCACTGCCTGCCCTGCGCTCTCCCCTGCTCCCTTCCCTCCACCCCACCAGCCTCCCCCAACTGAGACACTCATTTGATGCCTCCTGACTCTGTGGTTGGGGGAGGGGGAACTGAGACTTCAGTTGCCTTGTTAATGCTTCACTCAAATGCCAGCACGCTTCAAGGATCACTGGGCCTCTGAGGAAGAGACAGAAAAACACTCTAACACAGACACACAGACACACACTCTCTCTATACCTCTCTCTTTCTGTCTTCCCCTTCTCTCCCTCTCTCTCTCTCTCTCTCACACACACACACCACAAGAAATAGCAAAAAAAAAAAAAAAAAAAAAAAAGATAAAGTTAAACTATCACTAATGTCCTCAGAGAAATATAAGGTCATAAATAGTGTATCCATGATGTTGCCAAAGAGGGTGCTAAAAGAGGAAGAGCTAGAAACCATAAAACCATTTGGAACTTTAAAATATGCTAATTAAAATGAGAGTAGCAGCTGGGTGTGTGACAGAGAACTAGAGAACTGTCCTGCCATCAGAAGGTCCTAGGTCTAAGCCCCAGCCACCTTCCCTATCCCTCACCAAAAAAAGCAGGAAGATAAAGTTGAGAAAAGATTTTTATGAAGCCCAGTGGGTAAAGCACTTGCCACACAAGTGCGGGGGCCTGAGTCCATCCCCCAAACCCACATAAATCAGACACTTAATGCAGGACCGAAGGACCAACCCCACATGAGCAGCAGACAAGGGAGCCTGTTACAACCAGGGTAGCAGGAGAGGACCGAACTCTGCACACATGTGCACCTGCATGCTTCTGCCTGCTCAGTGTGTGTGTGTTTGTGTGTGTGCATGTGTGTGTGCATGTGTGTGTGCATGTGTGTGTGCATGTGTGTGTGCATGTGTGTGTGCATGTGTGTGTGCATGTGTGTGTGTGCATGTGTGTGTGCATGTGTGTGTGCATCTCTCCCCACCCCCACCTCACACATGAAAGGAGAGGACTAAAAACAATTTTTTCAATTAAAAAATCTGGGAGAGATTTACAATGCAAAATTTAAGAGAGAAACAGATAGAGGGATGGAAAGAGAGAGGGAGAGAAAGAAGAAAATCATCAATGAAATGATGCTAGAAAACTCCCCCCTGAATAGTACAGATTTCATAACGGAAAGAATCCAGAATGCCTAACACACTGGGTGAGAGCTGACCCACACAAGGCTTCATGGTGTCTCACAAAACGTCAGATTCCAGAGAGAAGTCATGCCACCTGCAAATAGCATATGTAATATGCGTTTGGTAAAAAACATAATGATACTGTACTTTCTAACAGAAACCTTAGGGTTTAAAGGAAAATTAAGCAATGCTTTGCCCGCGAACACACACACACACACACACACACACACTCCCTGCATAAACTAAGCCAGTATCAGTGTATTATGCATGCAAAATCAATAGTTCAGATCTGTACATCCCACTCTGTTAGCAAGAGCAGCTACTATGTGATATATTATTACATCACCCTGTCACATTTGCCCCCGTGGTGGAAATGACAGATCGTTTACTCTCTGCTCACTAAACTCCACAGCAAAGACAGTATCTTAATTCTCCTCCCTGTCCACAGCCCGCGGTACAGAAGTGAGGGAGAACAGGAGCTGAGGCTTCGTGTGAAAGGGGGATGCTGGAGTGTCCTGTGAGGAGGAGAGACATAGAAACTGAGTCTGCGGGGATCAGTAAGGGAGATGCTCAGAGGTACCAGGGCAGCAGGAGCGGGTGCAGAGGTTCAGGGTCTCGGTGCATATCCATCAATATGCTGACCACACAAGAGTTCTAGGTGACATCTGAAAGGGAGGGCAGGGATGAGCAAAGCCATGCTTAAGGAGAATTATTACAACAATATGCTATTTGGGGGTCTGTGTGTGTGTGTGTGTCCCCTTAATCACTTCTCACGTTGTTCTCTTGAGATAGGGTCTCTCTTTAAACCTGAAGCTCGCGTGGCCTGCTGCCAGGGGACCCTTCTGTCTGCACCTCCCCAGCAATGGGCTTACAGATGTAGACAGCTGGCTGTCACAGAGGTGCTGGGGAGCAGACTCAGATCTTCAAGTTTATATGACAAGCACCTTAGCACCTGTACTGTCTCCCCACCCCCAACTTGGGGTCAGTTTAGTTGTCATTTCTGGAACACCATGGTAAAAGAAAGAAAAATACAGCCAGGCTAGATGTTATGACTCCCATCTGGTCATTCCAGACCTTGGAAAGCTGAGGCAGGAAGATGACCCCAAAGCTGGGCTACAGTGTGAGACCCTATCTCAAAAACCCAAAAAAAATACATGATACAGCCTTATAAGTAGAATGCATGGGGACACCGTGGCAAAAGGCTGGCTCTGGGTGTGACAGGCAATTCCTGGAGTGGCCCAGCAGCACCTTGGGACATATCCATCATGAAGCCATTGCCCTAAACAGAAAATAATGGGCCAGACCTCGAGGGAAACACAGGCATGTAGAGGCTGGGGTGGGGGAGACAGGTACCTAGTGTGGGCCGGAGCAGACTCTCCATACTTGGTCCCTCTCTCCCACCCTGCATGGAAAGGCTAGAGCTTGAAGATTTGGGAAGATGCCAGAGCAGACTAAGAAGGATGACAAATTAGGCTGAACTATGACATATGTGTCAGGCCACCTCTCCCCTTGCTACCCTGCCTCGCTACCCGAGTGTTTTACTTGCTGGGTTTCTCAGCCATGAGATATAGTCGGAGATGAGTCACAGCCTGGCCCCACACCACTCTCGCTCAAATTTACGGAGGCATCATGGGAACAGCACCTTCCTCCCTCTCCCCATGGCCACTGCGTGGAGCAAAAGTCTAGTTGAGTTCTGCAGCTGTGTGATGATTCTGTGCTTTAAGGCTGTTGGCCATGGTGCTGGTTAGGTTGGGCTTTTTGTCTTTATGTTTTTATGTGTATTTAGATTCATGTGTAAGACAGAAGACAAAGTCTGTGGAAGTTGTCTCCGTTCTTCCGTCATTCAGGTTCCAGGGATTGAACATAGTTCCTCGGGCTTGGTGGCAAGAGCTTTGACCTGCAGAGCCATTTTAGTGGCCTAATTTCCAGAACAGAAGCAAAGTCAAGGACACTGTCACTTTGCTCTGTGGCTAGGAAGAGTCTTTCCCTCAGTGGTAAACTATCATCTTAACCTTTCAAAGCAACAGCAAGCCCCCAGGCTCAGGGGCCATACTCCAAATCAGGACCCTCCGCAGCCCCACTGCAGAGGCCAGGCCTGGCCTCATGCGGCAGGGAGCCACAGCAGGATGCCCCCCATCACACGCCTTCCTTGCTCCTGGTAAGAAGATACCCGGCTTCTGAAGGCTACAGTCAACACACCTGAGAGCACTGCAGCCCCTACTGTGTGCTCCATCTCCCCAGGTTCCTTTATCTCATTCAGAAAATGGGTAACCTGGGTCAGAGAGAGAAGTCCAGAATAGTAGAGACTGTACCCGTAACAGAAACACCCATGTCATGTCAACAATGGCTAACCGTGAGTGCCAACTGCAAAGATGTACCCAAACACCTCTCTTTGGGCCTGGAGTAGTGTGTACACAGCCCTCTCCCTCGACCTCCCTCCCCTCCTCCGCCCCCCACACACACAAGAGCACCACACCATATGAGAGTGTATATGAAGTCAAGGTAGAAGCTGGTAGTGAGCACCTGTGTGAGCGTGCGTGTAAACATGCAAACCTGCATACGTGTGTAAGACACAAAACAAGTCTAGTCCCCACTCCTGAGGACAGCTGGTGTGAAATGAGTCAGGAAAGATACAATACAGAACATCCTTGAATCCAGGCACCCACGTGGATGGTCAATAAAAGAGCAATAAGCCCAGCTAAGATTTCAGTGTGTCCCCATGGGCCTGTCCCATGCCCATTCACCTCTGTTACCAGCTCCTCCCTCAGTGCCCCACTCAGGCAGTTTCCTCAGTGCTAGCTAAGTTCTCTCTCTGGCTCCTCCCTCAGCCTCACTCCCTGACCTCCATCTTCCCAGCCTGGCTTACTTTAAAACAAGGAGGAAAACCCTCCTTGCTTCCTCGGGGAGTGATAAATTCAGGGATTACAGAGTGACTTTCTGTGATCCAAAGGCCTCAAAAGAAAAAAACTAAATTCAAAAGACATAAAACGCTTTAGGGGCCAACTTCACTGGTAACACTGGAGGGTTCCTTCCCTGGGGAGGGCAAGGCAGTGATCTCCACTCTCCTGCCTGGGGCGAGGAGCTTAAGTCCAGCCCAAGTCAGTAGCAGAAAGTTCAGGTCTCCAAACACCAGGGTGAGTCTGACAGTCAAACACAAAGCCTCAGCGTCCTGGGGCCTGGAGCGGGAGGGTTGCTGTCTGCAGATGGGGCACAAGTTCCCCTTCCCAAGGAGCCTCCCCCATCTGGAACCCATCTGCCTTTCCTTCCACCAAAACAGAGCAGGGGTTCTTTGCCCTCCTGTCCTTAGCTAGAGTAGTAGCCCCAGGGGCAAACACAGAGTCAGCCTGACCCTGCCTTAGTCCCTGAGTACACATTCACTCAGACTGACCTGCACCTTTGGGTCCTTAAACACCTCCGCCTCCTCCTCAGCAAGATGGAGACCAAAGCTGTGAGAACTATTAAGTGGGCAGGGAGGTGCCTGAGAAAGAACTGTTCTCACTGGCATCACAGTCATGAACATAAGGCAGCTGTCACTCCTATGCCCAGACTGGCTCCCGTCTCTCCCTCCCTCCCTCCGTAAGAGCTGCAGCCTTTTTGGCTGGGTGTGACAGTATATGCCTTTAATCCCAGCACCAAAGGAGACCAAGGCAAGCGGGGGGGGGGGGGGGGGTGCTAGCCAGAGCTACAAAGTGAGGCCCTGTCTCAAACAACAATAAAAAGCTGTCATTTCTAGAGCGGCATTCAAGGCTCTATGATCCCAGCCTGGTGACCATCCCTGGGCTCACATTCCGCTAGGTGAATGAGCCTTTCACAGTCTCAAGGGCTGGTACCTCCTGGCCTCTGCTCTAAGGTCTACCCTGCTCCCCCCCCCCATCCACAGGGTTCCAACTCCTTCCTTCCATTTTCCTTTATGCTCCATCTTTGATGAGGCCTCCTGTACTTCTCTTCCCATGTTACCTTTCTCCCTGGCTGTAAATTTCTACTCTTACAGTCTATAAGCTCTCAGAGGCAGAACTTTGCTGCATGGAGTCCTACAGCCGCAGAGCCTAGAACTGTGCCTAGTGCAGAAGAGGTCCTCAGTCCTTTCCGGATGAATGGGACCTGGGTCATGTAGTGTGAGCCAAACAAAGGTGGGGAGGGAACGAGCAAATCCTAGACTGCAGTCATGAGGCTCCACAGCCTGCTACGGGCACAGACACTCTTCATTCCAGCCACTTAAGGTCACCAAGATGTGACAAGGACAAGATGGGGTAGAGGAATACAATTTGGGGCTCAGCACTGTGCTGAACCCTACAGAAATGGAAGACTCTGAAATGACTTCTCACCATTGTCCCCCGCCCCAGCTTCCAGTCCCCTAAGCTGGGAGCCCTGAGCACTAAGAGAAAGCCAATGAGAGACTCAGAGCCACACAGCCCTGCCTCCCAGGATCCCGAATATCACATCCCATTCACTCCTGAATTCCCAAGACCTCAGGCTTCCTGCCTGCACACACTAAGTGTCAAAAGGGAGGCTTGGTGAACACATTTCACACCGATAACCATGCAGAGAAGACAGACAGCTGAACGACATAAAGACTGGAGTAAAATGTTAGGATGCAGACAATGGTTACCATGGATACAGCTGACAAAAATGGTAAGTACGCATCCTCTCGCTATACCTAAGGTTCCGGACCTGAGAGGGTTCATCAGTATTTAGGGGGGGGGAAACCGTTTCTGTAGCCAATGCTTTCGGACCTCCTTGTCATTATTTCCTCCACGTTATAGCAGAGGGAGACTTATTTTGTGTTGAGCATCATAACACACAACTCACCCTCAAGTACCACAGCTTTCTCCTCCTGTAGGGGAAGGACTTTAGCTTGCAAAGGGGTCAGGCATTTGCTGGGGAAGAGGTCAAATCATAAGAAACCTTGAGACAAATCCAAGATGATAGAGCAAGGGCATAAATTGTATGCAGATACCAGCAGGCTACGGGGGCTCAAGCATCACTGGACCAGTGTCCCCAGAGAAGCCCTAGGAACAGCTCTCATAGACCCAGAGAGGCAACTGTCCTTACTGCTACATCAAGGGCATGAATGTTCTGGATCAGACACAACGGAACTGCTGAAGTCGGCCAAGGGGAATGAAAAACAAGTTGGGGAAAATTCTTTTCAGAAAATGCATTTTAAGAAGGCGGCTGTGGGAGCCTGGCCTAGGGGCTGAGGCAGAAGGACCACTGGAGGTTCTGAGGCAGCCTGTGTTACACAATAAGATACTGACTCAGAACGAAGAAAAAAAAGAAAAGGAAAGAAAAGGTAGGTAAGGATCCAGGGACGTGGCTCCATGGTGAAAGGCTTACTTTGCAGGCATGCTACCCTGGTTTCATTCCCAGGACCACAATAAATAAATAAATAAATAAATAAATAAATAAATAAATAAACAAACAAACAAACAAACAAACAAATAAAATGGAGGAAGAAAAGGAGAGGAGGAAGAGAAGGAAGAGGAAGGGGAGGAGGGAGAAGAGGAAGAGGAGGAAGAAGTTCTCGCTGCTATCAAAGCCTAGAGGTTAGGACAGAATGAACTCAATACTGACAGCAGCGATGTGATCTGTACCACTGTCTTGACATCCTTTGATAGAACAAGTAGGAAACCGGGAGCAGAATGCTTGGGTTCTGAGGCAGGCCCACCGCAGGAGCAGCAATGTGGCCTCAGGCGAACTGCTTTATTGCTGAACTTGCCTTCATCTTGTGTAAGACCAACAGACAGACAGACAGACAGACAGGGTAGAGCACCATAGTTCCCACCTGATGCTGGGACCATCTTCCCTGGACTCCATTCACACAGTCACAGTACCTGCTGAGTGACTGCTGCTATCAGAGGCCTCTGTATACACTGTACTGATAGCTGGGAACAAAGAACAACCCTCCCTCCAGTGCCCCCACCCAGGGGGCGCTGATGTTTACAACCACAGCAGGCCTTCTCCTTCCTAAGGAAGCAGAAAGTGGTCCAGAGAGGGTTTGGCAGTTGGTTTAGGAAGGTAGAAGCCTCCCACAGTCTTCAGGATAGCATGGTCTTCTCTAGGAAGTTCCAGCCACAAGGCCTATGAAGAAGCCTTCCCCTTTTTCTCCCCATTTTGCAGAGAAAGAAACAGAAGACTTTCTTTACCCATGGTAAACTCTCTGGTAGTCATGGCGAAGGGGGGGCCGACAGGCAGGAAGAGGCTGGCAAGAGTCTAGGGCCCATGGTGTTAGCAAGCACTCAGCCACCTGATCAACTTTTTCAGGTCACCCCGCTAACTCAACAGCGCCCCTGCAACCAGTAGAGGACAAGAAGCAGGCAGGCGCCATGTATTTTCCCAGCAAACAGGTGAGGCTGAGAAGTTACCCAAAGGTTCCATGAGTAAGGAAGGCTGGGTGAAGGCTTGAGTAGCTAAGACTACCCCTAGCCAGAGGGCTCTTTGGCGTATGATTCTTTCTGAACTGGCCTCTCTTCCATTCCTCGCCAGCCAGGAGCTACGGGGTCACCATCCTTCCTGGGGTGGAATATGGTGTGACCTCCCTGCAAATGGGAAAGGGGGAGCTTGAAGGACTCAGACCACTCACTGAGCCCACAGTGCGCAGTGTCCTAAGCCTGTGAGTGACAACTCCAATGACAGCTTCCAGTCCTTGAGGCCCCCAAGCAAGATCCAGGAGACTCAAAGGGAGCAGATCAAGGACAGTGGCATGTACCCTGAGTGATGCTCCTTAGACCGGGAGCCTAGTAGACAGACTGAACGATTCACAAAGCTCCCAGGCCACATGGTAGGGAAGGCAGGCATGGGAAAGTGATGAGCCAGTCAGTCATCTCCACCTCCAGGACACTGTATGTCCAAATAAGGAGACGGCGTGAGAAGCTGCTGACAAGAGGGCAGTCAGGATGCTAAAGACAAGAGCAGATGGCAGCTGGGGGGACGGGAGGGTGAGCTGCCAGTCTGCAGGCCCCTGAGGAGAAGAACCTATGAGGCAAGGAAATAGTGCTCACAGTTGACACGCAAAGGCAAGGAGCACACTTTAGAAGGGTGTGTGTGTGTGTGTGTGTGTGTGTGTGTGTGTGTGTATACTGAAAGGCAGACAGGAATCACAGGGGCCCTAATTAAGTTGTAAGATTTTTCGTTGAGTACTCAGTATTTAAGAGATTACTTCATACACTGCTGCATCCCAAACACGACATCCCTCACCGCCCGACATGGGATTTTCCCTAAATCCCGATAGCTCACCACCTCCCAAGGCGCCCCTTCCTCTGCTACATGGCTTTTGGTGGGAGAGACTGTCCTGGGTCCCCCGGGAATCCCTGACCTGTGTCTGCAGATGGCCATCATTTGTATACCCTCTTCCACTGCACCTCTTAAAAGTAATGTCCAGACGAAATGAACACTTCTAGGAGTCTCATGCGGTTCCCACGCCACATCATCTTCTCCACTCTCCTGCTCACCCTCCTCTGGATGAACACAGATTCGACGGTGTCCCAAGCAGACTCAAGAAACCCAAGGCTGAGCTGAGAACGGTGGTACACACCTAAAATCCCAGCACTTGGGAGGCTCAGACAGGAGAATCAAGAGTTCAAGGCCAACCTCTGAACTTCAGTAAGTTCCAGGGCACCCTCGGCTACAAGACAAAACTGCTTCACCATAAACCAGGGCCTGCACCCACGTGTTCTTAACGTGCTGGGGGTGTGGCTCACGGGTGCATCGCTTGGCTATTTACCCATGAGGCCCTGGGCTCCAACCCAACAAAAACAAAGCAAAAGCAAACAGGAGTACCAGATATCTCCTTAGTTACCAAATGCCTTGGTTAGCTTAAATTTTCTTCCATTTATTCTCAGTTATCGATTCAATAAACATTAGGAACTCACTATATACTAAGAACCGAGATGGCTTTACTATCTTTGTAGTAAAGGGAATAGCCACCTTGAAGAGATAAATGCAGAACCAGATACAATTGTATGGGGGGGGTGGGGGGAAGCACAACTAAGAAACTAAACAGACGCATGAAACTGCCCCAGCCGCTGGACCGGGGGCAGCAGGGACTGAAATTCCTGAGAAGGGAAACACAAGAGATGGGTCCTAGGTCCCATAGCTTTGGCAGCTCCTCCAAGACGGAGGCTTCAAGGGGACTCCAAGGAGAGTCTGCTGGTCTCACCAAGCTGAGGAGACAAAAACTACAGCTCACACAGCTAGGGATTTTTACAAACCAGAGAGAGGGGGACTGAGGAGAGAACGCAAAACCGTGCAGAGCAGCGGATCCCCGCCCTTACCAGGGGGAAATTCTAAACTCTAGGAAGAGCACTGGAAAGCAATGTCCAAACCACCTGCGGAGTGCACACATCCAGAAACCTCGTCCCCAGGGCATTCAGAAGAGTCCTCAGAAGGGTGTTGCCTAAGTCGTGAGGCTAAGTTAGCTCTAGACTAAAGTCGGCTTTAGATCTACCCTTCAAGAAGCTTAAAGGCAAACCTGCAACTTATGAAACCGATCCCAAGTCATTTAAATACATACTGGAATAAAGTCCAATACTATTTAAAGAAATGTAACAAAAAATCCAGCATCTGTCAATGTTAAACTCACACCAACTGGCATCCAATGAAAAGCCAGCAAGCACTGAAGATGTGGAAAGATCAATGGGTTCAATTTCAAGCAAAAAAAAACAAAGAAGTGGTGAGCCTCATGGGCAAGAAGGGACAGACGTGGTTTACAGGTATGCTCACGGCCGAGGAGGGAAACGGGACAAGAGAGACAGGAAAGACCTGAAAGACTTGTGTGGACACCGAGAGGTGGGATCTCGGGTGTCTGGGGTGAAACTCGCTAGAGGGCAACTCCTTCACTTCAGAAACCGCAGAAGAAAAGAGCCCTGTCCTGGAAGACCTAACAGCAGAAACTGTCCAAAGAGGAGCACAGAAAGAAAGACTAAGGAAAACCCACACAGCACACGCAAACCGCAGAGCATCACAGCCTGGCAGCCACGGCACCGGAGTCCTAGAAGCAGGGAGAAGGAAGTGGAGACGGAGAGCCGCTAAGAATAACTGCTGAGCTCGACAGAACAATGCTGCCAAGCAGAAGAGTCCAGAGAACAGGAGAGAATTTCTGAGGCACTGGCGTGACCTTTGAACCCGCAGGTTGCAGAATCACGTGAGGTCAGGCTAGAGGAGATGAACCCACGGTGATGATGGACATGCAGAAGCAACACAAACATCCCACCCATATAAGGCCTTTCCTCTCGCCACCCCTGAAACAGAGTAACTCTTAAGCCAGAAACCACTCCAGGCATACATACCGCCCCTTACTTTATAAACAAAGGAAGCCAAAGGCTAGCCAGGCATGCTAGTTTTGGAAACTGGGGCTGGAAGACTGCAAGTCGGAGGCCGGCATGGGCTACAAAGTGAGATCTACTGGAAAAAAATAAAACTAAAAACAAATAAGGACTGGGGATGAGGCTTCACAGTAGAATGCTTGCTTAGGGCACTCGCACGTACACACGCGCACACACACCTAAGGCTCAGAGAAGCCAGCGAAGACCCATGCTGCTCTGGTCTGGCACCCTGCACTGCCCCCAGTCGACATCACTGTCCCCCACATGCTTGTCCACTCCAGCTCCCAAGAGACACGTAACCATATGTAAAAAGGTTCATGTCTGCCATCCAGCCCTACAGGGCCAACCTGGATTATGTGGTGAGATCTCACCTCAAATACAAAAGGAGGAGCAGGAGGAGTAAGGGCACCGAGACACCCAGCAGCACAGAGAGAGTACTCAGTACTCGCCCATAGCTTCCAGGGAAGGCAGGAAGAAGTGAGAGTTCCCTGAAGATCTGAAGCCAGAGCTAGTGCCAGGTCAGTCCTCAGTGTGAAAAGGATACAGAAAGAGAGAGTCTGAGCCACTGCCACAGCCAAGGGCTGTTACCAGGCAACTCCCCAGAGAGGGATGGGAGCAGGGGGAGCGACATTCCTCTGGTCCCTGAGCCCTGCTCCTTATCAGATTGGCCTTGAGCCATGGACTGTGCTCACCAGCCCCTTGACCAGGCAGGCTCAGGGAGGAAGAGGAAGCAGAAGTCTCTGGAACTTTCCTTCTCCCTATCCCACCCTCCCTCAGGCCCCACTTCCATTGTGGCTCTGGGTAGGGCAGGGGCACCTCTTCCCAGAGGTTAACCGGAATTCTTGGCTATTCCTGGAGTGTTGATTTTTATCAGCCTTCCATTCTGGTCAATAATGAGAGGCCAGAGGCCGAGCATGCCAGAGAGATCTCAGCCCGACCCACCAACCCGAAAATAACCCCACACATGTCTGTCTCCAGTCTTTATGGTCTTGGTCATTTGGGAACATGTTTTCCTGTAAAGTTGTCTACAGGCCAGAGAGGTCACCTCACTGCAAGATGGAGGGAGGGGATGAGGGAGGGAATGGGGGAGGGGATGGCAATGGTGGCAGTGCTGGGGAAGAAAAGGGAAAGAACAGTTTAGGATGTTGAAAGGGACACAAAGGACCAAACCAAACACACTTGAGGTCAAGAAAGTCTGCCTCCAGGCTCCTCTGCCCAACTGCCTAGGACCCAGAAGCACCAGCCTCAGTTCCCCCCAAATGTAAGACCACCAAGCAGCACCTCCCTTTTCCTTCAGCATCCTCACCAGAGCCTTTGAGAAAGACAGTGTGACTCTCTGGTCCAGCGCCAGGGCACCTTCAAACAGGCTCCTGTCTCCTCCCCAGAAAAAGTTTGAACCAGGGTAGATAGGTAAACCCAGCCAGCAGGCACTAAGTCCTGGACCAACAGATGACCTCAGGTCACATTTCTTTTTAGATTACATGCACAACATTTACTCATTCAAAAACTGGAAGAGAGAGTCATTGTGGTAGCATAATGCTCAGGACTCAGGAAACCAAAGCAGGAAAATCGTGATTCCAAATGAGCCCTTGGACTCGAGTCTCCGTTTACTCAAGTAAACGGTGACTCAGTTTAAAAATAATGAAATAAAGCAACCAAACTTAGGAAATATAGCTCAGTGGTGGAGTGTGTGCTAAGTATGTGTGGAGCCAGCTTCTGTCCCCAGCATCAAAAGAAGGAAAAACTGTGTCCACCAGGTGCCAAGCAACACAAAAACAGGAAGGAGAATCCCAGTCTCTGCTCTTCAGAGAGGACAGAGGCCGTGTGCAATGGGAGAGATCTGGGGCGAAGTAAACATGTCTCCTGCGTGCTCATTTCTCTATAGAAAACTGTTAAAGTTCAAAAGTTAAAGTCCACAGAGTGGGCCACAAGAGCCTGGGTCACAAGAGCCTGGGAGAAGGTGGGAATGGCAAGGGAGAGCGGAAGATGGGTTAGGAGACACAGGGGACAGCTGGAATGTTGTAGAGCAAAAAAGGGTACCTGTGTCAAAAACAAGATCCCCTCGGAGATGCACACAGAGACCCACACACATACACACACACAGATACACACACAGAAACACACAGATGTATATATCTGTGTGCGTGTGAGTCTGTGTCTAGATGCATGTGTCCATATCTATGTTTGTGTGTATCTATGTGTGTGAGTCTGTGGTGTGTGTGTGTGTGTGTATGTGTGTGTCTGTTCGTCTGTGTGTTGTGTGTCTGTGTCTCTGTGTGTATATGTATACCCCACCAGGACAGAATGCCAATAGAGGCTGTGTTAGTCCTGAGACTGGCGTTAACTCTGTTGGACCAGAGGCTACAGGCCAGGCCTATCCCAGTGGGTTTAGAATGTGGTAGCAGCATGGCTCAGATCCTGGCATGAATTAAGACTGTTTTAAAGACACTTACTTTAAAAGCACCACTACCACAAAACAGTGCCTTCTGAGGGGATTCTTTAAAACTGCACAGCAGCCTCAGGAAGGCCAGGGAGCAATTCCTAGTTGGTCTTCGGCATCCACAAGAGGAACAAATTAAGGAGTTTGTCTTCCCTTGGAGACAAGACAGGGAAGGATTCAGACATGTGTGGCTGGCTTGACCCTCCCTAAGAATCTCATCCCCAGATGCCTGGCCAAGCTACTGGCACCAGTGGTACAGACTGCCTCACCAGGGAGCCTCCACAGGGCAGATATCAAGGGGCAGAATCTTAGTCGCTAGTCAGGCTAGGGGCAAATAGGTCTACAAGCTCCTCAGACCTCCGCTGGGCCAGTTGTGTTTCTTTTCAAATTTGTAACTATTTTCTTCCTGTGGTCATCAATAAACATTTAATGAGGTCTCCTATAGGTGTGGCTCTTCTGATGGGGACTCCACCCCCCAATAGCTGCCCCCGGGTGCTATCAGACAGCCTGGTGGCACACTCACCTTTAGCAGTTGACTCTCCCCCGACTTCTCTGAAAGTAAACCAAGGCTTCCATAGTAAGCTAAACAACCCTGCCTTCCCACTCTTCCAGCCACAAGCCAGAGTCAAACTCGGCACACTAGTCTAGGGAGCCCCTGGACCTAAAGGAAAAAGGCCCTTTGGCTCAGAGTCACTGTCCACCTACTGAGTAGAGTCCCTCTTCCTTTCCACACACACAGACAGAGGAGGGCCCACCACCACCAGGGCCAGTTGCAGTGTAGGTCCAAGAAATCAAATGTGTGCCAGTCCCCCAGGGCTGAAGCCAATTCTGTGACTACCTTTCTTGACATGTATGCCCTGCAATTAATATTTCCCAAAGTAAATAAGACTGAAAGAATCCGCTGGGGGGAAACCAATTTAGAAGACCCCACCAGCTCTGGCATATGCACGGGGTTCTTCTGAATGTCAACATGTGAGCTCCTCGGACAGAAAGGCCATCCTACCTGACCTGTCCCAACTGCAGTATTCTAGTCAAGAGAAGGTACAAGGTACCCACAAGTTCACCCAGCCCTGGGCATGGTGGCAGGGAGGCCTGTCTCCCCATTTCTTAAGTCCCTCTCAGCCACCTCTGGAAAGAGGTGTTACCTAAGACGCTCCTTTAAAAAAAAAATGATCCCCATGGCTCAAGGCATAGTCCAGTGAGCGTCCTCAGACAAGAATAATCCCTTTCTGCTAGGATGTGAACTACTGTGACTCAGGTGGGTAACTAGCAAGTGGAGTGGAGGGTGACATTGGGTACCGCTGTTCTGTGCCCGGTTTGGTGTAACTATGAAAATCTCAACTCTGCCAAGGCAGGCCTTCTCATGTGGGCTCTACACAGAGGATGCTGGTTACCTCTGCACCAATTCCCACTCTACTTGGCCGGCTGTCATCACAGTCCACTCCTGGGTACCACATAGTGTAATAGGATCATCCTGGAAGGAAACCAGAGATCTAGATAAATCAGAGAGTTGGTAGCCACAAGCAGAGAAAGTTGAAAGGCACCTAACCCTAGCCTAACCACAACTCTCTTTTTGCTCAGAGCACCTAGCCCAAGAGTTGTTTTTTCAGTGCTTGAGGAATTGGAATGTTTAGTAATTACCCACTGTTCCCTTGATACTGTGGCCCTGGAGCATACTAAAGCTTGGTCACTCCTCACAGCCACAAAGAAGCAGCCATGGGAGGTGGGGAAGGGGAGAATCAGGATGCAACCAGGGCATTAGGTATCAGAGAGAGCCTCCTGGATCTTCTTGTACGGGAAGCTGACTTCCTCTTTGCTTCAAACTACTAAACACCCAACACAGCAGGCTAGGGACCTCCGCCCAGCTTTTCCAGATGCCTGGCCAAAGTATGGCTGGGATTTTACGGCCTTGCCCAGGATGCCAGACTGCTCAAAGGACTGCAGAGTCAGCTCTCCACATGCCCACCAGCACTTAGCACTGGTACGTATGGAGTCAATAAGCTGGTCAGGCACTGTCAGTGCCACCACAAAAGCATGATGCTGTGTCCCTAACTCACCCAGGTGCACCAGGCTGCATTCCCTCCCAATTACAGTCCCCACCAAGTCCCCTTGCTGAGCTATATTAGGCTGCCAAGGGTTTATGCCTGAGGTGCAGAATGCTTTCACAGTGAACCTCGTGGCTGTAAAACATTCCTTTTCCAAAAGATGCTGCCAGAGAGCTGGAAGAACAGAAAACCGAAGGCAAAGGCCACTCTGCCTTTGTTCTTCTTTGAAGACTGCACACAGGTCGGAAGGAGGACAGGCAAGCGAGCGGGGGGCTGCGCTCTGGGAGTGTGCACCACCGAGCCCCAGAGAGGGGTGAGTCTGATAAAGGCTGGAGCCCTCCAGAGCAACCTCAAAACTGGGAGCTGGATTCATTAGCTCCATGCCGCTGACTCTTCTCTGCTTCCTCCAGCCTCCCGGCCACAGATGACATTTCACAGGGAGAGAAGAGCAACTGAGGGAAGGAACGAGAAACCTATAAAAAACGAACACCTTGTGGGAAGTCAAAATGTCAAGTCCACTGTGAGTTGCCTGAGAATTTTGGGGAAAGTGAAATCTGTGAGTCAGAAAGGCCAGACCGTTTCTGCCGCAGCAGCCAGCAGCCGGGGTTACTAGGAGATGAGGAGGAAGCCCGGGTGTCTAGGATAGATTTGTTGAACAAAGGAGTGGATGAAAGCCCAGCAGACCTGGACCTGGTGTGCCCATCTGGCTTTGTTAAAGGCCTGCCACTCAGACTGATGGTTTTCAAAGAGACAATAAAAACCAGCAGCGGGTATCTAGAAGCCAAGTTCTTGGCTACTTTCAAAGGGCAAACAAGATTGGGGGGCTGGGGGTGGGGGCAGTCTTAGGAGTCTGAGGGCAACAAACACTATCTATTACAAAACCCAGGACTCTGTTAGACAAGCTGCCTACCCCCACCACACACACAGCACACCAAATCTGCCCAAGGCAGTGCCTGGAAACAGCATTTGAACAGAATCCCTCTTTACCACTGACCCTACTGACTTACCTAGGTGATGAACATTTAGCTAGGGAGAGAAGGATGCTGTTCCATTACCCAGCAGTCTGTGGGTCTGATCCTTGACCTGTTCTCCTACCTCTGTATACAGGGAAGAATTATGCACCCATATCATTCCATCCCTGGACACACAACCCTGAATGTGGCCTGACCAGTCCTATCACAAAGAAACATAACCTCTCTCCTACCCTAGAACAGTGTCTTTACAGCAGTAGATATCAGAGCCTTCCCTTGTCCAGCAGTAGATGATAGGGCTTTGCCCTTACCAGGAGTAGATGGATTTTGTGTTGGGAGCATTCAGAACCCAGATCTCAGTGGAACTTAAGAGATTTCAACGGGAAGACTATTAGCTTCCTTCATAGTGAAAACACCTATCAGAGGGGACCACCTGAGAGCCATGGTCAGCCACCCCACATGTGAGCCAGGCTCTCCTGGAACCTCCAGGATCCGAAGAGTCACCAGTGGAATGTCTCCGTGTTAAGGCTTGGGTGTGAGCAACCGAGCTCAGAATACAGAGCTCACCCTCAGCACAGAGAACAAATGAACAGTAGTTATATGAACCCACTGAATCTTGGAGCCAATTATTCTGCTGCTTAGAAAACACACACAAAAGCCATTCAGTGAGTTTGCCCAGCCACTGAGAGGAATGGGGTCACTCTGGTGTGGCAAGATGGCTGAACATGAATGCAGGAGCCAGTCTACCTGTGGACAGAGAAGATGGGCAGGGAAACGGCCGGATGCCAGCTTACCATAAAAATATCTGTAAAATGTTACAGAGATGGCTCAGTGGGCAACGGTACTTGCTCCCACGCCTGGAAACCTAAGTCTCATTCCAAAACTCACAAAGTTGTCCTCTGAACCTCATACATGCACCCTCTAATACACATGTTCACCATAAATAAACTAACGGCAATAAAAACAAAAACAAACAAACAAACAAACAAAAAAAACCTTTTTATCTGGAAAGAACAAAAACCAAAGGATTAATGATCAATTTTCTCTGAAGGGCAGAAGTGAGGGAGATTTTCCATTTCTATATCTTATGTAATATCTGAATATCTGTTTTATTTCTACAGCAATAGAAAGAGGAGGAGAAGGAGGAGAAGGAGGAGGAGGAAGCAGCAGCCACTGCTGTCTTTGAAATTTCATTTTGGTTTCTGCTCTAAGCTTGGGTCTCCTGAAGAACCCTTTCTCATTTCCCATCCTCCTCTTCCCAGTGCCAATCTTCCCAACCCAAACCCAAACGCTGTGGGGAGCACTTCAGGAGTAAGGACCCATCCTGGCCAGCCAGCTCCTCCTCTATGCAAACAGCACTGTCTCCACCTCCAAGCTTACCAACCCCCACTGCAAGCACACAAAGCCCCTTTCCTGTATCTACCCAGATCCCAGCCTTCCCCCCAAGCCAGGTCCCATGGACCCCCTAAGATCTTCCTCCCTTGATGGACTCCCTACACTGAGAAACAGGGTGTTTTGTTTTGTTTCCCAGACACAGGCTGACTGACCAATCCACCCCCAGCTTCTCCGACACTAGAGAACAACAGGTCCAAGATGGACAATCCCAATCTTGCTTGTCTCTGCCCCTCACCGCCTGGCACTTCCCCCTCCCCCATTCCTAATCATCTTCAGCAGCAAACCAGTGAGACCCCCAGTGACAAGTCACAATCTGTTTAGTGACTCTCGTCATGGTTTATGCTGTAAGCGCTCTGCCAACAGGCCCACATTCTGCATGCATGCACACATACATATACACATACATAATGGCGGCACAGGACCTCACGCTGGCTGTAAACTTAATTGCCTCCCTGGGGGACCCAGCAGCTCTTCTTCACCCATGTCCCTGCAATCTTCATGTCCGATTTTTAAACAAAGCTGTTTAGACTCTCCCAGGATTAAGACAAGTGGAAAATTGCAAGCCCAGACCTCAGCCTCATTTTCTCTAAGACAAAACATGTCACTCTGCGTGCGCACAGCTGAAAACACACACTCCACTCAAACCCAGCCAGACACCCTGCTGCTCAGAGCACTCCTCCCATAGGTTGTGGGCCAGCGGAGGCTAGGCGCTTGCCGAGACAAGACCTGCTCCTCTATCCTTGGCAACCCCACCCTTAAGCTGGTTCAAGTGTTTGGGCCTTACCTCATACACCACACCAAGGCAGCTCACCAGAGCAGAGGGAACAGGTACACACTGGTCTAACCGCTGGCCCTCTCAGCGGAGTCCCAGAACAACACCATGTTCCTGTCTGTGCAGACCCACATGGGCACAATGAACCATGCACAAACACACTAACACGCATGTGCATGTTTGGACCCTGTTACAAGGGAACTCTGAGCTTACCTCTGACCAAGATTACTGACCACTTACCTCTGGCGGCTTTCTCCTTGACTTTGAACCAGCAGTGCTCCCGCCATTAATACATTATGTGTGCTGTCAACGTGCCTGGATGTACTCCATGACAGGAGACAGTGAACTCATAACACAGCACACTTACCCACCAGAAAGATGTGTGTGTGTGTGTGTGTTTCAGTTTTTGTTGTTGTTGCTTTTTAATCTAAGAAATAGCCATTTTTCTTTTTATGGTCTTTGTTTCTGTTTTATTTTTTGAGGCGAGGTCTCCTTATACACCTTGGCTGGCCTGGATTTTCTATTTAGACTACATTACCCTTGAACTCACAGACAGAGATCCACCTGCCTCTGCCTCAATTTAAGGCATTTAAAGGTGTGTGTCACCACACCCAGCTTAGGAACTGACTTTTTTTTTTTCCTTCAAATCTGCACAAAGTTGCTCTAAGTTACCAAACCAAAGACAAACAGAATACTGCTCAGAATCTGTGGGCCCTTTAGAGATCCTACAAGGACAGCCAGGTCTCCCCAACAAGTCGAGGTGGCCCAGAAACATCCAGGGGCTTCCTGACCCTTAAGGTCTCCGAGCTATTCTCTGCCTGCTTCACCCACAAGACGAAATGGTTTAGCTCCTGAGAGCAGAGACGTCACAAGGTTCATGAAGTCACTTCCAGATACCCCACTGCAAGAGGGGAAACAGGATGGAAGGGTGTGGCAGAGTCAAAGCCCACACAATATTAACCAAGGGATAGGTCAGAAAAGGCAAAATGCTGCATTTGGCCCCGGAATAGAAACTGAGCTCTCAGGATGTGAGGCTCACGCAGCCAAAAGGGCTCGTGCATGCCCTTCCCGGGGTTCCCACAGCCCAGCCCAGGTCTGCCTGGCTTTTTGGTTTGTGTTGCTGTTCTCGCCTCACTGGCTGTGGCTTCCACAGAAGCTGAGGTTGTAAGTCTGAAGCCAGCAGCCACAGTGCCCCTGTTGCAGCCACACTGCAAATAAAAGCTGGGGTGTGATAGGAAGCTGGGGTGTGACCAGATAGAGAGAGAGCTTTCCCGGCACACGGGAGACCCTGGGTCTCATTCCCAGAGCAGATTTTTTTTTTTAAAGAAAGAAATTAGCAGTACCATGTAAACCGATGGGAGCCCAAAAATATAAGATCCATGAGAAGGAAAGGGAAGCAACTCACAGGCCAGAAGGGAAGTTGTGGAACAGGCCACCCCAAGACAGGCAGCCATCTCTCTAAACAATCCCTGTCCTCCATCAGAAATCAGAGAAGAAGTTACTCATTAACTTTCATCTTTCTCTCCTCCACTCCCCCCAACCCCCCTATGGCTAGCAGCAAAGGGCGCTGTAGAGGAGAGGAATTAGAAAGGCCTAGGTCTGGAAGCTAACTCCAGACAGGGCTCCCCTTGAAAACCACCTGGGCAGGAACTAGAGGAACTTTATTCCCCAGTCCCCCGGCCCAAAGAAAGCACTTACGGGAAAAGGGCACTTGCAATGAAAGGCAGGAGCCAGAATCTGACCCCCTCCACCAAGTCGGACATCATTCCAGACACTTACAATCAGGACAATAAATGGCAAAACCGAGGCCCCCAGAGGCCGCAGCCATCATCAGTCAGGACAAACTTCCTGTCTGCTAAGCCCTTCATGAAGTCTCTCTTGCTCAGGGTGTCAACACAGATGTGCAGCAGAAAGCCCAAGTCACTGGGCTGGGGAAGGCATGATGTCAGGAGCTGTCTGTCTGCCCAGAGTGACTCAGGCCTCCTGGGAAGCTCCCTTCCACATGCAGCCTGTGAGGCCTAACAAAAACACAGACAACAGGGGTCAGGGATGAGGCTGTGCCCAGAAAAACCATCCTTGGTCCCTAAGTCCTCTAAGAGCAGGTACCCACACTGATGTAGGCCCAAGGAAGAAGAGGAAAGACTTAAAAACGGGAGCACACACCTTTAATCCCAACACTAGGGTAGCAGATGTGGATCTCTGTGAGTTCAGGGCCAGCCTGGCCTGGTCTACATAGTGATTTCCAGCTCAGGCAGAGCTAACCCACCCTGCTCCCAAACACATGAGAGATCCTGGTGTGAGTCCTCTCCTCTTTAGGAGAGTCCTGCGGGGGGATTCCCAGGGGCTTATAAGAAATTGCTTAGGTCAGCAGAAGGCATGGCAGAGAGAGGACCTGGGCTGGTCCCTCCCTGTTCCATCCCCCACAAGAAACAGAACTTCAGCCTTAGCCACTGTTCCTGTAAAATGCTACCTCCTGGGACTGTTATGAATGTTAACCTATGCTAACCTCATACGTTAAAATGAGATTTAAGCCACTGTTAAAACAGAACCACATTAAATTCATGGTGGATACATGTAGAAAGCCAAAATCTGGGGCTAAGTGTTAACAAATTACAAACGCAGACGATGTAACGTCAATATGCAAAACCTGCCAGGACAAAAGGCTCTTGGGCCACTCAACAGTCTTGGCCAAGACCCACAGGCAGAGACTCTTGGCAGAAATCGGCCACCAGACAAGCACCATCAAAGCCCTTAGTCCTTCCTCCACCAACCACACTTCAGGGTTCACAGAAAGTAAGAGATTTACAAGTCTCACCCAGCAGGGAGAAGCCACGGGGAAAAAAACGCACATAAATTAAAAGAGAACACTGCCCAGGTCTGTAAACAGCTCCCACAGGGAACCAGATTCAGAGGCATCCACCCCATCCCTGCTAGCAGCTTCTGGAAGGCAAGCTCAGCAGGGGCCTGAATGTAAGAGAGTGCTGGGAACAAAGACACTCCCTCAGCAGGGGCCTGGAGGAGCAGCAGCCCGCACTCCGGGTGCTGGAATAGCTTCTTTCTAGTCTGCCTGTTCCCCAGACTACTGGGGAAGGCAAGAAGCTGGGAACTACTGGTTCCTCCTGCTTCCTCCAAACCACCCTCTCCTGATCACAAAATCTAATTCAAAGTCAAGAGCACAAGGAAACGTCAGTCTCCCGACATAGCCCCCAGGTCACAGTCACAGGACACAAACTTTGCACCTGCAATCCTGACGCATGTGAGGCTGAGGCAGGAAGGCTGTGAGCTCAAGGCCACCTTAGTTACAGAGCAAGTTCCAGGCCAGTCCCAGCCAGCTCAGCTACACAGTAAAACTCTGTAGTTAGTGGTGTCGGGGGGTGGGGTGTCTAGGGAGGTGGCTCACGGGTTAAAAAGTACTTGCCAGGGAAAACCTGATTTCAGCCCCCAAAACTCAAGCAAAAAGAGAAGGCAGGACTTCCTGTCATCCCAACTGGAAGGTCATTTATGCAGAACGAGAGCAGAAACCAGAGGCACTGCCTCAAAACAAGGAGGAAGGAGAGAACTAACTTCTGAAGAGGTGCCCTCCAACCTCCATGGCTCTGCTGCGGCACACACGCATGCACACATACACACACCAGTAAATGTTTAAAGCTGACCTCAGACAGGCTGATGAGGGCTTAGCCGGAGCTGGACCAGACTGACACAGACCTGGCTTCCTGATGTTTCTTGAGAGCACCTGAGATGCTTTCTTTGGCCCTGGGATGCTCCTGCGTGAAAAGGAAAACGTAAATCCCTGCTCCGCTGTGGAGCCACACCGCAGTAAATTCTGGGCAGCAATGGCCACTCTGTAAGGCAGGCGTCTCCTACCCACCTCCTTGAACAGCTGGCAAAGGCCAGAAATGGCAAATGGGTTCCAGCTGTGATGCCAACTCCACTTAGCTGGTGGTGGGTGCCTAAAGGATTATGAGCACAGCCCGAGCCCTAGCTCAGCAAAACAGGCAGATGCGATTGATTAGTAATGTCTGCCCTGGGCAGTTTTGTAGGTAAACCATATCCATATCATATATTCCACATCCCTGGGACAGACTGGTGGACTAAAGACTAAAGCCAATGATTTAGTGTTTACCGTTTTCACCAACACGTAAGAGCCCGTAACTTTCCTGGGGTGTTAAGTTTTTGGTTTCCTTATACTATAAGGCTGTTAGGAAGGAAGTGTTCTGATCCCATGTCTCCTATACCCACAGCAACTCTAGTGGAGCAGTTACAGCTTGCTAGGAAAGAGTCAACGGGAGAAAGAGAAACTTTCTGCAGCAGACATTACAGACAGTCAATTTGGGACATGAGGAGAGACACAGGAAACATCTGACTCCCCACGGAAACATGACCCCGGAGAAGACTGGGCCTGTGGACAGATACTGCTGTGGGTGCAAAGTTGGAATTCCAGA
This sequence comes from Micromys minutus, assembly GCF_963924665.1. Taxonomy (NCBI): domain Eukaryota; kingdom Metazoa; phylum Chordata; class Mammalia; order Rodentia; family Muridae; genus Micromys; species Micromys minutus. The sequence goes on along the minus strand of NC_137972.1, from coordinate 18,811,596 downwards.
AGACACAAGGATCGTTTCTTGTGAATGTCAAGGGGCGACTCCGGGCCTGGCGTATATGCCTGTGAGCACAACCAGGATGTCAGAGGCTTTTAGAAGCCACATCCTAAAGATACAGAAACTAGTCAGAAAAATGAAAGCCACTGGAAACAGCGTAGCGTTCAGACCCCACTAAGACCCAGCGCACTTTGGATCCTCTAAAGCTGTCAGTCACCTGATGTGGGTACCAGTGCTAGAAACCAGAGAGAGATCCTCTGGAAGAGCAGCAAGCATTCAATAGGTACGCCAGCTCTCCAAGCTCCTGCCAAGCAATGTTAGGCTGGACGGAAAGACAGAGAAAAATCACGGGGACATGAGAAGGGAGAGCAGCCCCTCACCAAGATTCTGATTAAAACCTCTCACAGCAGAAAAGCAAGGTTCCAGAGCCAGTGACAACCGTTTGACGCCTTTCCCCCTTCCCAGATGTGTCTGCAAGATTCTAGGAACCTGACCGGAAAGCTTATTGGCAGGAAAAGGATATGTACTAATTAAATTCCTTGTGTGATTTTGGTGGCTCTTGATCTTACCTGATCGTCTTATAATTCCATCCGAGGCTTCTCCAGAGCCACGTTATAACCTTACATCAAACCAGACAGAGGGCTAGGGAGATGGTTGACGGGTAAAATCCTGACGACCTGAGTTCAGTCCCCCAGAACCCATATGGTACAAGGAGCAAATGGACTCCCTTAGCTGTCCTCTGACTTCACACTCACAGACACATGCACACGCCCACATCCATAAACATAAAATAAATAAATAAATAAATAAATGTTTTATTTTAAGTCCTTCTAATTTAGAAGGGATAATGGGGGTGAGGGTCCAGGCCAAGCTTTTAAAAATATAAGTTGACAGCCACCAAAATTATGCATAGGGCTAATGCTAAGACAACTAATTGTGACACTATTCTGAAAAACCCATACCCACAATCTCTGCTGAGCACATACTCGGTTGCTTTTAGTCTATAGTAAAATACCTTTAACAAAAATCTCCAATCCTGTCTCATACTGCTTAGTCCTGAAATTCTTTTCCGTGTTGAAAACCACAACCCTTGGTTTGGCCTGAGTCAAGATTCCGAAAAGGTCAGGCAAACTCCTACAGCTGTTGAGGACTACGGTCTGGAACTGTCTGTCTGTCTCCTCATCAGTGACAAGTTCACAGCCCATTTTTGTTTGGTTTGGTTTGGGGGAGGTTGTTTTGTCTTGGGGGAGGGTGTTTTGTTTTGTTGCAATGAGAAGGATGGAACCTAGGCCCTCATACATGCTAGGTAAGTGTCCTACCACCGAGCCACACCCCAGCCCCACAAATGATCCTGATCCTAAAGTCTCTCTGGGTCTTATCCTCTTCATCACTCCTGGCAGGTCCCAGCCACTCACCATGGTTTCCATCCGTCATTAACTTCCTTAAGCCGAGTCCTGCTTCTGTGACCCTCCTGCCAAAACCACAAGCATCCCGGGACCTCCCACGGCCCTCCAGCCCATGCCTGCACACAGCAGACACTCCATTTCTCATGGATGGATAAATGGATGGAATCTGTCCCCTGGCTGGACAACTGAAGTCAGCTACCGTATGGCTCACCCACCTGCCCAGCGCCTCCCCAAGAGGTAGTCTCTGGGCTGTCCACAGGCTGCTCCTCCCTCAGCCCATGAAACCAGGCCCCTCTGAAGTCCACCTCAGCCATCAGGGTTTCTGCTGAAGCTTCTTGATTCCCTACAGCATCCTGCTATCAGAAGGACTCACTAACTCTGCTGTCCCCAGTTGGCCTTGGACGCTGAGACTCCTGTCTCAGGTCTCAGCCTCCCCAATACCTGCAACTAGAACACAGGGCCCCCATCTCTCACTTTATACTTTAAACTGTGATCTTTGTGAACCCCCTTCCTAACTTCTTCGCTCAACCGTATGTTCAAAGAAGACAAGGATCTTTTTTTGGTTTGTCTTGTTCTTTCTGACAGGGTCTCATTCAGTCCACGCTGGCCTCAAACTCAGAAGGTCGCTACGGATGACCTTAAACTCCTGATCCTCCTGCCTCAGCCTCACAGTGCTGGGATTATTTGCATCAGGCTCAGCAACTTTGATCATTTTTATTTATATATCAGCAGAACATTGCACAAAAATTTAATAAGGATGCCAGGCGTGGTGTGGTACATGCATGTTATCCCTGGGCTCTGGAAGCGAAGGTAGAAAGATCTCAAGTTCAAAGCCATCCTGGACTATATATAGCAAGACCCTGTCTCAAAGAAAATAACAAAGACAAGAAAATGATGATGATGATGATGATGGTGGTGGTGGTGGTGGTGGTGGTGGTGGTGGTGGTGGCAGGGAGGTGGTGAAATTCATCAAAAAATTACCTAGTAAAAGACAGGTAAAGACAGAAAATGCCGCAGGAGTTCCGAAAGCAAACATTCGCTGAGAATGGTGACTCAGAAGGGCTCCTGAAAAGAGCTACAACTGAACAGAGTCTTGGAGGACAGAAAGACAGAAATCCGAAGGACACTTTGGAAGGTGGAACTCTGGAATAAATCCTGTGGCTAGAAAGAAATGATCAAAGCATGTTTGAAGGACCAGTCTAGCTGGCTCTGTGTGTTCCTGGAAGGCAAGGGAAGACGAAGCTAAACAAGAGGCCTGGGGCGGAAGAGAAAAGAAGGTGAGTGTACCTGCGTTATCCGCCCTTAGTCGCACAAATGGCCACCTCGGCAGTCCTGGGCCTCAGTGGGAGAAGAAGAGAAATCTTCATGTTGTCAGCACATTAGTCTAGCCACCCGACTAGGTTATAAATAACAGCCTCCACTCAGTGCACACCTGCTGTGTGTGAGGCCCTGAGCTACATGCTTCTCCAGCTCTATGTCAGGGCCCTTCCACAGCCCTGGAAACATTGTATTGTGATCCTCATTGTGTAAGCAGGAAGCCTAGGCCAACTGGAGTGAAAGCGCTTGCCCAAGGCCTTACCTCAATCCCTCCTTCATTCCCTGGGACCCAGGGGTCATGGAGCCAGGAAGGAGGGAGAAAACCCTGTTCACAGCCACGCTGTGTGCACCAGCAAAGCAGGCTGCCTCTCCAAAAGGCCTGTGGAGAAGCCTAGAGTAAGCTTAAGGTATACACAGAGCAAAGCAGAGGGAATGTGCCACACTCGGAAACCTCGCTCTTAGAAGGCAAAGGCTGACAGGTCTCTGGGAGTTCAATTCTCTGGAGTTCAAATCCAACCTAGTTAACATAGTAAGTCAGCCAGGGCTATATAGGGAGAAACTCTATCATTCATATTCATATATATAATATACATATATATATGTGTGTGTGTGCGTGCACATGTGCGTGTATGTATATATATATGTATGTCTATATATACATATGTACACATATATAGACATATGTATATGTATACATATATTGAGACTATCTCAAATATATATATAGTGAGACTATCTCAAATGTATTTTTATGTATATATTATATATGGATTATATATAATGTATAATAGCTATAATAAGATGAACAGTTGAGGAAGACACTTCTGGACTCTACCTACACATGCAAACATACACATACTTTTAATACACACATGACCTAAAATTTAAAATATATGTATATATTTAGAGGGGCAGGGAGGAGGGGGAAGAGGAGAGGGAGAAGGCTCAGGGAAAAAAACATACAAGAATGCCATAATGGAACCTATTACTTTGTATGCTAGCTTAAAATTTAAAAAAAAAAAAATGCTTCACCCATGGCTGAAAGGAGGGAGCCCAGGAAAGATGGAGACAGACAGGTGCACTAAGACGATTCCAGATCAAGCCCTACTTCTCCATAAGTTCTGTAACGTTGAAGATAATTTATTCTAGAGCCATCTCCCTAACCAGTAAGGCGGGTAAAAGTAAGAGCCCCAAGGACATGGGTAGATCATTAACAGTAAATCCAGCGTATGTGCAGCAAATGCATTTGGCTTACCATAAATTACCACATGAACACTAGTTATTAGCATTAATATTACATCTCTGTATGCAGACTTCAAGAGCCCGCCCAAGCAGACCAAACAGAAGAAAAGACAACCGAAGTCCCCTCTGAAGCATTCCAATTGATCCTGGCCTTGTGCACAGTAGGTCTTCAATTAGAAGAACTGACTAACACTTGGAGCTGTATATTCCCCAGTTTCCTTTCCTCTCTCACCCCACCCAACTCTAGACTCAGCTACATCAAGCACCAGGACCAGGCTGACATAGGAAGTGTTGTGATTGTCTGACTCCCGCCTGCATTCCTCAGCTAAATATAAATGATTTGCCAAGTCCATTGTTTGAGATGCTCCACAATCCCTTGCCTATCACTCGAACCTGGAACACACACACACACACACACACACACACACACATACACACACACACACACACCCTTCCTAGAGGCTGTTCTGAATAGAGAGGGAGCAGACAGGTATGTAGGAATCAAAGCAAGAGTTCTTTGTGCTTTCTAATAGTCCAGGAAAGCTTCCTGGAGGAGGAAATGCCTGAGTCACCCCAGGGGAGGGGGCAGATGCAGGTCAAAAAGGCAACTTTAGTTCTCTGAGCCACAAAAGGTAACCTGCTGCGTTGCATTCTTGCCCACGAGGTGAAGAGTCAAGATCATTCCTGCTTTCAGGAGAGTTTACTACACCAACTGCCAACTTCTCCAGCCATCTGGAGAAAGATGCTGAAGAGACCAGTATCCTTCAGAAGCGACAGAAGCGACCCAAAACCCTAGTCCATGATGCACAGCCACAATTGTGGCTGTCACAAGCTGTTGCTTGTTTAGACTTTTTTTCCCCCAACCACATGAAAGTTTTTTTGTTTTAAAGGCCCAAACTTGAGCGCACAGATGGGCTACATCTCAGATCTAGGGGTGTGCCAAAGCCCTGTCACTCTGAGAGCCGCTCGGCCAGCAGTAGCCTGAGGAATAGCTAGGGGTTCCAGCGGGTCTGTAGACAGGCCCAGACCAGGTCTGCGGCTCTGGGAGAACCGTCTCCAGCCAGTTTTCGGGATCCTTGACGATTCTAGGGGAGATCTCCCTTCCTGTGGCATCTAGAGTCTCCCATCCCTGGACTGGGGCGCGAGGCGGCTGAGATCCACGGTCCTGCAGCCCCACATTCCTGAGACCTCGCGGATCCACAAGAGCCTGGGGGGCGCGGTGACAAGCCCCTCACGTCCCGGCCCCTTCCCGCCCCTCCTCGGTCATCCCTCCCACCTCTCCCCTCCCCCCCGAGAGTTCCGCCTCCCCCGGCGCCCCCAGACTCCCACCCTGCTGGGAATCCGATCGAGGCTCGGCCCCGCCCGCCCCGCGCGCCGCGCCGAACCCCCGCAACTTCGCGCGCCCAGGAGCCCCAAGCCGCCGGCCCGCCCCGGCCGCACTCACCGCACTAGGACTCGGTGTGGCGCCCCGGCTCTGCTCCCTCCCGCACCGCCGCGGCCAGCGGAAACGGGGGGCGGGGCCTCACCAGGCGGCGGGGGAGGGGCGGGGGGCGCGTCTGACTGCACGGGGGCGGGACCAGTAAGGGGGCGGGGCGGGAGGGACGGACCGAATGGGGACCAGCCGTCCGAGCTGTGGGACGACCCGGCTGCCAGACCCAAGGCGGAGACCGACGGAAAGAGGCGGAGGCCGTATCGGAGCCCCCTCCACTCTGGCCATGTGTCCTGTGTGAACACTGGAAGGAAGACGGTGCCGCTTTCCTCTTGGGGTTCCAGAACCCTCCCTCTGCACCCCGATTCCCGGCTCTCCTGTTCTCCCAAGGTGGCACTATTGCGCCAGTCGCCTGCGACTATCAGATGGGGCTGCGCCCTCCTGGGGCTGGACGGAGGGAGGGCAGGGCCTGAAAGGTGGAGCTCCTGGGCTGGGCGCTCACACAAGCTACTCCAAGGCAGCGAGAGTCTCGGCTTTCCAGCTCGTGCCTGTCTTCTGGACTCCCTATCCCCACCCGGCACCTAAGAAATTCTTGCCTGGTATTTCGGGAGGACTATTTGAGGTGTTGACAAAGCGGGTGTGAATTAGATAGCTGCCCTGAGATACGCTGTTGGTAAAGCCTCCAAGGGTTAGCAAAGGGCACGCAAGGCTGGGAGGGACGGAGCTGAAGCAGGAGATTCCTCTCTGGCCTACCTTCCTGCAAGCATGAATTCATGTAAACACCTATTCTAAACTTGTTTCTGAAGTGACCCCTAAAACTCTCGGCTCTCTGTTCTTATTGTTATACAAAGTGTTCTGTCTTCATAAGTGCAGAAGAAAAAAAAATGTTTTGAGGCACATCTCACTGTGTAGCTTGGGCTGGCCTGGAACTCACTATGTAGACCAGGTTGGCCCAGACCTCACTGAGTGGACCACCCATGCTGACCTCCAACTCACAGAACTCCTGCCTTTACTTCCTGAATACAAGGGTTAAAGACGTCCCACCTTGCCCAGAAGAAGACACATTCTCTTGCTTTGTTTTGCTTTGCTTTGATAGTGTCTGGCTGTGTGGCTCAGGGGGACTAGGGCTTGTGAGTGCAGGCCACCAAGTCCAGCTTGAGACAAAATGTTTCAATCACAAGGCTCTCCCCTGTATTCCTCAGCTACCTGGCAGTTTCCAGGGCTCTCCTGGGCTGCTTGTTTCTGTTAGACTCAACCCATAATCCAGCCCCTGGAATCTTGTTTCCCACAGAGAGAAGCAGCCTCCTCTATTCCTTCAAAACCTCATGCACACCCATTCCCCCAGCATGAAGTCTTGCCTGACTGACCCCCACTGGCGCTCCAACCACATGGGCTCAGTTCTGGCCCCTTTGCAGAAGAGGGGGTCCAGAGAGGGGGCCTGGTGATGGAATCAGACAAAGCAGACTGGTAAGGTACAACCCCCCCCCCCGCGCGCAGTTTCAGAGCCACATGTGTCTGTGGGCCCCTCACTAGGGAATAGAATCACACCAGTAGCGCTCCTCCAGGCTTAGGAGATGGGAGGATCCTCTAAGGTAATGAAAAATGCATTGGGGTGAATGCTAACTTCCCCCTCCTCCCCTCACTTGGAAGGAACATGAGCAGATCTGAAATCTTGGGATTACAGACAATCTTGAGATATCTCCCCTCAGTCCTAACCCAGGCTGCCCACCCCACTTTGACGCACTCAGAGGCAGGGAGAGCCAGGAGCCTGCAGCGCTCGAGACTGAAGGAAAATGCTCTTGGGAAAGCTGGAGAAAAGGAATTATCCAACACAAAGAACCAAAGTGACCTGTGACCTGTGTGATAAGCACTCTCTAATCATGCCCGCTGATGGGAAAACTCAAATAAACCTCAGGACGAAGCCAGAAGCTTTTGGAGGAAGAACTCCAAAAGACTAATCAAACAAAAAAACCAAAACCATGGGTACCAGGCTTCTGAAGAATTCCATCATGTTTCAGAAACACTGCAGCTTAACTGGATATTGAGCCAGATCCACACACAGTAAGTTCATCCCAGTTCTGGGGCACACTCTAATTTCTCCTCTTGTCCTGCCGTAGCTTTTCATAATCCCACTTCTGCTCTCAGGACACCCTAATTTGCACAATAAATTATATGCCACTTTAACTATGACCACAGAACTGCTCCTTCCAGCCCCAAATGCCAGCAATAGTTCTGGCCCTCCTGGGTCTCCCAGGGTTTCGCAAGATAGCAAGTCGGTTTATCCCCCTTGAAATTACCATACCAAATCAAAAATGATAATAAGCAAAAGTACATTTCCAGCCAGCCACTTCCAGTCCAGGGACAGTGGCTGATGGATGGTGCCACCTCATGGGAAGAATTGGTCCTGCAGGAACGCTGAGTTTTCTGTAGACTCTTGACAGTCTATAGACTGTGATCGTCTACCAAGAGCTTTTGCACCTGCACGTCTCCAAAACAGCCCCTACCAGCCCATCTTTCTGCAGAAGAGGAGGCTGAGGCTCAGAAGGCCAGGGAATTCCTCCCAAGCCATTCAAATGACACCAAAGGCTAAGCTAGGGGCTGGGGAGATGACACAATTAAAAAGATGAGGAGGACCTGAGCGAACTTAAAAGCCAGGTGTGTTGGTGATCTCCCAGTAAGGAGGAGCTCCGACGGAAGGATAGTGGGAACTCGCCAGACAGCAGGGCAAGCTCCAGGCCCTAACTTGGCAAATAAGATGGAGGAGAATAGGAAAAGACGCCAACATTGACCTCTGTCCAGCTCATGTCTAACACACACACACACACACACACAGAGAGAGAGAGAGACAGAGAGAGAGAGAGAGAGAGAGAGAGAGAGAGAGAGAGAGAGAGAGAGAAATTGAATCCCACCTTGTCTGTTTGGCCTGCACAGTCAACAGCTAATTCACCTAGTGTTTAATGGGGGTGTTTCCTGCCTTCCCTTGCAGTTCTGATGGACCTCAGAGCCATAAGCCGGTTAAACAAATGCTCTGCCACTGGCCACATCCTGATGCACCTACTTCCACAGCATTTACTTAGGCCATTAGTAGAGCAGTTTCTGGTCACCAACGCCTGGCAGTTGCACCGAGACTTTAAACCTACATCTCCAGTTGTCAAGGTGAGGCAGACAAGAGTGACCCACACTATTCCGTTCTTCTAGCCCAGGTAGCTACAGAATGCACATCCTCCTGAAGGAGCCCTTTCTCTACACTGTGTTTTACTGTCTAAGATTCAGAGTGAGGCAGATGTGCAGGACTGGGGGAGGGGCGAGGAGGTGTGATGGAGTGACAAGCCTTTGTTGTAGGAGTTCTGGTGTTGGCTAGAAGGTGTAGCTCAGAAGTAGACAGCATTCTTAGCATGCACCACAGCCTTTGATTCAATCCCCGATACAAACAAACAAATACCTTTGTTCTTAACTTGCTAAATCTGGCAACTGTGCCCACGTTATTGGTCGTAGATAAAACAATTGCAGAGCATTCCTTAGCGAGCTGTCCGGGCTGCATAGCAACACCCCCTCTCACAAACCAAAGCAAATGAACAAAAACAAAAAACAAAAAAACAGGGACTAAATCAAAGATTGGCAAACAAAAAGGGCCAGAGAGTAAATACTTCCAGCTCTGTAGGTATACGTTCTGTGTCCCAATTATACATACAACTCTGCCACTCATGCAGAACAGCAACCATAATTGTACAAGAATAAATGAACACGACTGTGTTCTAATAAAACCTTATTTACAAAAACAAGCACTGAACTTTGGTCTGCTAAGCTCCAACTAGTGTCTTTTTCATATTGGGGTGTGCCAACTCCTGCCTAGCCTCGGACATATTGTGGGAGTGGGGAGTGTAACACACAGAGGGAGTGCGTATTGAGCGTAATGACAACCAGCAAGCCTATCAGCATGTATATGCATGTATGGGACCCAAAATGGGCCTGCACCCACAGAAGCAATGCTTCTCAAGTAGAGACAGGTTTCGAGTGAGTTTTATAAGATCTCCATTAGACCTGCCTGAAGAAAAGCAGATTCCATGTCCGGGATTGCTGTGGGTCAGCTTGGACTGTGCAAAGACAGAAAGACATTCTGAGAAACACAAAACAGGAATCACAGAAGCCAAGGAAAGCAGAGCTCCCCTGCAGGAGATCTTCCGGTGAAGCAATGCTGCTGGCACTACTCTGTGAGATAGATACATAAATAGATAGATAGATACATAGATAGATAGATAGATAGATAGATAGATAGATAGATAGATAGATAGGTAAGAGCTGAAGAAATAGCTCAGAGGTCAAGATCCCTGTCCTTCCGGCCTCTGAGAGCACTAGACATGCACAGGTTTTACAGACATACATGCAGGGAAAACACCCCCACACGTAAAATAATGACACAATAATTTAAAGATATAAAACAAAACCGTTAGCCAGGAATGATGGCCACCACTATAATTTTAACACTTGGAAGTCAGAGACAGGTAGATTCCTGTAAGTTCAAAGCCAGCCAAGGAAGTTCCAGAGCAGCCGGGGCTACAGAGTAGACTCTCAAAAATAAAATAGAATAGTAACTAGACAACACTGAAACCCAAACATTGCCATAGCACTGAAAAAGACCGTGATGGGGGCAGGGCTGATGTGTGATGAGAACATAGACTCTCATAAGCAGAGGAGCCTGCCTGCCAGGCTGGGGATTTTGATGTGTATTTATGTTCTTTACTAAGTAAGTCGTCACCGAAGTGTTTCAAACAAGGGAGCAACACAAGCCGCGTGTAGTGGCGCATGCCTGTAATCCCAGCACTTAAGGCTGAGGTAAGCGGATCACAAGTTATAGGCCGTCATGGGTGACATTAGAAAGAGAGACATGATCAGATTTGCATTTTGAACCTCTGACTCTGGGTAGAGAAGGGATTAGAGGTGACACAGTTTTAAAAATGAATACAGGAGGCTTCAGCAATAAAGCTAAAACTGAGCTTGTCTCTCTTGGTAGTGGTGAAGAAGAAGGAGCCATCTGGATAGACCTGGGAGGACTCAGACTCGAATTTTACAGATCCACAATGGATGTGAAAGATTAGGGAAAAGAAGGGTCAAGAGCTGGGCGTGGTGATGCAGGTGTGTGACCCTGCCTGGGACAGGAGATGGGGCAGGTGATGCAGGTGTGTAACTCCTGCCTGGGACAGGAGATGGGGCAGGTGATGCAGGTGTGTGACCCCTGCCTGGGACAGGAGATGGGGCCTAGGACAGCAAGCCAGGAAGAAAGTCAAGAAGGGGGGAGGGGGACTCAGGTTCCTGACTAGTGTTAAGTAGTGTTGGTGGGCCATTTGCTGAGGTAGGAAACAAGATGTTTAACAGGGCATCGGTGAGTTGAAGGAAGACAAGAAATAAGAGGAAGGTCAGTGGGGCATTTTGACAAAAGCCATTTCTTCAATATGACTGGTACTGGAGAGAGCTGAGAAGGGAGTGAGAGCTGAGGAAAGGCTGGGGTGGAGAAATGGCTCAGTGGGTAAGAGTACTTGCTCTTCCAGTGGTCCTGAGTTCAATTCGCAACAGCCACATTGTGATTCTCTCTTAAACTTCTATAATTAGATCTGAAGCCCTCTTCCATCATGCATATAGATATACAGAAAGACAGAATATTCATATACATAAATAATTTTTAAATGAAGACTGATAAAAGAAGGAAGGAAGGGAGAAGTGGGGAGAGAGAGGAGAGAGAGGAGAGAGAGAGAGAGAGAGAGAGAGAGAGAGAGAGAGAGAGAGAGAGAGAGAGAGAGAAGAGAATTGTCTCAGGGAATTTGAGACTAATCTAAGAAACAACATGAGATCCTGTCTCAAAAAGAAAAAAAAGAAAAAGGAGGGGTGGGCCTGGAGATTGCTCTTCCAGAAGAGCTGAGTTCAGATCCCAGCAACTGTGTTGGATGGCTAATAACGGTCTATAAATTCATTTCTAGGTGATCTGGTGCCTGCTTCTGGCACCAGCTACACACATAATGCACAGCCAGGGAAACACATATACACATACACATACACGCATACACATAAAAGTAAATAACTTTTGATTAATAAATTTCTATTTACTTCTCTTATACATTACATCTGGACCAAAGTTTTCATCCCTCCCCTCCTCTCCTATATCTTTCTTCTCCCCCAGATCCACTTCTCCATTTCCCTTCAGAGAAGCACAAGCCACCCAGGGCTATAAGCCAAACATGGCAGAACAAATTACAGTAAGACCAGGCACATACTTCCATATCGAGGCCAGATGAGGCGACCCCATAGCAGGAAAAGGGTCCCAAAAGCAGGCAAAGAGTCAGAGACAGCCCCTGCTCCCAGAGTTTGGAGTCCCACAAGCACATCAACACACTGACTTTTTTCCCAGTTGTATTTGGATCTATCCTAGGTCTCTGGGCTATCCAGCCTCTGGTTCTTGGACATCCAGGAAGAGTCAGGCTTGGGTGTGGGCTCCTTCTCCTGACATGGGTCTCAAGTTGGTTGGCCAGCCAGAACATCTTGCAGGCAGGATAAATTGAGGTCAGGGATTTGTGGTTGGGTTGATGTCCCAATCCCTTCACTGGAAGACTTGCCTGGTTATAGAACATGTCTAGCTCAGACTTTGTATTCGCCATTATTAGAAGTTTTTGCTAACCCCATCCCTAAACCTGAAAACACACACACATACCTAAAATTAAATTAAATAATCTTGTTTTTTTTTAAGTCACTAGATTCAAAACACAGCACTATGAAAAACAAGACCACAACCTCATGACAAGGGGCCTATTTGTGGTGTACAGGGTCTACCTGTCCAACCACACAGTTGATACTCATGTAGACAATACTCACAATAGCTCTCTACTCTGAACAACATACAAAAACAACCAAACAAAAAACCCATCTGAGAGCTCTAGAGAGCAGCCTGAGTTGGTAGGATTTTTTTAAGCAAGCATGAGTGCGTGCGTTCGTGCGTTCGTGCATGTGTGTGTGTTAGGATTATTATTGCTGTAAACAAAAGCAATTCAGGGAGGAAAGGGTTTATTTGGCTCACAGGTCCACACTTTAGGCCATCAGGAATTTGGGACCAGGAAATCCCAGGCAGCCCAGCTACAGCAGAAGAATAGAGCTGAGGTGGGAACTCAGCCTTCCAGGGACTCGGGGGGATTTTCAGTTTAAATTGATCATCTACTGAAATAAAAAAAAAAAAAACTACCAACAGTTTTCTAAGGAATAAAATAAAATCTAATGTCTCCCCTGTGCAACCTTCAAAATCTTCAAGGTATTATTCAAAAGTTCGTAGCATATAGAAAGCTGTGACTGCCCTTAAGGCAAAGACAAGTTATAGAAGCCAAAGTCAAGAGACGCTAGGGGTTTGAATTATCAGAAAGGGGATTTTAAAATGGCTGCAATCATTCCAAGGTAATAAGAAATGAACCTAGAGAGAACGGGCACACCAAGGAAACCACCGTTCTGAAGCAGAAACTGTAAAACCCGAACAGAGGATTTAGAAAAAAATTATCAAAAATAAAAAATCAAACCAGGGATGGTGACACAGGTCTGAAATCCTGACATGTAGGAGGTGGAGACAGGAGGATTGCTGCAAGTTCAAGACCAGCTACATAGTGAAAAAGAAATAATTATAACTAGGCAAGTCTACTGAGTCTCCACTGAAGAGCTAAATGGTAAGGGTAAATAGGCTTGAAGACAGATCAGTATCTTATCCATCTTAGAGAGATTGAAAAGAAAAAGAAAACCAAGTTTCAAGGCATGTGGGACAGTATTAAAATGTGTGGTGTAAGTTTTTAAAGTTCTACAAGGAAATAGGACAATGATTGATTGATTGACAAGATTTGTACGATGTAGCCACTTCTATATTGGAACTTATCACCTTCAGCCTCCAGAGTACTGGGATTAACAGGCATACACGGACATTACACAATAGAGAAAAAATGTACACACACACACACCATTTAGGGAAAGGACAAAGCATTAGTGTAAATCAGTGTGACCTGGAATTTACTGCCATAGGCACAGTGATATTAGATGGCTGAGTTCCTCTGAAGTTTGGATTTTCTCAAACCACTGTGATGTCACGTCAGAGGCTTGAGACTGTCATTGACATGGATTCCAAGGTTTGTCAGGAGAGGAGGAGAACAGTAAAAATAACTAACAGTGGTGGGGGTGAGTAGAGCCCCAGCCCTTGGATGCAGATGGTGGGGAGGACCGTTGTAGTGAGGAGAACCAGCTGGAGGGATAGGAGAAAGACGCCAGAGAAGACAGCTCAGGAGAAGATGGGCTCTGACTCACTGACTCAGGAGCCCATTGATTTCCAGGGAGTGGATTAGGAGGAGAGACAGTTTTCAAGAGGAAAACCAAGAAACCAGGGGTCTGTCTGTTGGAAATTTCACTCATCCGAATACTGAATCTGCTCACAGTGAGTGCAGAAGAGGGCTCACGGGGATGCAAGGTGCGGGTGGATGCTTTGACGAAGCAGACCAGGTCAGGCAGTAGAAGAGGCCGGGGAGAAGAAGATGACACGCCTGCAGGGCCCAGGCACTAATAGGTGAGGGCGATGAAAAGAAAAGGAGCCGGTGACCTTGCTTTTCAGTTCTTAAGCTGTGACTTGTAATAAAATAACCAGCTACCATATAGTGGGGCTGGAGATGCTACGTGCCGCAGGTTATTGGAGCTTATTGGATATCTACTGCTGCGAAAACAATGGGAACCGGCTTGAGATCTTAAAACTGCACATTTAGCTAGGTGTGGGCACCTGGGACCATATGCTTTGTCTTTGCCTTTTGGCCGGTCCTTCCCCATCACTTGCCTTTGCTAGCACTTGGAAGGTAGAAGAAGGGGATCTGGAATTCACGGCCAGTCACAACTACACAGTGAGTTTGAGGCCAGCCTAGACCACGTGAGACTCTCAAAAACCAAATGATAGATAAATAAAAACATTTCATAGTTTCTCTAAGTTAGTCCCAGCTTGGCTGAGCAGGGCAAAGGCTCAGGATCTTAGAACATGTCGTCAGGGTCCTGCCTAGGTGGTGTTGTCTGGATTTTCCTTGCTAGCTGATGGCTGGGGGTCTTGGCTTCTAGCTGAAAGCTGGCTGGCAGCTGTCGTCAGTTACCAGATACAAGGGTACCCCTAATGTGCCTTTTATTCTACCACACCAGCCAGGAGTCTTTAGATGGAGCCAGAACAGAACCATAGATGAGATGACACATCCAGACACCACTGCCGTTTATTAAAAGCAGGATTGAAACCCAGTGTCCCAGCTGCGGTTCCATTGCTATGACAGAGACCGTGACCATCAGCGACTCAAGGAGGAAATGGTTTATCTCAGCTTACAATTTACAGTAGTCCTTCATGAAGGCAAGTCATAGCAGGAACTCAAGGCAGGAACTGGACCAGAGACCATGGAGGAGTGCTACCTACTGTCTTGCTCCCCATGGGTTGTCCAGCTTGCTTTCTTGTACAACCAGGTGCACCTTCCCAGGGGTGACACCACCCATAGTGGGCTGGATAGACCGTCAACATCAATGATTAGTTATGAAAATGTTTTACTGACTAAAGAGATGGCTCAGCGGTTAAGGGCACTGAGTGCTCTTCCAGAGGTCCTGAGTTCATTCCCAGCTACCACATGGTGGCTCACAACCATCTGTAATGGGGATCCGATGCCCTCTTCTGGTGTGTCTGAAGACAGTGACAGTTTGCTCACATAAAAATAAATAACCACTTAGTGCTCTTAACCACTGAGCCACCTCTCCAGCCTTGGATCCTGAGATCTTAAGTGTCTCTTAAGGTTTGTCCTCTAATGAAGAAAGAGGGATTAAAAAGCCTTTTGCTGGCTGTGGTGAGGCAGCCCAGTACAGAGGTTGGAGACAGGAGGGCACAGCCAGAGATGGTGGGAGCTGAGGCAGGGCAAAACACTCAGAATGGCGCTTGACAGATGATGATGGGCAGAGAGGAGTGTGTCAACTGGCAGTCCAACCTGGTGAGAACTGGGCTATTTGCTATTCCCACCATACATACTGTGTGAAAAAGAAATCCATTGACTCACATACTTTAAAAGTGGGTACCAAATGGGCAAACATTGTTAAACATGTACTGATAATATTTCCTCTAAGAGACCAGCTGTAGGTTTATGTTAAGGTGATATATGATTGGACAGAAGAGAGGTGGGCGGGAAAAGGTCTAGGAAGGGGGAAGAGGAGGCAGGAGGCAGGGATTGATGGAGAAGAAGATGAAGGCAGATGTGTGCATATTTCTCTCGGCGCATTTCTAGCTTGATGAGTTTGTTATTATTATTTCTAAGAGTTTCTATAGGTCTATTTATCTCATATAGATGGGCAGTTGTCTGATAATATAGATCTTTGTCCATTGGTTGTAAGCTTACTGTGTAGAGGGTTTGTAGATTGAGAATTTAACATATAAACCTGTTTGATAAGTTAGCAGGCTGTGGAGTCATGTTTATACCGGGCAATTGAGGAAAGGAACACACCAGGGCAATTGTATCCACCTAGGACAGAAGCAGCAGGGGTGGTGGAGTGAATGGCACCTGAGTTCCTAGAGGCAGCATGGAAAGCCAAGTTAGAGATCCCCATGGTGCCAGATGGCTCAGCAGGAGCCGGTAAAGCTTGGGATAGAAGGTTAAGCCGCTTTTTAACATTTACCACAACATCCAGCCTTCTTAAAGAGAAGCTGGGTAGCATGCACGCACAGGGATAGTGACACATTGTGATCTAAAGTACAAAATACAGGAGGAGTCAAAAGGCAAAGACATCTCTCAGATCCCAGAGAGCCGAAATAGTCAAAGCCAGTGTGTCACAATTGGAATCAAAGCCAAGTGTGTTGAATAGACTTGTGCCAAATTAACTTGTGTGACTGCCAGTCAGATGACCAGAGGATGATACTTCATAAGATACACAGAGTGTAAAACAGATGATCGGTACCCATGTGGCCCTGGCCAGGAGCCTGGGCGCTATGTAAACATGTATCTATTTATGACAGAGAGGAGTTCATTAACACCGCAACTAAACTATAGACAGATCAAGAGGATAATCTTGTGGTAGAATGTGTGCTTACCATGCTCCAGACCCAGGTTCCAATTCCCATTGCCACAAAATGAATGGATGGATAAAATAAGCCAGACGTGGAAACCTGCCTTTGAAAATCTAGTACTGCAGATGCTGGGGCTGGAAGAATGCCAAGAGTTCAAGACCTATTTGGGCAACATAGTTCCATAAAACTAGAGTGAGGCCATGTCTCAGAAACCAAAATGGAGGAAGCTGGGGTGATAGCTCAGTGGATAAGGCCCTTCCCATGTGAGTGCAGGTCTGGACTATGGATTCCCCAGTACACACTTCAAAGCCAGGCAGGAATGGCAGATGTCTGTAATCCCTCAACTAAGGAGTCAGAAACTGGCATGATCCCCCAAGCAAGCTGGCTCACTAGACTAACTGAATCTCAGCTCTAGGTTCAGCAAAGACCTCTGCAAACAAGGTAAAGGGTAATTGAGAAAGGCATGCAATTTCAACACAAACAGTATCTACATACATGCACACATATGTACACTGGAAGAAAGAAAAGAAGAAAAGAAGGAAGGAAGGAAGGAAAGAGGGAGAGGAGGAGAGAAGAAAGGAAGGAGGGAAGGAAGAACAAAGAAAAAGAAAGAGAGAGATGGAGGAGAGAGAGGAAGAAAAGAAGGAAGCAAGGAAGAAAAAAGAGAGAAGGAGGGAGGGAGAAATAGAGAGGGAGGGAAGAAAGGAGGAAAAATAGGGCCAGGGGTGATGGCCCAGGCATGTAAACCTGAGAGATAAGGCAGGAGAATTGGAATTCAAAAGCATCTGCATCTACACAAAAAAAACTGGAGGCTATAACAGGGTATCGATGTTGTTTTTATAAATAGACATGGGTTATCATACATGCACACTTTCCTTTTGGGTTTTTGAAACAAGGTCTTGCTATATAGCCCAGGTTAGCCTTCAACTTGGGATCGATCCCCCTGGCTCTATCTTTTGTGCGCTAGGATTACAAACACGTGTAACTGTGCCTGGCCATCAATACCGATCTTGCTTACAGTGTTCTTTTCATGTTCACAAGGAAATTAATGTCTGTTCCGAAATGTCATCTATCTATTCATTCTTTCTTAAGGAAAAAAAAATTCAAATGTCAGTCCTCACAGATGCTGCGTGTAAATTGGTAGTGAGTAATGGCTACAACTCAGATGATGAAGAATCCTGTAACAGAAAGTTCTGTTACGGTTTTTGACTTTCATACACAGTTGTGGTAATTACCACACTGTTAGACATAAACCTCTGCTTACAGTTCATCAGACCTCCGTTGATTTCATAACGTGCTCACCATACACGGAACAGATTAAATGTCAATAAATGTCCTATAACAGCTGTGTTTCCAAAACTCAACCTTTTTAAGAACAAGTGATATGCAGATAAAAGAAATTTTAAGATGATACCACGGTTAGTCACAAATGCAAAACAATCTACAATTTCTACAAGTTTCTGAATGATAAATAAAATTTATATAGTAGATCAGATACAATGTGCAGTTGTAATAAGTTGGGCAAGCACTGTTTGGATATATTCCATACTTGGTAAAAATCTAAAATTATATTAATTTTTAATTATTTGTAGATACATGTAAATCCTTTAATATCTGTAAATACATGTAAATATGAAAAACTTCTGCCTGTAATCCTAGCACTTAAGAGATGGAAACGAGAAGATAAGGAACTCAGGGTCATCCTTGGCTATTAGCAAGTTCAAAGCCGGCCTGTCACCTGATTACCAGTCTCAGTGATTAAATTCACCAATTAACTGCCAAAATCTTGGTTGACAGAAATTTAGTATCGGCTTCTAAAGCCAAAGAAAGGAAGGGATGTCAGGGCTGGAGGGTGTGGAAGGACACTGAGAGACACAGTTTTTTGGATGCAATGTGGCTGCTGCATTTAAGAACTCCACTGTGTCCCCCAAGGATAGGGGTAGAGGTTTATGAGGTCCCACCACTGACTAAGGGGCTCTTGGCTACTAATGGCTGCTGGGGAGCTAGGAAGTCATTTTTTCCTCAGTGGTGTAGCTACAGGTAAGCTGATCCTGCCCCAGAACGTAACTCCTAACCCACGCTCATGCATGCACCATAAAAAGAAGAAAACATGTAAGAAGGTAAGAGGAGGACTTGTGAGTGGGATGAGAGAAGATAAGGATAGATCCATGTGATAAAACATTATATATGTGTATGAAATTAATGCATATCAAGTACATTTTCAAATATAAAAAAGTAAACAAAATTAGTGGCTGACTAGAGCATGGAAGGGTCGATATCCTATACCAGCAACCCATGCACTTGGAAGGCTGATCACAGGAGGATCACGGGTAGAAGGCCAGTCTGGGCTGGAGTGTGAGGACTTGCCCAATGGGAAATTAAGCACATCCTACTGCTGCCTGGAATCTGCGGCTACACGCCCTTACTTAGCAGCACAAACCCAGAGCTTGGGAAGTTAACTAGGGCAGGCCATCTGCTCCTTCTTCTTTGACCATATCCATGTCTTTACTGGCTTTTTCTCCTTGCTTAATGATAGCATTTATCTCTTAGAAAGGAGAGCAAGCTCTTGAAATAGAGAGAATTATCGTATGGTCTCCCTGTTGATCTACAGATGGCACATAAAGCATCCACACGTAGGCAAGAGCTGTACCTCCATGGGATATAATTGCTTTGATAATCCAACTGCTAAGGAAAAAAAATCAACATAGTCTAATTTTAAAACTAATTACAAAACCCATCTCCTTAGTGGATTTTAATCGCCCCTTTGCCAAGTGTCCCAGCTCAATGAAACGCCCATCAATTTCCACGTTCATTACAGAGGACAAGTGTCATTGTCTCGGCAGCAAAGGGAGGGGAGGGGGGATTCACATACCTTTCTACACTGGCCTATTTTGAACAAGTCTGCCTGGGATCCATCCATTTTTGCTATCAGATGCTATTAGTTAGGCCCCCTAGAGGCACAGCACGTGTGTGTGTGTGTGTGTGTGTATACACTGGAAAATGTCTCAGGGTTTCCACCATAGGGACTAGAGAATCCAACAATGACTCTTGACATGCTGGACAGCCTGAGAACCTGTCAGCTACTCCTTTAAGAATCTGGACGCTGCAGTGGTCCTGTCTGACACTGAAGGTCTGGTGTGATGTCCAGGCTGATGTCCAGGCTGGAGTCTGATGCCCTACAAGGGATGCAAGTGTCACTCTGTCAGAGGGAGGTTGGCATGGCTGTGCTGACTTCCTTGTGTCCATTTTCCCCATCTGGAACCCTCAATATATTGAATGGAGCCACCCACTCTCTGAGCTGTCTTTCCCTCTCAGTTGGCCCTCTCTGGAAATCCTTCAGACACACGGAAAGATGTCCTTCACCGTTCCCTACATGATCTTAAATTCAGTCAAACTGACGATGAAGACCAGCCAGCGCAGATGGCGTCTTTGGTCTTTTTCCCTGTACCTCGTTTAGCTCATTTTAGTCACTTCCTCGCCTGCCATTCTAACAAGTAGGTCAGGAGGAACCTTCCCACTCAGTACATTGCCCCTAAAATATGGATGGATTTTTTTCTGTATCTTTTGTATGTCTCCCTGTGCATCCACATGTGCGTGGAATGTGCATGCATTCACGCACATGCGTGTCTACAGAGGACGTCTTTCTCAATCACTCTCCATTTTATTTTCTTTTTAAAAAATATATTCATGTGTGTGTGTGTGTGTGTGTGTGACCCATGAGTACTACAGTGTCCCCATGGAGGTCAAAAGACACCACTCAGGCTTGACAGCAAGTACCTTTACCTGCTGAGACACCTCCCCAGTCCCTACACTGAACTTGGAGCTTACCAATTTAACTAGACTACCTGCCCAGCAAGCTCCAGGGACCCACGTGTCTTAGCCTTTTTTGTACTGGGATTACAGACACACAGTGCCACACCCAAGTTTTGTGTTCTTTTTGTGTGTGGGGGGGGGGAGGTTCTGGTGACCTGAAGTCACACTTGCAAGCATGACTTCTGACCTACTTGTTAGAATGGCAGCCGAGGAAGTGACGAAAATGAGCTGAACAAGGTTCCGGGAAAAGACCAAAGACGCCATCTGTACCGGCTGATCTTCATCGTCAGTTTGACTGAATTTAAGATCACCTAGGAAACAGTGAAGGACGGCTTTCCGTGTGTCTGAGGGATTTTCAGAGAGGGCCAACTGAGAGGGAAGGACAGCTCAGAGAGTAGTGGCTCCACTTTCCCTACCGAGTTCCTGCTGCACTGGACTCCTGTGTAGTTAAGATTTGATATGTTACTTCTTACTCTATTTTAATAACTCACGTCTAGAACCCTAGATTCTTGGCATATCACTTCCGCATGTGAGATTCTGGTTCCTTCTCAACATCTGTTAAAAGAGTAAGAGCAAACAGCTCCCTATACTGTGAGCCACGCAGCACCGTAAGTACTTGGTGCCCTAGGTCAGACAAACTCAAGTACTGCCTGCTTGCCTGCCTTCCTGACTGCTTCCCTTCCTTCTTTTATCTTTCTGTCTCACACAAGTAGCCCTGGCTAGCCTCGGGAGGTAGACACAGGAAGACCAGGGGTTTAAGGTCATCCCTGGTTACATATCAAGTTTGAAGCCGATCTGGACTACATGAGACCCTGTCCCATGGGAAAGAAGACAAAAGATACACAGATAGCTTCGTACTGTAGGTTTTGAGTTTTAAGACGTTCTCTGGGGAGGGGCTAGGAGTACGTATCACTCAATGGCAGGTACTTGCCTAACAGGCACAAGAACCTAAGGTGACCCCAAAAGGTAGAGAGTAGACTAAATGGAAACCTCTTAATGGGGTTAATCTCTTTTAAGGACTTATCGGAGGTGGAGTTAAATTGGACACATCAGTGTGAACTCATTTTCCAGTTCTCACTAGAGGAGCCATGATGTGATTCAGTGTTCACATGCACACCTACGGGTCTCTAACAGCCTTTCTGCACTTAAAGGCACAGGGCTTCCTCGGAGAGCAGCCGATTCCGTAGAAGACTGACTGTAAGGATAGTCAAGTTAAAGCTGGTAGCTGGGCCAGAAGCATGCTGTTCTCTGCTGGGGTTGACTGTGGTAGTAAAAAAAAAAAAAAAAAAAAAACACCAGACATGGAAAGAAAAAAAAGCAAGCTTTGACCATTAGAATATTTTTTTATAAAAAGACAACGGATAGGTGCTGTTAAAAAAGAAAAAGAAAAAAAAAAAAAAAGAAGGGCACATGTGTGTGAGTTTCCCCATTATTCAACTGATATATGAGCTCTGTTGGTCAGCTCACTGTTACTTTAAAAAAAAAAAAAGTTAGACATTGTGGGGAGCCGAATGCGGATGCCATTAAAAGATGGCACTGGCTCCCTCACGGTTTGAGGTAAACAACTCCATATATAGTAATGCTCTTGTCAGCTAAGGCGCTGCACCCTGCACACGCGCAGTACATAACCTGTAAATTCCAAAGCAATTAATTTTCATCTTAATCCAAAAACTTTTAACATTTATTTATTTATTAGTCTACAAAGAATTAGGTTGGGCTGGAGAAACTGCTCTTCCAGAGGTCCTGAGTTCAAATTCGAGCAACCATATGGTGGTTCACAACCATCTGAAATGGGATCTGATGCCCTCTTCTGGTGTGTCTGAAAGAACGGCAACATTGTATTCATACATAAAATAAATAAACCTTAAAAAATAATAATAATTGGTTTTCATTAGAAAATTTTCAAACAAAATTTGGCCAGGTGTAGTGGGTTTAAAATAAAAACAAAAGCACATGCCTTTGACCCCAGCACTCAGGAGGCAGAGGCAGGTGAGTTTACACCTAATCTGGTCTGCAACAGCAAGTTGCTACAAGAGCAAGTTCTGGGGATGCAGAGAGAAGCTCTGTCTGAAAGAAACATAATTTGTTCTTATTGTTTTTTCTTCCTGATCATTGTCCCACTCTATTGTCCTTTCCATCTCCTCCTTCCCACATCCATCTCCTCCTTCCCACATCCATCTCCTCCTTCCCACATCCATCTCCTCCTTCCCACATCCATCTCCTCCTTCCCACATCCATCTCCTCCTTCCCACATCCATATTTTCTGTACCCTTCTCCCCACGCCCCTGCACCCAACGTTCACCAATTTGAAGGGAAGAATTTTTAAAACTTGCCTTTTAAGGTGCTGGGAATGTCCAAAAGCACACTTCATGGTGTTTAGGGGTCGAGATAGGTCGGGTATGGTGGTCAGAACCCACGGATGCCTATGCTAAGAGCTGTGAACGGGAACCCTGTGTTTTTGGAACACCATTTGACATTCTTAGTGTTAAACACGTCTAAGATCTTGTAACATTTCTTTCTTTCTTTTTTTTCCCTTGTAACATTTCTAAGTCTGCCTTAGGCAGATGTTAGGTGTCAAATGTTTGAAACGCTTAATTATATTTTAGGCTGTCTAAGCCAATTTAATTACTCAAGTTTGTAAGTGGTATTAAAGGCTGGGAGAACTCTCGAGCTAACAGAGTATTAGTCAAACAGCGTACGGAGGAGGAGTAACTAAAACACCGGTGAGTGCAGAAACAAGATGTGCTCCTCGAACATCACAAAACTGGACCTTAAAACCTACAGCTTTCAGCTGACTACAGATCTGCAGTCTCAGTGCCCTGGCGGCCGAGGCAAGAGAATCGGAGACTCAGGACCATCTCGGGCTACACAGCGACTTCCAGGCAAGGCTGAGCTCCACTGTCAGACCCTACCTCAAAATAAAATAAAATAATATAATAAAATAACAAAACTATAACTTTAATAAACTAAAAAATAATACAGAAATATCTTCTAGCCTTGCATAACTCTATTGCATAAAAGTTCTCCTCAGATAATAAAATAATTGAAAAGTTACCCAATGGCAGTAAGGAGCCAAGGAATATTACAAAGTCACACAAGAGGTTTATGGGGGATAGCAATACCCAGGAAGGCAGATGCCTCTGCTCAGGTGGGAGAGAAGCAGCAGAGAGCTGAGAGAAGACAGGGTTTATATAGGGTTTCTTGAGGTGGGGGTGGGGGTGGAGCTCCCTAAAATGGTCTGGGATTGGAGAGATTACATGGTTTGATTTGGGGGCAAGTTTATTTTTTCTTTGGGGCATGGCCTGGCCACTCTTCCACCTGGGGTCAGGGGTAGACTAGGAAAGGCTCTTAGGGGTAGTTCATGGCTGGAGCCTGGTACCTGGAGGTCTCAGGGGCGGCTTACAAAGGCAATCTCTGTGTTCAAACAGAGTTGGTGTGAATAGCCAACAGTCCCCCCCTCACCTCTCTCTATACATACATACATACATACATACATACACACACACACACACACACACACACACATAATCACCCACAGGTCTGGACCAAAGATTTAGAGGGTTGAGTAGCAACTCTGTATTCCCAGAAAATTCCCGACTGACCTGGAACCATACTTCCTAGCCCTGAAAACTGTTCATCTTCACCTGTGTCTGCTTGTGGTCCTGCTCTTGCCTGTAGGGTTGTGGGTCCCACATCTGCTTCGACACAGAACTTGGCTGGGCAGATGTCGGACTGTAGGGATACCACTCCAGGGGTGGGGAAGCACAGTCTGAGGCACAGGGACAGACAGCCGGAATTGGGCCTAAGAGGTCAGGTTCTTTTGGTTCTCAGGCATCCAGGCGCCGCTGGAAGCCTCGGGAGAGCTGAGAATGAAATTGGGGTCCCCCCCCCCCCCCGCTGCAGGCTGATCTAGCCTAGGGCTAAGGAGGAAAAGAGGGGAGTTCTGGCTGGTCCAGAGGGAGAGTCCTTCGCTTGATGGCAGTAGCTTAGCTTAGGTGGCGGTGGTGGCTCTGAGCACAGAGAGGCCTCTACAAAGATTAGACAGCCGCTCTGTATTCACAGCCGCTCTGTATTTGAAGGCCTTCTCCATAACCCCCCATGGCGGATCCCTGTGAAAAGAGGCAGACCACGGTGAAAGTGGATGAGTAAAACCTTACTCACTTCTCAGGGTAGGCCTGAGGTTAAATACCTTCTGCAGGGAGGAGTGTCTAGGAAGAAAAGCTTATTGGCTAAGCCTCCAGACCTTTAGTTAGCTCATTATAATAAAGATCTGTCATGAGCTTACCTGACCACAGGTGTCCTCTACCCTTATAAACGTGACTGGTGGTCACAAATCTATGGAGGGCTGCTGCAAGTGACAGGTGCCTAGGAGTCAGGCGGAAACACCTACTGTCCCTTCAGGGTCACCGGGGATTTCTAGCCCTCACTCAACCAGGAACCAGTCTGCCTTTTACTGTCCCACACTTGCCCACTATTCCAGTTAACAAGACCTGGAACTGTTCCCCAACCAGGTCAGGACCTCTCCCCCATTTCTACACCTCCTACGAGCAACCCACCCCTGTCTCTTCCCACTCAACAGCAGGACTCCTATCTAAGGAAGACTTAGAGCAATGGTGTTGTCCTGAACTTCCACTGGTGAGGGTGTGTGTGTGTGTGTGTCCCTGGACACGTGTGTGCAACCATGCTCTCAAGTGTGGAGGCAGACTCAAGACTCAACGATGAGTGAGAATTCTCAACAAGAGAAATAGACAGGAGGTCTGCCTTGATTGTATTTCTCTTCTGTATGACTCTTCCAACTAGAACGCAGGCTCCTTGCCTGTGAGGCTTTGGTTTTCTTCACAGCCACGTCTCAAGGAACAGGAACAGAACAAGACACTTCCTGTGTGCTCGGAAATGGTTTGTGGGATGCGCAAGGCCTGGTGCTCTGGACAATAGGTTAATTCTATAGCTCTGCAGCCAACTGTGACGGTGCCTTGTGCCTGTGTCTTTCTCACAAGAGGAACTGTGGCCACAGGCAGGATTGGGGGATGGTGTCTTCCTTGCTCCCTATCACAAGTTACCTCAATACCACTTCCAACTCTGTTCTAGCTGTAGGATTCTGCAGAGCCCAAACCAGAATGTTCCTCATGCAAGGCCAAGGAAGGACATAAAATCAGAGGAGGAGACACAGCAGAGGGATGACCAACAAAATCCAGAGGTCCCCCAAAGCCACAGGGGAATGTGGTGAGTTGCCAAACCAGAGAACTCAGAAGCAAATATCAAAGCCAGGGAGCACAGCCAGGAATCCCAGAGCAGAGAGATGAAGAGAAAGAGCAAATGGGTAGATCACAGCTGGGAGGGGCCCAGGCCAACCGGGAGCAGACATTCGAGGCTTGCTTTAATGTGCCTCCAGAGGCAA
This sequence comes from Micromys minutus, assembly GCF_963924665.1. Taxonomy (NCBI): domain Eukaryota; kingdom Metazoa; phylum Chordata; class Mammalia; order Rodentia; family Muridae; genus Micromys; species Micromys minutus. Next base: position 18,785,923 of record NC_137972.1, on the reverse strand, counting down.
GCTAGGGTGGGCGGGTCAAGGTTACAGGGGCCACGGTGGGGCTGGACAGAGTGGGATTTCTGGGGTTCTTTGTTTCTTAGAACAGAACCTGGGCAGACAGCTTGTGGGAGTAGGAGTCACAGAGTTTGCTGCAAGGCCTGGCTTCCACATTCTCACTATTGCCTGCTGTTAGGACAATGAGAACCTGGGTGCCCACCTTCCCCTAAGAGTTGGCATATACCACCGCTGCTAGTGTCCAGATCAGGATTCGGGGCTAGATCTCAAGAAAGGAACTGGGAAGGAGTCAGTGGAGTTGTCGCTGAAGAGGGACGACTTCCAAAAAGTCCCAGGCTGTCCTCTAAGGAGGGAGGACTTCGAAAAGAGAAGCAGATCCCTTTGATACCAAGAAAACATTTACAGGCTCACAAGACACTCAGCAGACTCGGGCTACGCATCTGATGACTCTTGATTACTTCTAAAAAGGGCTTGTGAGCCGGCCGGCCGGCCAGCTGGCATGCATTTCCCTCCAATCCTCTTCTGCGGTTCACTTCTCTTTATTCTCCACAGCCCCTCCTGTGCCCCACATCATCCCCCATGACAGCAGAAGTGCTTTACACACAAGGTGATTGCTGTACAAAACAGAGGGGGAGCTTCCTCCTTCATTTCTCCAAGTCTTGGGGGTTGGAACCCAGGGTCTCACATGTTAGACAGTCTCCCACTGATTTACCCTTTGCCCCAAAACTGTTTCCTTATACTCTTCCATTTCCAGGCATCTGGGCTCTCCTGGGGTGAGTCCTGCGCTTTCACATCCAGCATCTGTCAAACCCTGAACCTTCATGACCGGCCTGCCTGCATTCCTGAGTGTTGGCCGTGGAACCAGGTCAGTGGGAGGAGGGGAACTTCAGCTCACTCACCAGGTGTGTCAGCTACTGATTTCTCTGGGTCTCCATTTCTTCGCCCATGGAAGATTTTAATGGATTTTAATGGAGCTGTGGACATCGAGTGAGAACTGTCTCTGGAAGTGCTTTGTAACTGAAAAGTGCCTCCAAGTCGGGAAGAGCAGGCTGTGGTAGCGTGTGCCTGATACCATCACTCAGGAAGATGCTGAGGTTACCCAGGACCCTGCTTCAATAAGCAAAGCATTGCTGTAGTTATGATTACAGCTTCTCATGCCTTAACTATGGGCCTTCCCATTTGTTACTGGATCAGAATCGTTTGGTTTCTAATTAAAAAAAAAAAAAACCAAAAATATAAATGATTGAAGTAATACTTTTCTCTATCATATGAAATCTATCCAGAGCTGTGATACAACTCTTTGATGTCAAAGATCCAAGATCTTTTTATCTTTTTGCTTTAACCATAGGGAGCTTCCATACCTAACATTATTTTCTCAAGATTTATTTATTTATTATGTATATAGCATCCTGGCTGCATGTATGCCTTACAGGCCAGAAAAGGGGACCAGATCCCATTACAGATGGTTGTGAGCCCCCATGTAGCTGCTGGGAATTGAACTCAGGACCTCAGGAAGAGCAGCCAGTGCTCTTAACCACTGAGCCATCTCCCCAGCTCCATTTCTAACATTTAGTCCAACATAGCTAGAGAAAATCCAGCCATGTACTGAAGAGATCAGAGAGTAAGGATGATTGACGGCTTGAGTTTGGTCCCCAGAACCTACATGGAGGGAGAGAACCCACTCCCACAAATTGTCCTCTGGCTTCCACACATCCAGTGAGGTGTGTGTATGCACAAACACAAATCTAAGAAAAACTAAAACCAGTCACTGTATAACATTCCAGTCAACTCCTCAGAAGGAATAAAGACCACGCCCTCTCCTTTCAGGTCACCGTTGAAAATTCTGCTTCTGCTTACTGGCCTTCACTTGAACTTTGTGACCCTCAAGTACAAGGAAGGCCGGGAAATGTAGTTTTATTCCGAGTGACCATGTGTCTATTAAAACAGAGAGATCTTGTCCTGTTACTTGAAAAGGAGACAGGGGTCTCTATCAGAAGTGGTCACTTCTCCATCCTCATCTCCCTGTGAGTAGCAGCAGCTGACCTCCACTGACCCCAAAACCTTCCCTTTACCACTGAGAGCAAATCACACCAGTTTCTCCTCCTCTTCCTCCCCTAAACGCACATCTCAGCACAGCGCTGGCCACAGCTTCTCTTCTCAGCCCCAACTCTCCTCAGTCACGTCCCCAACTCCCAACCCAAGTAAGACTCTGCTGTCCTTCCTGAGTCTGGCCCAGGGAGGAAGGTGTCCACTGAAGGGCAGGCCCAGCATCCAGGCAAGGCCTCCTGCATCCCTGCTCAGGACCGGGAGCCAAGGGAGACTGCAGCAGGCGCAGGCGCGGCTTCTGTATCAGGCTCTCTGAAGCCCAGACTAGTGCAGCACAGTAGAGCAGTTGATCTGAGTAAGGTGCCCAGTCCTCTTGTGGAATGAGTGAGTGCTCCTGACTCTTCAACATGACGCAACGGGACTTCTGGAGCCCAAGAGAAAGAAACAGACAGAAGCTGTGAAGGTGGAGGGGGGAAGAACTGGGCAGATTTGGAGATGGCTATGATCAAGATATTTATACATTGTATAAAATTGTCAGGCACATTTGCAATTCCACCTCTGTAAAGTTCAGCGATCATGGCTAGCCATCTGGAACTCAACAACGGCGCCATGCCCATCCTGGGCCTGGGCACCTGGAAGTCTCCTCCTGGCCAGGTGACTGAGGCTGTGAAGGTTGCTATTGACATGGGGTATCGGCACATTGACTGTGCCCAGGTGTGCCAGAATGAGAAGGAGGTGGGCGTGGCCCTCCAGGAGAAGCTCAAGGAGCAGGTTGTGAAGCGCCAGGATCTCTTCATCGTCAGCAAGCTGTGGTGCACGTCCCACAACAAGAGCCTGGTGAAAGGAGCCTGACGGAAGACACTGAGCGACCTGCAGCTGGACTACCTGGATCTCTACCTAATCCACTGGCCAACGGGCTTCAAGCCTGGGCCAGACTACTTCCCACTGGACGCATCAGGAAACATGATTCCTAGTGACACCGATTTTGTGGACACTTGGACGGCTATGGAACAACTCGTGGATGAAGGTTTAGTAAAAGCAATTGGTATCTCCAACTTCAACCCTCTTCAGATTGAGAGGATCTTGAACAAACCTGGCTTAAAATATAAGCCTGCCGTTAACCAGATTGAGTGCCACCCGTACCTCACTCAGGAGAAGCTGATTGAGTACTGCCATTGCAAAGGTATCGTGGTGACTGCATACAGTCCCCTTGGTTCTCCTGACAGGCCCTGGGCCAAGCCTGAAAACCCTTCTCTCCTGGAGGATCCCAGGATCAAGGCAATTCCAGCCCAGTACAATAAAACTACAGACCAGGTGCTGATCCGGTTCCCCATTCAGAGGAACGTGGTAGTGATCCCCAAGTCTGTGACACCAGCACGCATTGCTGAGAACTTCAAGGTCTTTGACTTTGAGCTGGGCAGCGAGGACATGACTACTCTACTCAGCTACAACAGGAACTGGAGGGTGTGCGCCTTGATGAGTTGTGCCAAACACAAGGATTACCCCTTCCACGCCGAAGTCTGAAGCTGTGGATTCCTGCTCTGCCCCAAGAGGCTTATACCTGTTCTTTCTGCCTCATCTGCCCTTGCGAGTGTCCTGTGTCCTGTGTCCCTCTGCACTGGGTGGCACCTTGCAGACCAGACAGTGAGAGTTTGTTAGTTTATGTAGAATCTGCAGGGCAGTACCAGTAGCGGAGCTGTTTGTTCAGCCTTTCTTGGTCTTTCTTCTTCCTACCTAAAGGACTTTAACATAAGCACCCTTTCCAACCAAAGAGAAGCAAGAGTTATAGCCCAGGCTGTGCCACCGACACTTACATTTGAGTGCTTAGAACTGCCATCCTGTGGGTCAGGCTTCTCTTTGCCTCAAATAAAAACTGCTTTTGTGAAAAAATAAAATAAAATAAAATTGTCCAAAAATAAGTTATTTGTAGAGAAGAGATTACTGATAATAAATGTCTGGTGTCCCGGGAGTGTAGCTGCTGGGTGTGACCCCCTGGAGCCGCACATCAGCTTATCAGTCATGCCGTTGTGATTTCTGTTCAGAAGCTCGTCCCGGGCGGCTTGCTGACCAGTAAGCCATCTTACTTCTGTGCTAAGTGCTAAATGTGACTCCAGAGATGCTAAGTAAGGGTTCATACTCTGCCCGTGGGACCTGCCTGAACCCATGACCCTTTCCTGAGACTTAACACCGTGATTTCTGAGTCTGTTTCTTCCCATTGAGTTCGCAGGGCTGGGCTTCTGAAAGTGCAGCACTCGGAATCTGAACGAAGAGCCCCCTGCTGGAGGCTCAAGGGAGCGATAACCAAAGGCTTGTAGAAGCTGGGGAGTTTCTAACACTCTTGTTCTTGGATAACACAACGATGCTGGCTGGAGCTTGGCCTCCGAGGGCTTTTCAGTGGCTGTTTTAACTGACAGGTGCTCTGTGTTTTGAGGAATGTTGGTCATGTCCTGTCCCCTTAGTTGGTAGCACTGTGAGTGTTGGCAGGGGGCCGTTAGCGCTTCCCTGTTGCTGGTGCAGTGGTTAGGGGAGCCTTATTCATGTGCACCTGCATGCAGTGTGTGCCTCCCTGGGGTGCACTTGTTCCTTTGTGAACCTTCTCCAGGACACGTCAGCTGCTGGTGTCTGTGATCTATTAACAAGTGCAGAATCCTATCGTTCCTGTACAAAGAAATATTCGCAAAGGCCTTCCCGTTTGTAGCCGCCTGTACGGAAAATGAGTGAGGTGACACGGTTTATCGAGCAAAAACGTAACGCTACAGCAGACATATGAAGGCTTTAAAGAAAATAAAAAGTCTGGCCAATTCCACCACTTGGGCTCCGGTCCTACAGGAAAGCCATTCCCCATTCTTAGCAAGTAGACAAAACAAAACTAAACAACACCAAACCAAAACAAATGCAAAGCTTCTCTGGGGACCAACCTCCTCTTTCACTCCAGGTCTCCTCTTGATTCCTGAGACACCTCCATTCACTTCCTGCCTCTAGGACCCACAGGTCTCAACATGAAGTGTCCCCCCCCACCCTTCTGGCATGGTTCTGCGTGATCTTCACAAACTGACGCCAGTGCAGTGCTGGGCCTCACAGCCCCCTCTGAGCGACCTCGATGGTTCCCCATCCTATTTTCCACCACCCACAGGTCATCTCCTTTATCCTCCATCCAGCGGAAGCTCCAGGGACTCTTGTCCGTGCTCCTTGGCGTGTTCTCATTGTCTGCGGCTTCAGAAGTATACAAATGCATTATCGCAGCAACTTAGCTGGACTCTCTAGGCTTCACTTCTTCTTTGAAACGAACTGCCAGGCTTGCCTGGAGTCCCATCTTCTTGAAAAGCTGAGGTCAGGTTCACAGAAACCCAGAAGCTTAAGACCAGCACAGGCAAGAAACTGACACCCCCAATGGGTGACACTGTCAGGACAGTGGAGATGCCCTATTCTGGACCATGTCATGTGAATTCTCATGGCGTGGGTACAAGGCAGGCGTGACCAACTGTGGCATGAGAGGAGGTAACTATTAGTGGCCTCCTGGAAAGTTAACCACAGGTGGCCACTAGGAAACAGGAAGGGAGGCTATGGGCAGTCAGTGAGCCAGGAAGGCTAGAGTCAGGTGTGTGGGGAGCAAGGAGGAACAGCAGAAACGGGCCCCCAGCCCACTGGCCCAGGTAGCACTCCACCAGTGCTTTCTTCTATGGCAACTCTATGGACAATAGGCCAAAAGTAAGTAAAACTCCTCAAGGCCACTGAGGTCAGGTCAGAGGGGAGGCTTGCGGTTAACAACACTAGGACTCAACATCATTACCAACCTACAGCTTGTGTTCAGGGGAAAGGGTTGTGTGCGCTATTTTCCTACAGCCAGGAGGCTGCCTCCATGATACCTCCAGCAGCCTGTCTGACCCTGGACCCACGCCAAGGTAGGGAGAAGAAGGCTGGGGCTGTGTGGGACCTGTAAACACAGACTCGCATCTTCGCAGGCAGGCCCATGCCGCTGGCTCCGAGACTTAGTCCAGACTCTTTGCTTTCCTCTCCTCTCCTTGAGAGCAGATTTCCATGTATACTACAGTTGTGGGGCCAGCCTGAGTTTCAGCTGGAGCTCATTAAATTGTTTTTGATGCAGAGAGTGGGGGAGGGGGTAAGACTGGGATGGGGGTGGTCAAGAACATGAATTAGAGGGACTGGGGGGGGGGCTTGTTTGTTTTCCCCAACTAGGATCTGTCAGACTCCTCCCATCTGCATCTGCTCTGTCTAAAACAAGATGGGGCTGTTGCTCATGGGTAGAAAACACTTGCCCAGACTGTGCCAAGCCTGGGGACCACTCCTACTGTCTCAAAATAAAGAAATAACATCAATAAATATTTCCTATCCCTCAAGGGAAACCTCTTCTGAGTCTTTCGTGCTCTGATCTCTCCCATCTGTGGTGGCCAATTGTTGTGGGAACCACCCAACCCTACTGCGTAGCTCACTAACTAGCCTGGCTCCTGAGCTGAAGCCAGAGTTAGTACCGATACATATTTATTGGAACGGGAGGAAATGCTCAGCACTGAAAGGCATTGCTCGTACATGGGGTTGATTAACTTTTGTACCTATTTTGCAGATGGGAAACTGAGGTACGGTGCAATTAAGTGTGTTGCCCTAAGGCCGCACGCTGAGTTAGTGTGGGCTGACTCCAGAGTGCTGTGCTCTCTGCTGCCCTGCCCGTCTGTGTTCCCACACCCCTGTGAGAGTCGGATCACACAAACACTCATGTTGGACCTCCCACTTCTGCGCCAGATTACTTGAACCATGTAACCAGTAGCACCAGGCACAGGCTGCAGGCACAAGGACCCTTGGGAGTTGATTCCCCAGTGTCTGGTGACGTTCCTGGCTGGGTCCACTGGGCTCTCGGGTACATCCTTTGCCTCAGATCTTCCAGCTCACGCAGACATTTCAGTTCTGAAAAGTGCACAACACCTTGGGATCCTTGGCATCGCAGGATCCGACAGTCCGCTCCTGGTGGTGTACTTTCTGCTCGGAATTTTGGGCACTTCCAGGGGATGTCCCTGCAGGGCTTCTAAGTCCCTGATAACCATACTTGGTTCTTCCCTGATTCTCTCTTTCTGTCATCAGCTTGTAGACAGGGGCTTGAACTCCAGGCTGCGTGGTTAACACCTCAAAGATGTGTGAAATCACCAGCAAAGCCTCTGTTGATGATAACCTGCAGGCCAGACAGAGATTCGAAGAACGAAGCCAGGAACAGGGAAGCCATGGGTGAAGCTCTCCATCAGACTGGTCCTGGAGCAGACTCTTCACCCTGTGAATGAACGGGATCATAGGCTTTCGGGAAGGGGATCAATAGATATGATTCCAGTCGTGGCCACGCTCCTTGTAAGCACTGAATACTAGCACTGAAGTTAGGACTACCTACCCAAAGCTCCTGCTGGCTCTCAAATAAACCAGGGAACCCCTAGTGGGCTTGTTGGGTTCTACTCCTCTCTTGCTCTTCCCAGGGAGGACATTAGTTGGCCTGAGGCTGTGAAGTAGAGGCAGGAGGATCAGAAGCTTAACGTCATCCTCAGCCTGCCGAGCAAGCTTGAGATCACTCTGGACTACATAACCTGTCTCCAAAATACTTAAAAACAAGTAAGAAAACAAACAGTGATGCGGTTTTGTTGTGGCTGTTTTGTCAGTGCTGAAGATGGACCCCAGGTCTCACATACCCTGAGCAAGCATTCGACCATGGAACTGAACTTGCGCGTCTATGAGCAGTTCTCAGGATTTGTGGAGTAAAAGGTGGGAAGGGAACGGACCTCAAACACCCGTCCTCATCTGCCTCTACTCTAGAGAGCTCTGTGACTGGGTGGGTATCTCTTCTCTCCCCAGGCCTAGCAGCAAAAGACAAACTGAATTACAGAGAAATTTCTGCACTGGCCCATGCTTTGGTCTTGCTCCAGAGGATGTAAGATACCTATAAGGAAGATTTGGAAGGAGTCCACTCCTGCCTATCCCATCCTGGAGTAAAATCTGATTGTTTCCTAAACAAAATGGCCACCTAGGCTTCTGGAACCTGCTTAGATGTTGTACCGTTTAGCTTTTCTACTATATGGCTAAATACCTGCCAGACTATGTCAGGAAGTATTTATTTTTGACTCACAGCTTCAGTCCCTGTAGTGGGACAGGCATGGCAGAATATGCCACCATGTTCCACCCAGAGTGGCAGAAGCATAAGTGGGCATCTGGCCACAGAATGGCAAAGTAGGCTCAGAGAGCCAGAGGTAGGTAAGACCTTCAGAGGCCAGGCTCTGGTGTCCCAGTGTCACCACCCATGCCCTGCCTCTTAAAGTCTCCTCAGCCCTCAAAACAGCACCACCAACTAAGGATACAAGAAATGAGCATGGAGTGGGAAAGGTTTCAGATTCCAACTAAAACACTCTACTCCTAGCCTGGAAAGCATGTGGCCGTCTCACAATGCAATGCGTTTTGTGCAACTTCAAAAGCCTCCATAGGCTTCTTGTGTGTTCATGGGCTTTTTTTTTTTTTTTTTTTTTTTTTTTTTTTTTTTTTTTTTTAGGTTAGGAAAGTTTTCTTCTATAATTTTGTTGAAGATATTTACTGGCCCTTTAAGTTGGGAATCTTCACTCTCTTTTATGCCTATTATCCTTAGGTTTGGTCTTTTCATTGTGTTCTGAATTTCCTGGATGTTTTGGGTTAGGAGCATTTTCTTTGATTATTGTGTCAATGTTTTCTATGGTGTCTTCTGCACCTGAGATTCTCTCCTCTATCTCTTGTATTCTGCTGGCGATGCTGCATCTGTGACTCCTGGTCTCTTTCCTAGGTTTTCTATCTCTAGGGTTGTCTCCCTTTGTGATTTCTTTATTGTTTCTATTTCCATTTTTAGATCGTGGATAGTTTTGTTCAATCCCTTTACCTGGTTGGTTGTGTTTCCCTATAATTCTTTTAAGGGACTTTTGTGTTTCCTTTTAAGGGCTTCTACCTGTTTACCTGTGTTCTCCTGTATTTCTTTAATGGAGTTATTTATGTCCTTCTTAAAGTCCTCTATCATCATCCTGAGATGTGATTTTTAAATTCAAATCTTGCTTTTCCAGTTTATTGGGGTATCTAGGACTTACTGTAGTGGGAGAATTAGGTTCTGATGATGCCAAGTAACCTTGGTTTCTGTAGCTTAGGTTCTTACACTTGCCTCTTGCCATACAGGAAGCCTACAGAACTCCAAATAGACTGGACCAAAAAAGAAATTCCTCCTGTCACATAATAATCAAAACACCAAATGTATGAAACAAAGAAAGAATATTAAAAGCAGTAAAGAAAAAAAGCCAAGTAACATATAAAGGTAGACCTATCAGAATTACACCAGACTTCTCAACAGAGACTTGGAGAAGATCCTGGGCAGATGTCATACAGACCCTAAGAGAACACAAATGCTAGCCCAGGTTACTATATCCAGTAAAACTCTCAATTACCATAGATGGAGAAACCAAGATATTCCATGACAAAAACAAATTTACACAATATCTTTTCACAAATCAAGCCCTACAAAGGATAATAGATGGAAACAAAGAATAATAGATGGAAAACTCCAACACAAGGAGAAAAACTACACTCTAGAAAAAGCAAGAAAACAATCTTCTTTCAAAACACCCAAAAGAAGATAGCCACACAAACATAATTCCACCTCTAACAACAAAAATAACAAGAAGCAACAATCACTTTTCCTTAATATTTCTTAACATTAATGGACTCAATTCCCCGATAAAAAGACATAGACTAACAGATATGTAAACAGGACCCAGCATTTTGCTGTATACAGGAATTGCACCTCAGTGACAAAGACAGACACTACCTCAGAGTAAAAGGTTGGAAAAAATTTTCAAGCAAATGATCCCAAGAAACAAGGTGGAGTAGCCATTCTAATATGGAATAAAATAGACTTTCAACCAGAAGTTTTCAAAAAAGATAAGGAAGAACACTTCATACTCATCAAAGAAAAATATCTACCAAGATGAACTCTCAGTTCTGAACATCTCTGCTCCAAATGTAAGGGCACCCACATTCATAAAAGAAACTTCTCGAAAACTCAAAGCACACACGGCACCTCACACAATAATAGTGGGAGACTTCAATACCCCACTCTCATCAATGGACAGATTGTGGAAACAAACTAAATAGAGACACAGTGAAAACTGACATAAGTTATGAACCAAATAGATCTAACAGATATCTATAGAACACTTCATCCTAAAATGAAAGAATATACCTTCTTCTCAGCACCTCATGGTACCTTCTACAAAACTGAACATATAATCAGTCACAAAACCGGCCCCAACAGATACAAGAAGATTGAAATAATCTCATGCATCCTATAAGATCACCATGGACTAAGGTTGGTCTTCAATAACAAGAAAAACAACAAAAAGCCCACATACACATGGAAGCTGAACAATGCTCTACTCAGTGATAACTTGGTCAAGGAAGAAAGAAATAAATTAAAGAATTTTTAGAATTTAATGAAAATGAAGGCACAACATACCCAAACTTATAGGACACAATGAAAGCAATGCTAAGAGGAAAACACTTATCTCTAAGTGCCTCCAAAAAGAAACTGGAGAGAGCATACACTAGCAGCTTGACAGCACATCTGAAAGCTCTGGAACAAAAAGAAGCACATACACCCAAAAGAAGTAGATGTCAGGAAATAATCAAACTCAGGGCTGAAATCAATCAAGTAAAAACAAAAAGAACCATCAAAGAATCAACAAAGCTCGAGCTGGTCCTTTGAGAAAATCAACAAGATAGATAAACCCTTAGCCAGACTAGTTAGAGAGCACATAGAGAACATCCAAATTAACAAAATCAGAAATGGAAAGGGAGACATAACAGAAAGCAAGGAAATCCAAAAAAATCATCAGATCCTACTGTAAAAACCTATAATCAACAAAACTGGAAAATCTGGATGAAATGGACAATTTTCTAGACAGGTACTTAGGTGCCAAAGTTAAATTGGGATTAAATAAAACATCTAAACAGTCCCATAACCCCTAAAGAAAAAGAAACAATCATTAAAAGTCTCCCTA